>NC_134138.1:123990387-124293418 GCF_033958435.1 Carettochelys insculpta | reverse complement strand
GTAATTTCTCACACAGCTTCACGCTCCTAGCATCGGGGACAAGGTCAGGCGACAGCAGAGAAAGGGTCTCTAGTCTAGGATCGGTGCTTTATTTCTGCAGCATCCAAATGCACGTGCAATCCGGGAAATTCAGCTCGGAGCTGATCTCTGACCCCGGCACACCTGACAGACTCGGAGAGGGGCCACGGTTAATCGTTTTTCGTTAAGCAACTCGGCGAACCCCCAGAAAAGTTGCCATAACACCCTGGTTCCCCTGGTGCGTGGTTGCAGCGCCGAGGAGACGAGGATGCTGGTGGTTCGTGGAGCGGCTTTGTTCCCGGCTCCCCTCGTTTTCTGGGGCTGGGATTTGATAAAAGGAGACAGCCTCCTGAAAAGATTTGATTGAAATGGCGTGTGCTGAGCTGATGGGAGCCAACGAGGGACAAAGCGCCGAGAATCCATGGACACTCGAGCAATTATTCCTCCACGCTGAAGGTGGATTAGTGCAATGGAAAGCAGCATATGTTTGGCCTGGGGCGGCACTCCCCCTGGCTGGGTTTAGAGAATGAGAGCGAAGAAAGAGGCTGAACCTGGAATATCAACTATACTAGGCACAGCCTGCGCCCCCTCCCCCACGCTTTCTGCTCTTCCCTCCCCTCCAAAAGCAGAGCTAGCAAAGAAATAGAAAACCGAGGGCGGCAGAGGCCGAGAGCGCCCGGAATGGGACGGGGCGAACAAACAAGAGGCAGATCAGTTTCGCCCGCTGCAATCGAATCTTCGCTCGCTGCAATCGAATTTTGCCCGCTGCAATCGAATCAGCGGCGCTTGAACGCTGACCAATCAACGGGGTTACGCCACCGAGCCCCCGCACAACTTTCCAGCGGTGCTGTATTTGTGCGGACGGAACGCTATCAGGTCACCCCAAGCGTGGCACTCAAATGAGCCACTTTTACAGGCACCACTGAATCGGAGTCAGTATGGTCTCAGCAATCCCGCAGGCAAATCAAAGCCGCAGCCAGGCTGTTTTTGTTTTCAGCTGCAGGAGAGATGTGTAGGATCCTATCAGCCCGTTCGGATTGCGCTCCCCCCCACCACCGCCCAAATTATCCTGCCAAACTAAAACGAGTCCTTTCAAGGAGCTGCTAAAGAACGTGGCAAAGAAAGTTTAATTACCTACTGAAAGAATGAAGTCAACCTCTTTCCCAGTAGATGCATGACATGGATTCTCAGGGAGGAAAAAAAAAGTCCCCAAAGTGGCCAGACTGGGAAGAGAACTCCTGCCCTCTTCAACAGTGTTTTTGGTTGTAACCTAACTAGGCTGAGCATTGAAGTGAGGGCTGACTATCTGGTCCATCCACCCTATTTTCTCAACTTTTCTTATAATGCCCCCGAACCCGAGAGTCATGTCCTTCACCTGCAGGTTTCTAATGACAAGCCATCCCCTGCCACACCTCAATCTGTACTGCCTCTGACAATCAACCAACCAATACAATAAAATCATTTCGCTGATCTCCAGTAACAGAGAAATACAACAGGCTATTTCTTAGGAATAGTCTCTGAAACATCCATCACCCAACTTTCCTTTACAGCGTTTGTTCTGCATGATAAGATAACTAGAGTATATGACAACCCACGCAAAATAAAGGGTGTTAGAAATGGGTTAGGAAGGTGAAACCACCGGGCTGAAAAAGAAAGCTTTGAGATATGTTGCGGGGAAGTAAGAAAAATGATGTTAGATTTTCAAAAAGAAACAGGAACCAAAATTTTACTCCCAATAGCTACAAAAAATCTCTTTTCAAATGTATTTTCCCAATTGATACACATTTCCTCAAACCTCAAGCATTTGAACTTGTGTGCCTATAGGAGAGGAAAGAAGGAGACATCATGATTTCAGTGCCTGAAACAGATGCCTTAGTACAGTAACTTACCAAGTTAAACGAGACTAAATGGAAATATATATAAGATAAACATAACAGCTTCTGTTTAATATTGTAATTATTCATAGTCCACCAAAAAAAAAAAACCAACAACAACAAAACTTCACTACTGTTGGTATGGGTGCATCTCTATACCTGCTATGAAAAACAGAGTATTACAAAAATAAGACAAATGTTTTTAGTGTATCTTCTGTCCAGAGAAGAACAAATGGAAATTGCCAAACAAATTTCACTTTCTGTTTAGTCTAAGACTTGCACACATGCATTCATATTCCAGCAGTTGACACAATGGTCTTTTGGAACAGATTTAATTTTCAGACTTCACATAGAAATATAAAGTGATTAGCATTTCTATTATGCAAACAAAACTATCTTTCTTTGGCTAGAAACCATTTTCTACCTTTACTTCAGTGCACTTGCTTAAATTTGTCTATGCAACCTAGCTATGCAACTTCCAGTCCTCCAACAGTCCAACAATAGGAAAACAGGAGGTAAAAGACCTTTAGTGAAATAGCGCTGTGGTTTAGCAAGGTATTTGGACAGGTGAATAGTCACAGCTAAATCTACGGCACACCTGAGATAATTAACATTTGACTCCAGTTTAAGAATGTTGTTGAATGGGGACCTCAAAAGAAAGGAGCAAAGAAACTTTTATGAAACTATAACAAATTTATTCTTAAACAATACGCTTACTATGATTTTCTGTCTTGTTTTCTGCCCCCAGTGGTGGTAATTTAACACTTGTGCATTATAGAAATGTTAGACAAGAATAGTTGGCTATCTCCTTGCCTTTAATTTGAATCTGAATTACACTATTCACTCCACATCATAATTCCCTAGCTAAATTGATGATAGTGGTGGATTACCGGCCCAAATAAGTCAGCTGGAAAATAACATTACCTTTATAGCTGCAAGAGCATCAATTTCATACCGAAGCCTTGTTTAAGGATGGAAAAGTGAGAAAAGTGCTTACAGACTATTTTAGTTTGCCCCTCTAAAGGTAAAAACACCACTACCCCTTTTTCAGCCAAGGCTCCTTGTCCTTCCCTCCCTACAAAAAATCCCATCATACATATAGTTTTAAAATAGATAAATGAAAATTAAGTTGCATATGTATTAATTTGCAAAGGAAGGCTATTTTAATTCTTTAAAAGGAAGTTATTAAGATGAACCGAGTACATAATTATCAATAATCAGTTTATAAAAAATATGCTCCCATTGATCATGTTAATCTGGTGCTATTACTAGATTGTTTTTCTGAGTTGTAGGTTATTAAATCAAATATTGCCAATAGGGAACATATAACCTGTACATAAAACTATCAAAGAGCTCAAAGCTTTGGGGCTGTTTTGTTTTGTTTTGTTTTTCCATTGGCATTAGAAAGCAGGAACACATTTTACTAATCCCTGATCATTTTCACGGTCAGTCTTGCACCTGTAACTCAAATAATGAAGCCATTTGTTATTTATATTGCACTTTTCTTTCCATTCTAGATCTATAATGATCTGACCCTATTTTATAGCCCTGTCACTACCCAAGATTTGAGTGGACATCCAGTAATTGAAGGATATAGAATAAAATCTTTAACTGGGATGAAGCAGATGTTGGCTTCATGCTGTCCTCTAACTTGATTATTCTTTGGACACATTAGGCAAGCATTAGTGATTGATAATGATGCTAATTAACCCCTTTCCTTTCCAAAACAGTAAGCCCACTGCCAGCGGGATGCTGCAAACACCACATATAAAACACTGCATATATCAGTATCTGTTTAAAGAAAATAATACAACTGCATTGCTCTAGGTTTAAGAATATTTACTTCAATAGAAAGTTAGTAATATTGAAAAAAGTAGGTGTTAAGGCACCCTTCTTTAAGGCCATGAAACAATTTCATGAGTCAGTTACAGTACAGTTATTGTGATAGAAGATACAGATGTTTTTATCTCACTAGTAAATTTTCATAATTCATAGCTATTTACCTGTTTGTTTTGTGAGTTTGCTTTAATAGCTTGGAAGGGCTTCACTTAATTCTTCACTTGTGCAACATTTGTTGCTGTAGTTCCACTTTTTGTGACGTATCCATTACTCTGAATTTTGATTGAGCTGAGGCATTTAATTGTGTGTGAGTTAAAGATGGAAGGGAAGAGCTGCTTATTAAGGAATTTAGAGTTTAGGCAAAAAATGAGTAAACAATCAAAGATCTGATCTGATTAGACAGTGGAATTTATCAGGGACAATAAAGAAATCTCCTTTAAATGTAAGGATTTTGATAAATGAATATTCCTAGCAAGTGAATAAAATGTATTCAATTAACTAAAAACCTCCTGCACTTCTGAACTGAAGTGGAATCGACTGTAATTGATTTATTTGAAACCAGAGGTTAAGGACTGAATTAGCTAAGTACAACTGGGTATTTCAAGCCACTGACTTCTCAAATGTCAAATCCCTTCTATTTTAAATATTATTTCAGCTGCAGGGCATTGCTGTCCTGATGGCTGTTCCACCAGTTAAATCTCAAATTATATTAATATTCGATTTTTGTAGGTGGGGTAGATTATGATTTAAAGAGTAGGGTGCTAAGTACTCAGCTCGAAGGAGCATTGTGTTACATTTGTTAATATTATAAATTAGTATAGCATGGCAGGAATTGTCTAGAACTCCTTAACACTCAGCCATTCAGGCTAATTTCATCAAATCAGTAAAAAAAAATTACTATATGAAAGCATGACCCTGAATTTTACTGCTGAGCATTGATCACAACATTAAAAATATACCCAAAGAATGCTAAAGTAATTAACACATTTTAGTAACTATGTGTTGGTCTCCCGAGGCCAAACCAAAACAAGTATAAATTGCCATTACCTCCTGTAAACTCCTTTAGAAATAACAATGGAGAGATCTGAGCAAGTTCACTTAATTTCTGTTTTCTGATGGGCCCAGGGATTGTTCAGTATTAGGACATTGAAAATATTCCACTTCAGACTAAACTAACTAATTACGTTTTACAAAAACATTTATTATGACATTATAATATTCTAGCACAGGAGGGCTTTATTCATTGGCCAGTATAAAATGATCACATTGAGTACAGGACTCAAAAAGTAACCCGCATCTGTAAATCCAGATATGAATGAATGGTATTTAATAAGATTGTTTTCATTTTAAAATGAGTATTTATGTGTTGCCGTGGAAAGAGCAGCAATGTATTGCTGTTTATGGATGCGATTGTGCCTGAGGTTAGGATCCCACACACAATCTGAGATGCAGCCAAGAAAAACAGCCCTGATAGACAATGCTTCACTTCACCTGCTACAATACTGTGCATTTCATTTATGTCAAGAATATGTACAGTTAGGGTTCATTCACCTCATTATTTTGCTACATCTACTTTCCAGTTAACCAGTCTCTCTTGGAAATAATAAATAACTGTTTGAAAAACAATTGCAGCTTTGCATTCAGAAGATCTACTTTCAATTCATATTAAAAAATATCCACCATTTTTATAAACTGGCTGGCTTTTGAAAATGGAATTTAGACTCCACCAACTCTCTTCTGCTTGGCAAGATTGATTTTACACTGCCTTCCAGAAGTGGATTACCAAAGCAAAATGAAACATCTTGAGCTTTATCTAATGCTTTGCTACACCAATCCCACCAACCATCAAACTATATGAGCAAATGTTAATTCTTGTTGCAGATTCACTGTAAACACCTCACAGTTAACCTCCTACATTTCTGAGGAAAAAACACCCCACCAAAACAGCTACATCACTCAGAATGCAGACTCTCTCTAAAGTCACCTTCTCATTTTAAGCTATATTAATAATTTTACTTGCTAGATAATACGGTGCAAAAGATTCTGACTTCTTTGTTTTGTCTGGGACAAAACACATTGAAAGCAAATACTCTCTTGCTGATTTATAAAAACAGATCTACAATTTGTTTGCACTTCAACATTTAAAAAAATAGTTTTAGAAAATTTCTCTTTTAAAAAGAGCCGAGGGGGAAGGAGAAGGAGGTGGAATTATAAGGTTAGGATTTCGGTTTCCAGTAAACCTGCACAGGCCATCTCAGCAGAAGTCAACCAGCACATGCCACTAAAATACAAAACATTATGATGAATTGGAATAATTTGTCTTTCACAAGACTCAACTCCAGTCCAGGAATCTTTGGCTGAGTATTTTTGCCAAAGACTGTGGAGTAATTTTTAAAATTATTATTCAAATCTATACGTTGATAGAACCACATTTCACAGCAACTAATTTTTTGGTATTTACTTGATACTGATTGGCTAAGGTTTTAGTTCTTAAAATGTGCCTCCTGAGACAAGTGTTAACATATTTTTCATTCTCACTCACGTCATTACTAAACTGTACAAAATTATATATGTATAATTTTGTGCAGTGCATATATATTATTAAACACAAATAAAAACCTAGAGGGTCAACATAAATAAAATAAAACTTTATTTTTTAAATAAAATTATGTTTTGGTAAAAGAAAAGATAGTGTGTCATTTCTTTACTAGTACAGACAATTTTTTATCCAAAAGAATACATTGTGTTTTATTGTGTCATTTGTCTGAATACAGACTCAGTGGAATATCTAAATGATACCCTGCTCTGAACTCCAAGTTGAAAGTTAAGTTTTTATTAGACTTGAGGGAAACAATGGGTTCAGCTGCTTATTGCAAAGAGCAATTGTCAAGGGAGAGTTAAACTCAATTACTGTAACCATACTGAATAAAAAATACTGCCAAGAACAAAAATACGCCTGGGTAAAGACAGCCACTGAATAAAAAAATCGACATAAAGCGTATCAAATATTTATTTATCTGGGAAACAAAGGACTATGATACATTGACAGGCATGGAAACTACTGCCAGCACAACTCAATACAATACAACTATAACTGCTTCCAAAATGGCCAGTGGAAATACAGGATACCAGGTGGTCCCAAATATCTGAAGTTCTTTTGGGGGAAAAAAGGGGCAAAAAGAAGAAGAAAACCTAAACCTCGAGCTAAAAGACAATATTAATTTATTGCTCTGATGATGCTTTTAGGAGGACAGTAGGTGAAAATAAACTCTCCCTTTTTCCACAACACGGAAGAGTTGTAAAACCACTAACGTTTAAAAATCTTGCCTGGATCCAACATTGCTTTATTTTTTTCTTTTTCAATGAAAAACTAAATGTAATGCTAATTATATATAAAAACTCAATTTTCTTTTGTTTGTTCAGCTGCTTCACTGTCTTTTTAACATGCTACAACAGGGCTAAAAAAAAATTGATGAATCCCAGAGAAAAACAAAAGAAAACCCCCTCTGATTTCTAAGTAAGTACTATGAACCACATGATGAACTAAGAAGGGAAAATTTAAAACCCACTAAACAAGAGGTAAACAAGATCACCAGATAAATAAAAAAGGCTTAAAACAGACTCACCATATTTACAGTTCCCATTAAATTACACATAAATAAATATATACATACATAAACACTGATTCCCTTATATAATAACTGTGAATCGTGTCGCAAATAGAAAGTTCAAGTTGGTGGCTTTACCTTGGACAGGAAAAAGTTCTACAACTGAAGACATGACATGGAATTGTGTGTGTTTTGTGTTCAAGTTTATTCACAATACTGATAAAATGTCATCAATCCTTTTTGCCTTTTATTTAGGTTTTTTTGTTTTGTTTTTAATATGGCTACAATCTTAACTGAAGTTTATGCAAGGGGAGTTGGTGATTCAGTCCGATGACGCTCATAGATTTCTATTTTAGTATTATTAATTAATTTTTGTTTTTATTTCTTTTTTATATATTTTTAGAAAAATCAGTTCCTTTTTTTTTGTTTGGTTTTTTTTTTTTATTTTTCCTCTCTTTTTGCTAATTTTTTTTTAAAAAAGTTCACAAATTCAGACAGAACTTTTTTCGTGGCTGGCTCCATCGCCCAGTTCTGTTCTCTCAGGCTCCAAACCAAGGTAAGGAGGTGTGGGGAAGTAAATGGAAGCAAACTGAAGTGCTGAAGGCTGGAGGGGAAGAAGGACATCGTAGTCCCTGCAGAGTCAGAGAACAGGATGGACAGAAGGGCATTGATTCTGTTGCTGTAGAATGGGGTGAAGGGAGAGGGAGGGAGGCAGGTGCTGGGAGGGGTAATGGATGGATTGGGAAGGGGGAAAATCCTCACTTTCGGTGCTTCTCTTCTTTGTCGCCGCTTTTGGTGCTGTTGTCTGTGTGGTTGTTGGGGTTGTTGCTGAGGTACATTTTGTCCATGGCCTTGAGCGCCTCGGTGAGATAGTTCTGCAGGGCGGTAACAGCGGCGCATACTGCAGGACTGCCGAATCCATGAGAGATGAGGTTGAAGTGGGTCAGGCAGCTCTGGATACCCGGCTCCAGGATAGGGTTGGGCCGAGAGTTCCCCAGGGGAGATCGGTCCTGAGCTAGCAGGTCAGTAAACTCTTTACAGATCTGTCTGCAACACAAACAGAACAGGGAGATGAACCATGGCTGTCAGCACCAAAGCCAGTGCGGCCTCCCGGCCAGATTACACAAGACTTGGATCAAGAGGACTGCTCCCCCTGGACACACATAGCCTCCCCCTGAGTCACACACAAACTCTGTCTCGCACGCACACGCACACAGACAAGCAGGTCTCTGTTTCTTTCCCCTACACATCTGCCACTCACATACACGCACAAACATTTCTCTGTCACACGCATACACACTTCTCTCTTTCACAACCCACACATACTTTTTCCACACTCACTGTCTCCTAAACACACCGAATTTCTTTCTTTCACTCTCTTGCACACATTTCTCTCTGACACACACCCTCTCACTCTATCATGTACCCTCACACTCCATAGACTCTCTCACACTCACACCCAAAAGCACCAAACATTTCAATCCAAAACATTAGAAATCCCTCTCCAGCACACACGTACATTAACACCATAGACACTTCAGTCTTACGCAAGTCAACACAGTATTCCTATTTTCCCAGGCTGTATTTTGGCACATTGTCAACAATCAGCTTAGAGTATCCCTGCAATATGGAGCAGGATATATGGGGTACAATATTGAAAGGACAGTTGAGAGATGCATTTGCCTTCTGGATGATCCTGTTTCTGGAATAGGAGAGAGTTATTCCTCTCTCCACAAAGCTAGACAATGGTTGCGTGGCAGGTTGAAAGACAGGGTTTACTGGGTGGAGGACAGAGGGGGGAAGCTGAGGATTTCAATTAGGCTCTTCAAAAAATAATGCTTCTATATTTGTATCTCTATATATGGGACTTTCTCCACAAAGGCCAGGGAATCTAGAAACAACCTTCCATGGAGGAGGAAAAAGGAAGACTAAAAGGCTATACAGACACTGTGCAGAAGTTATACTTTATAACACAGTCCCTGCACTAATTGTTAGGGAAATAATTCCTTATAGTGGAGATTAGAGGTGGTTTGAAACAGTTTGTATTCTAAAACCTCTGCTAATGTCTTCCAGCCATAAACTGGTTCCCATCCTCTGCCTGTGCCCTCTAGCACTATGCCCTTTAGTGACATCTCCATTGGTAATTAAGGGCTACTAAACAAGCCTTTTAATTTCCAACAAACATATCAAAACAATCATTTTCTTTTCACACACCACCTGGAAGTCTAGTCAGCCCCATCAATGATAAACGCCACTTGCATTTTAACTGCATACAGATTGTCATTAAAATATATTCGTTATATCCCTATACTCACTAAGTAACAGAGCTGCTTAGGAAAAACGAACCGTTGCAGATTTTAATGAATTGAAATCAGTTTAATGCACCGGTTTTATTTTACTGTCAATGGGAAACTTTCCCCAAGTATCTAAATTGATAAAGCCCCAGCAAATGTTTGCCTTTAAGAAATTATTGCTTTTCTTTAAATAAACATCCATCCAAAACGTCACAACCTCCTTTCAAGAAAAATCTGCATAAACTCACTTTAGAAAATAAAGCTGGTTATATACTTTTGCGTATAATATTTACTACGAATGCATATTCACAGCCTTACAATTTGCAAAATCATTAGCCATTTACTACAAGGCAAAAAAAATAAAATAACATAAAATAAAATAAAATAAAATAAAAAGCCCCCAAACCCTGTGCTTTTCTTTACAACACAGTAACACAACAGAAAGGTGAACGTCTTACTTTGTAGCTAGAAGCATGTTTTTTCTTGTGACTTGCTCATTTGGATCGGAATGTTGTCGGTTGAGAAATTCAGCTACTGCTTTGGCAGGAAATTCTGTTTCACAGACGTACCCAAAATCTCTAGCTAGATGCACTGCTTCTCCTGAAAGGGGGGTGAGGAGAAACACACATCTAATCAATATACAGAGCACATAGGGCACAGTAGATTAGCAAAAGCTACATGGCACTTAGACTTTCCCTTAAAATGTCCTGTTTAGTGTGCAAATTATAGATATCCTTATTTTATGAATTGTCTTTTCAGTAATCTAGTTAAAAGCAAATGTGTTAAGTCCAAGAACAGACTTAGAAGTGGACTCATGGGTATGTACTTGTAACTGTCTCACTAAGTAGATATAGATACACGAAGTATGCATTTCACTATTAACTATTTTTTGGAAATATATATTTGCCTTCGCATTACATATATATTCTGTTACATTACATCAATGATTAATATTGATCATAATTACTCCTAGAGCTCTTCTAAATAGAATGCATTAAACAGCTAAGTGTTTAAAATTTAACTTGATCACATATAATTATCTGTTCCCCCCAAACGATTAACCATGAGAATTTTAGGGTCATTCTACCTAGTCTGTCTGTTTTGTTGCTTTTCAAATCTTTGGTTTTAATTTCCTGAACCAGTTGTTTTTTACTGCAGGGCTTCCTGCCATTAGCTCCAGCTCCGGAAGAACGCATGCGCCAATTAGAGCTTCAAAGCCTCAGTCCAGTGAGCTTGTTTCCATAAAATGGAGCGGATCATAAACAATAACAGTACTCGAGAAACTGTCTCATCGCCACGGGACTCAAAGCCCAAACTGTTTTTTATGCTATCATCCAAAAAAATTAGCCACCATTACCAGTTTATCTGAAAATCAACCCATAATTCCTGTTTTCTTAATAATTCCGTAAAGCCCTTGTATGTAACCAAACAGAACAATATATAAAACTGTCAAAGACTCTCCCGATTTATTATCACAAATAATATTAGCATCCACTAAATCTAGACTGTTTATAAGTTCTCCCATTTGGTATTTTTCTTACATTAGAGTGCTGGTGCAATTGTGATGCTATTTTAGATCAGAAAGACTTGCACAGCAGTGAAATATAATGGACGTAAGAATCAATGTGATTATACCCTTTTAAAATTCGAGTCTGGTAAATGAATATGTTTTTACTTCATAGCTTATCATACAAAGCAAAGGAGAATGAAGCTATACATCTTCTGCTACACATCCAAACTTAAGTTAACTTGGGCATGCTTAAAAGCCCAGTAACGATTCAGTCAAAATAAGTGGAAAGGGATGACAAAAACAAAACTGAAGAGGAGAAAAGACCATGTAGATGGACCCTGGTTTATTTTTTGTAAGCAGCTGTGACAAAAATAAGACTTTTTAAACAAATGAATACATCGCTTTCAATTTTCCACATTAGAAATATTAAAGCGCACGAAGTCTGAAGACTTTGCACCTTTTCATCTAACAGTAAAGCAGTAAAAAATTAGTATAATGAGGCAATTAACTGCACTGAAAATGAGAACCAAAAGAAAAAGAAATGTGGGTGGGAAAAGAGTACAGCTTTGAGGTTTTCAGGACACTTAAATCATGACTTAGGTCAAGGATTCCCAAATTAATTCAGGAAGCAATGGTCTCACGTTTCTCTAATGCAGATGTCAGAATAACTTCAGTGATTTACTGTTATGTTGCTTATGGGGGCGGGTAGGGAGGGCTAAAGAAACTTAACTTTGAGTAGCTGCTATTCTTGAAATTTAGTCCTCAGTGGTGGGCGAAGGAAGGGAGAAGACTAAGGAAATGTTAGGCTGAATCCTGCAGCTTTACTTCCATAAATAATACTTATGGGCCGGATACTGCAGTCCTTATTCAGGGAGGAAATTCCTATAGGCCCACTCATGCTCCCACTGAAGTTAATTCATGACAGTGGGATAATTCACCAGAAGTAGGATGCAGACAGCACCCTCTGCTCATATGTATATGGCAGCGCTAAATACATGAGGTATATTTAAGTACATTTTAGGTACTTAAGACACAGTTACAGAATTAACATTTTCCTCAGGCATGAAGATTAGACAAAATAACCTTCTTCAGACAAGGAACACAGGCCTGAAAAAATTGGGGATTTGTCGTCTTAGGCAAAAAATGAACCCTTTCCAATCTTTGAGTCACTTACCCTCCACTAGTGATGTGAGCAGGGTGACATTAGCAGCTTTACGTCTCCCGGCTGGCAGGTTTAATCCTATTTTGTCCAGTTTTTCTCTCAAAGATCTCCCTCCATTTTTAGACTTCGCCCTGTTTCACACATAAAAACCACTTAGAACATGACTAATCTGTACCACCAGGTCATACTTCAGATCCTTGAAAAACCTCCCAAAATTTATTAGCAAATTGCATTGGCAATGAAGGGACATTTAGGGAAGTTTTATGCCAGGAAAAGCTAGGAGGAAAAAACAGGCAATTAAAGAAAAAATTAAGTGAAAAGGGATGTATTTTGTTTGCCATTATTTTTGAATTTTGAGTGGTTTTTTTAGGTAAAATATTTTCTAACCTACCAAATCAATCTATAGAGCAACACTGGGGTACTAGAGGATCTGATATTTGGCAAAAGCCATAATAGTTTTAGAGCCCTTGACATGTTGCTATTGCTAATGGAAACTTTGTTAAAGTATATTTACTTGAATATTTAATGCATTATTTAGGCCTGTAATCTGAAAGGGCAAAAATTCAGGTTACCATTACAGAACTTCACTGTATTCAGCAAATAGACTAAGTTCTAAATATGTAAATTCAATAGAGACAGGTTAAGATAAATTGTTTAAATGAAACTTCCAATTAATTAATTCTGGATTTTATTCCCTACCCAAGTGATCTTTAATTGCATGGATTAGATTATAATCCCTTGGTAACTAAGAAAGAAATCACCAATGAATGGTTGAATGAATTTAATCTAGAACCCATTTTTTTTCATAAACGGGAAAAAATATGTATGGTGGGGAGGAGAGCTTTCCCTGCATCTTCTGTATATTACAACACAACACCCGCAGAGTGCACAACTATCACACCCAAGGACCCAACCACCACTTTAAACCATAACGGTCCCCTTTGCAGTAGGCTAACACAGCAAGTAGCAGCCTTGCAGAGAACCGATTTGGCTGTGGTGGCATCATGAGGTGGTGTCGCATTGGTTTGCAGGAGGCCTGGTTGTTTCATTAGTGCAACTGTCCTGTTGCTATGGTTGCAGTGACCTCATGCGATGATGCCGATGAGCGGTGGCCTCTCCTTGGGGCCCTGCATTTCTTGCCAGTGGCCTTGTGCTACGGGAGGAAGGGGAGGGGGAGGGGGAGGATTGGCTGCAGGGTGCTGCATGCTGCCGTGGGTGCTGGTGCTCTCCTTCCACGGCCAGCCTGCAGCAAGGCCGGCAATGTATCCCCTTGCAAGGGCACCTGGGAATCTGAGCTGCAGCCATGCCGGGCTGCAGGCCGAGAGCGTGCGCGCCCTACAGCGAACAGAGGCCGTACTGCGGGGGGAGCGCGGGGGGCGGTTTCCTCTCTCCCCGCCCCTCCCAGTCCAGCCCCGCCCCCCCGGCTCCCTCCGCCCCTCACCTCCGGAGCACCCCGCCCAGCAGGGACGCGTTGAGGCACTCGGGCGGCGAGAGGCGCCGCTGCACTTCCGCCACCGTGACCTTGTACTTGGAGGTGGAGCTGAGCAGCGAGAGGCGGCCCGGCACGGAGCAGAAGACCTCGTTGGGGTTCACCACCCCGCCGAAGAGCGCGTCCTTGTTGATGGGGATGGCGGAGACGGCGTTGCTGTTGGACTTGGAGAGGGAGACGGGGCCTGCAGCGGACAAGGGGGCGGGGCGGGGAAGGGGGAGCGGTGTTAGGGCCCAGCCGCGCCGCGTCGCGCCGCGCCACGTGCGAACCGCCCCGGGAGACGGGCCGGCGCGGGGCCACGCGGCGCGTGGGGGGGGGTTGCGGACTTCCGAGCCCAGCCGCAGGCCGCGCGGTGCAGCGGGCGCTAGCTCCGGCCAAGAGCGTGGCCCGCGTTGCTAAAGCGGCTGGCACGCTGCCTCTGCCCCTGGCAATCCCCGCGGCTGATCGCAGGAGCGGAACGGGGCGGCGTTAGCCAACCCCAGTGCCAGGCTCTCCCTTCGCCCTTCGATGCAGCTAATCCCGACTACAAGCGCTCAAACCAACCGGATCGGCTTTAGGGCTCGTCAAGTGTACGCGGGGCAGCGGCGAGCCCGCGGTCCCCCCCCACCAGCCCCAGTACTATGCATAAAATCCAGCCCCAGTCTAATAAGCAAGGGGCACTTTGCCTTTTTGCTAAAATACTCTAGACCTTAACAGCGAGTTGGCCTGAGCCGGGTCCGCGAGCAAGTGGCTGGGTTCTAGCTGTTAATAGGAAACCCCCTCGAAAAGAGGTGTCCCCTAAGGCGAGGTTTTAAAAAGGGGCCCCCACGGCAATTCAAGGGAGGTTTCCAAAAGCACCCAGCTGCATCTTAACACGGAAGGATATGCTCCGCTGATACGTACGTCAGTACTCAACTGCAAAAGAGAGCGAGGGACGCGTGCCTTAACTTGGGCTACCCTGTCTCCGGTCTGTAGCCAAAAGGGGATATATTTTGATGCCCTTATGCAGTGTTCACCCGTGAAAGCAACTCTCGAGCAAATTACAGCACCTTCCGTGTGCATAAATACAGCTGCCCAGAAAGCTTGGGTATTTAACTACATATCTACCCAAAATAAAAAAAAAAAAAAACAGCCCGTTTCCCGACCCGCTCGCAATCAGGTTCAGGCCATTGTTGGCATAAAATCAGGGCCACCAAAAAGCCTACAGAGCCCATTGTATTAGCCAGTATTACTAAGCACAACAGAAACGCGTCCAGGTTATTTTGCATGGATGTAAGCTGCGTTCACGTTCCACCGCGGGCAGCTTATATAAATGTTTACTCTCCTTTTTTTGGCCTGTGTGCTGCTCTCCCCCCTACGTCTTTCCTTGAGTGGGGCTAGTCCAAACCTATGGGGGGGCTGTAGGTTTTGGATAGATCACTTGTGACATTAATAGCTCTGGGGAGGCTAATAGAGACAATAGGAGTTAAACGAACTCTTGAGATTACTAATAAAAGAGCCAATTATCATGTCGACTTGGAAAGAGCATCTCTTAAGATTTATCCCTTGCACATCTAATTTGACGTGACAAAGGCTTCGCATACAGAAAAATGAAACTTTAAGCTAGCTTACTGTACACTCTTCAGGATAAGAATGGAGAACAGCTTTATATAGCAGATCCTCTGGTGGTGCATACAATACCCACGTATTATTACGTTGACAACACAATACAAGCATGCCATTGCTCAGAGCAAATAATAGCCAGGTATCCAACCCAGTGAGTTTTACTCCAAACAGCTCACTAAACAGAATCCAAAGGCAAACCGCTTTCCACCTTCTCATCAAGCACCAAAAACTGCTCTGAACCATATTTTCATACTCCTTAGGGTCATTTGAAGGAATAAGGAAAACCAGATTTTAATGAAAGCGAGACATATACTACACAGTTAGAAACTATTTTAAAATCTACTCCCGTATACCCAGATCTAACAACCGTCAGAGTGACCAGACTAAGGAAGCTAGCAGCTTCTCCACAAAGCCATCTGCCATTTTTACTCATCCCGATTTAAGAATAAAAATGGAAAACAGTTCTCACCCGTTCAGAACCACCCCTTCCCCTCCAGATTCTCAACATGGATAAATAATGCCACCCAGCTGGATAACTTGGTGTAATTACAAAAGCGAAATGCATTGCAGGGAAAGAAACCCCTGGATCTGAGATAATATGACCACATTTTCTTGGAAAAACAGCAAATACTGGCAGGCATAAATGAAGGCCGATTGCAACACCGATGGTCTATTTTATTTCCCATTGGCAACCCTTTAGTGAATTATATTTGAAGGAAGAAAAGGAGGGAGGGAGCTTTAGTAAGTTCCCTCTTCAACAGTACCCAGCTTGTGAGGACATGCTTGGAATGCTAAAGGAAATGGCTTACCTTTCTTAATTACAGTTTGATCTGGGATGTTAATACCCGGGTCTTCTACATGCTGCAACAAAAGAAATACACGGGGATGTAGATGGATCATCATAACAAAAGGAAAGGAACGTCAGGAAGGCTGTTTGTGTGCCTTATGGTGTATTTTATTCTCTTCCCTACAATTTAGATGTGAACATCTGAGCTCTGTTTATTGGGATTTGGGGGATTTCTGTCCCTCCCGCTGTGGACATCAAAACACGGGGAGTTCCCACGGGGGGACCCTGAAACCCTGGTCGCCGTTTGGCGCTGGACCTCAACTCCTTTTTTAAGAACCCCTATGATCAGGGGAGTCAGGTAGGTTGCCTGCTGCTCCCCTGGGTGCTGCAGCGGGGGCAGAGGGAAGCACAATGGAAGATAGCGGGAGAAGTAAAAAGGGGGACCCCTGGAGGGCGAAGGGGCGCGAGAAAGGGGCCGAGCCCTTGCCCACTTTCCCTGTGTCAAACAGGCGGGGGTTGAGGAGCCCGGGGAGAATCACCGGGCTGGACAGGAAGCTCAGAAAGCCTCTGAACGCCGGACACAGAGCCGCTGGCTTTGGGCTTGTCCACTAGCAGGGTCGGTTGTTCCTTTTGCAGCTGGATGTGATGCGCCCGAGTCCAAACGTGATTAGAAACTCAAGCGAAATCATGGTTTCTAATTCAAAAACTGACAGGCAATATAATGTCTGGCTGTGTTTACAAATTAACACCAGCGCGGCGGAGATAGAGGATTTCGCAATGCTTACCAAACACAGGCATTACCATTTAAAAAACTATTACTTCCTTCTCTAGTCTTTGTCCAACAATAATACTGATCCTACATTTTCCATTCTGTCTTGGATTTATGCTCCTGTTAATTGTGCCTGATCTCAATGATTCCGGGTGGATGGTACTAAGTTGCTTTATTACAGGTTTTATTATACTCAATGCTCTCATTTGTAACTTGCCTAAAGTGCTTCTGGATTTAAGTATAATTAAATTGAGAAATGTTCAGAAATGACTACTGCTGCAGTTCTTGTGTTTTAACTATATGGGGAAATATGATCCCTTTATGCATGCACCCTAAACCCATAAAGCAAACGTAGTGTGGCATAATACTTTTATTTGTGTTATTTCTACACGTATTCGGTACAGCGAGGACTATTAAATTTAAAATCCCACAGAGATATTTATGATTAAATAATTTGCACCCTCTTTTCTTAAATATTTAGCTGTGATTTTTATTAAAGGTTAACTGTTGCGGCCACTGGAAAATTCAGAATGACCCTTTTCTCGACCCAAATTCCTTTAAAAAGAATGTTTGGTTTTGCTTAACTGAATAATATTCTTAGAAGATACATCCTCGTATTTATTTTATTCTCTTAGATTTGCTCAGGCTGCCTGCTGTTTCACTTCTACAGAAGAAAAAATTATTGAGCTAGTTTAAGTTTTTACACCAGATGGCATTTGGCTTTCACCAAGTATGTCTGTGATAAGAACTCATAGGTGTTTGCAAGAGTCATAAAATGATTTGCACTTAAAATATCCGTAATAGGCCGTCCCCAAAACAGACACTTGCAGCCAGGGAGGCTATTTTAGGTCAGGCTTCTACAGTAAGTGACCCGGCAGTCAACAAATTAAGTTTCTTCTAAATATTCCCTTCATGCCATTTCATTCCAAGTTGAAAGAATCGATCTGTTTTCACCGGATCCAAATGGCTGGCTTAAATCCTGCACTTTGGAAAACTGATGCGTTTATTGCAAAACTGCTAAACATAAGCAGCAATTTTCTGTGGCTAATTTAGCCAGATGAGGGCTATAATAAATTCACTATTTCCCCAAGCATAATTTACAAAAGGTTTCAGAATGACCCAAAATAGGTAGGTCCATCTGAACATTATCCTTGCAACTTGAAACTGTACTCATTAAACTGTCAACGGATATATTGTTGTAATTTTTGATCCTGTAATTTGGGATGGCATTTTAGAAAAAAAAATCACATCCAGATACCACATTTCCCCTCCTCCTTCCCCTCTAACTAAAGCGGCTTTAGCCTCTTAGCGGGAGATCCAGGAACTTTAATAAATTTATCGGCAAGTTTTAGCTCTATTTTCAGGGAGAAAACCAGAAATATGCGCTGTGATCACAAACAAATTCTTCAGATCCCATTGCACTAGAGTACCTCCAAGAGAACAAAAGCCTTTCTTCCACTGGAAAGAGCCAGCGTGCTAATGTCATGCTTAATTAGAAATCATTTTAAACTGTACTTATTGATAACAGAATTAGACCCAAAATAATGTATTATCCAATAGTCTCCAAACATTTAATTTAATAGAGGGGATAGGAGGTCTGGATAGAATTTGATAACCTATTGCTAATGATTTATGAGGTCATCTCTTAGCATTCCAGCTAAAAGAATAAGGCAGCATTTTAATATACCTCCTCCCTGATTTGTCACATAATTCCTTTAGAGAATCTGGATGCGTCCTCTTCCAGCTTGAGACGTCATTATAGCATATGCCAATTCGGTTATCACTAAGAACGGATGTTTCCTCTTAGGCCACTTTCTCCCACTTTATTTGGCTTTTAAATCTTTGGCTGGGAAGGCATTTAATGAGCTTGTGCATTTCAGACCAGCGTTTTCCCCCCAAGGCAGAGAACAATCCCAAATGCAAGGCCCAGTGGTGGGATTAAATATTCCTCCTATGGTAACCGCCGATGGCCTAGGAAAATTAGAGGTAGTGCTACCGAGCGGAGGAATTGGACGTGTTCGCATTCTAGCGGACACTGTTGAGGCAGAGGTGGTGTGTGGGCAGGGCGGTGGGAACCTATTGTTCTAAGTCGGAGCCCGGGCATTTGGGTGGGGGGGGGTTGCTGTTGTTTCGATGGATTTCTTGCCTGTGACAAAAGCCTTGACACCCCCTACACACCACCCTGGGGCAGGCACCTATCACCTCTGTTCTCCCCTCCCCACACACCCTGTCCTGAAACCGTGCTCCGACTGCAGCCTCCTTACCGGGACGTCTTCTATAGCATGAGGTATCGAATGGATAGGGATGTCTCCTAGTCCTGAGCTGAGCCCATGGGGTCCGTGCAGTAAATCCTCGTGCCGCCGATAATCCCTGCGAGGGTCCAGGCCGGAGAGCTGGTGGGGTAAACCCCGGTGTGTGTGTAAGAGGCCAGCCTCCTGGCTTTGTCTCTGTCCCGGCCATCCTGGGTGCTGGGGCTGAGGCTGCGCATGGAGGGGATTCAGGCTATAGGGGTCGTTAACGTGGGAATAAGGATCTTGAGACTGGGGGTAAATGGGCTGGTAAGGCGGAGGGAAATACGGGGGCTGGAAGTCAGCGTTGGGGGTGTGGGAGAGCGGAGGGGCGCTGGCGTAGGGGGATTGACCTACAGACCCCAGCTGGGGTAACCGGGCTGTCCCGTTGCTGGTGCCATCGTGACGATCCTGCGGGGGAAGAAGAGAAGAGAAGAAAAGAAAAGATCAAATCAAACCGTTTACAGTACAATGGGCTTGTAAATTTCACCCATCGAGCGATCAGGCCCGATTTGCATTTCCTTTGCTGCCCAGCGGAGAAAAGTAGACGGGGCAGGTCTCCTGTCTGTGACTTTTCTCCTTGCATTGTGACAGCAAAACAACACAATGTTTAGAGATATATTTACAAAAAATAAATAAATAAATAAAAAAAATAGCACCCCATGGAAACGCAGGATGTATTTACCGTAGCTGCTGCCTGGACGTGCCAGGCTTAGGCTGGCTCATGAAACAATTCGTCTAAATAAAAATTGGGCATTGTTCTTAAAAAAATTAATCTTGCCACTACCAAAAATTGATTCCACTGGCTTTGAACAGGTCTAAACCAATATTATTACCTAGATTATCTTTAGTGTAGCCGGGGAAACCACAGAAAATCAAAGAGCACTAACCATTTTATGCCAATTAAATATAGAAATGGGTCTAAAATTCTTGCAAATACAATCATATTACGTTACAAGTTTCTCAAATGTTTAAAGAGCGGTATTAGGACGTGTTTTTTTCATCCCATTCAAGAGATAGGCGCTGCTTTCCAGCGATTTGTGGCGAAATCTCCAAATTTGGATAAAATTCTAGGATAAAGTGTAACTGGAAAATATTTTAATTGAGGGGAAAAGCCAATCGAAGGAGATAAAATACCGCATAAATAAGGAAAAGGCAGAACATCTTAAGACGCACAGCTGGGATAAACAGAAACAAAAAATGAACGTGCATTATTTTTTTCCTTTTATAATTGAAACTGGAGGGGGAGCTACCAAATAAAAGCCCATAGGTAAGTCGAAGATAAATGAACAGTCCCGCAAACAGGGGAGAGAGAAGAGCTACTATTACGTGATATAGATTGTACAGCACAGGAGGTTATTGTCTTGGAAAGGGAGCAAAGGAGAAATACCGAATATAGCGCAATTACAAGTGGGAATGTGAAGAAACAAACGCGGATATGGTATAAACAAGGCTTTTGTAGCTCACTTGAGGCAGGCGGGGGGGAAGCTAAAATATTGACGGGGGGGGGGGAGAAAGGGATGTCCTCAGAGGAAACCTGGGAGCAAAATCCAAAGTCCCAACACCATCATCGACAACAACAATAAGAGTGAAAAACACCCTGCGATATAATTCTGAAGCGACTCACCATAGCTGAAAAACTGTGTACTAACATCTGCGAAGCGTCTGGGGTAGCAAGTCAGGGTAGAAAAACCAGAGAGAAGTGGCCCAATGTGCACCCACACCCACACACACGCACCAAAAAAAAAAAAAAATAAGACCCCAGCGAAGTGGCAGCAGCCCAGCTTCACACTCTGACTGCCAGCCCGCAACGCCAAGGCTTCGCCTGCACCGCGGCCGCTCTCCTATAATCCATCAGAACTTGAACAAATTCTCGATGGCCTTCATTTGATGTTGCAAAGGCGATGGCTATCCTGGCGTGAGATTAAGCATTCAAAGTTCGCGTGTGTGTGTGTGTGTGTGTGAGTGTGTGTGTGTCTTAATCCTTTCCTCTCTCCTCCTCCCTCTCTCTTTTCTCCTCCTTTGCCTTGGCTGCTGCTTCGCCCGGGCTCCTAATAACAGAGCTCGGCTGCCTTCCTTGAGCCTCCTAATAGCAGATATTCATGACTATTAATATTACACGAATACTTAATAAGGGAAGAATGGCTGGAAATCGAGCGTGAAGCGAGGCAGCAACTCAAGGCAGTCTGTTCTAAATGACGTCCATTGAAGGAAGAATCAGTGTATCTAATCGGGGGGGGGGGGGGGAGCGGCAGGCAGGGAGGGAGGGAGAGACAGAAAGGGAGAGGGAGAGGACATGCTGCTGAGTCTGACGAATCACAGGGAAGGGGCCACATTTTAAAAGGTTGCGGGGCACGCCGAAGTGAAAGAGAAAGAGCGGCAGGGAGAGGGCGAGGGGGGAGCCGGGCGCAGGGGGGCGGAGAGAGGGAAGGGGGACGCGAGGGAGGAAGAGACAGGGACTGGAAGGGGACCCCCCCCCCAGGCCAGCGTTAAAGAGCGGGGCGCACCTCGGGCTGCTGCTGCCGCGCGTATCCCGCCGCCTCCAGGTCCGGGCCCGGCAGCGCCTGGGCTCCCGCTCCCCTCCTGGCGGCCGAGGCGCTCTCCGGCCCCTCGCTGCGCTCCCGGCCGCCGGCGCCTCCCGGCGCGCTCTGCTCCGCTGGACCCGGCCGCGCCTCCATGCTTCGACGGCTCCGAGCCAGCCCGCCCGCCGCGGCGGCGGCGCCCCTCTCCCCGCGATCCCCGTCAGCCCCGGCTCCTGCCAGGCCGGAGAGCGGCGCCCGGGCCCGTCCTCCCGAGGAGTCCCGGAAGCGAGCTGGGCAACTCCGTCGCTCCCGCTTCTGCTCCTCGCCCCGCTCTGCTGCGGGCTGGAGCCAGGAGAGGGGAGCCCGGGAGCCCCGGAGCGCATCGGCTGCGCTTCCCCTCCCCGGGGGAGGATCGGGGCGCCGGGGAGGTTGCGGGGGGGGGGGTGTGGAGGAGGCGACTCCCGGCCCTGGCAAGCTGGGAATCCCAGCCCCGGCCCAACCCGTCGGACTGGCTGGGCAACTCCCCAGCAGCTGACACGCTCGCTCGGCGCTCGGCCTGTCCCGGCAACGCCGTGCGCACCGCGGCGAACGGCTCTCCGCTCCCCGCGCCCACACCGGCAGCACCCGGCCGGGGCGGGGGAAGTGGGGGCTGCTTGTCTGTGTCGCCCGGCGAGCGGCTGCCCTGTCCTTCTGTCTCACACCCGGGGCCCGGCCCCACGCCGGAGCACGCGTGTGCCACGGCTGGCTGGCGGCGCCTTTGAAAAGATCCACACACACCCCCCGGCTGCCCCGGATCTGTTCAGAGGGAGCAGGAAAATCTTAGCCCCGGCCCGGCCGGGACTCCTACCCCTCCCGTTTCCGAGCCAGGGACAGACACCAGACTGCACCGCTGTTTCCTCGCCAAGCCAAACGCGCCGCCGGGGCTCCTACCCCCGCAGCTGGAGTTAGCACCTCGGGCAAAGCCGCAACCCCGCCAAACAAGCAAAGACTCCCACTCGCGCACAGTTACACACCGGCCCGCGCGGCACAGGGACGCTTTGGCCCCTAAACCCGTCGAGAAATTATTAATTTGGAGGGCGGAGTGAACCCCCGCCCCGCTGCGGCATCCCTATAAGGCTGGCTTCACACTCCGTGAAGGCGGGCTAGCAGCGCAGCCAACCGACTCCTCGGGGGGCTTGGGGGGCAGAACTGCCCTACACATCTCAGCACCCTGCTCAAAACCCCTTTCGTGGAGTAATCGTCGCGGGGGGGGGGGGTGATTCGCCGGTGCCTCTCTAGTCCCAGCCTTACGGAGAGAAAGCAGCGGGCCCTGGGGGAAATGCAAGCCCCGGGCTGTGCGCCTCGACGGACCAGATTAGGCTTTCGACGTGGCTGTCCTCGGCCAAAGTGCTCCAAAAACATCTGCAAAGGGAGCCGAGCCCTTTATGTGCTCGGCTCAGAGGCGCTGCATGGGCACCTTGGCGGAAACGCTGAACCACAGCCCTTGTCGGTTTCATCCTCTCTGCTCGTTCTAACGAGCTGGGTGCGTTTCACCGCGCCTCTCTGTCTCTCCCGGCCGCTCGCAGCGGACACCCCACAACGGAGCGGGTTGCCCCTGACCAGGTGCTCGAGGCAGAGGCTCCAAGGCCAGGCGAGCAATGGCCGGGCGGGGCTTGCGTTCAAAACCGCTTTGATTTTATCTCCCCCACTCACTCTGACTCATCGGCCGAGCCAGAGCGACCAACAGCCCCCTGCACCCAAACAGCCCGGTGAGCTCCAGCTTTAGGACCGAGCTGGGATCCCTCCGGCATCTGCGGTGTAAAAGCAACGCTTTCCTCCCGGCCCTTTCGCTGGTCCCTCTCTCCCCCCCTCCAGCCTGCTGGACGGATCCCTCGCAGGCGCTGCTAGCTGCCGCTGCTCTCCCAGTCTTCTCTCCGACCTCCTTCTCCCAGACCCTTCCGACAACAGCGACTCTCCAGCAGCCCGCAGGTCCCCGCCCGGCGGCTCCCTAGCCCCGTGCCCCGGCTCCCGGCTCGTAGGGCTGCGCAGAAGACGGGCGGAGAGGCAGAAGTTCCCCTCAACGGAATGCACTGATCGGCGGCTGCGGCAGGGGCCGGGTCCCAGCGGCCGGGGAAGCGCTTACCTCGCACTCCTCATATTTGATATTATCCGTCAGTTTCCAAAGCATTTTCATGGATCGGCGGGAGAGAGGGCCGGGGTCTCTCTGCCCTTCGCTCGAGTGGCGCCTCTCTGGCAGCGCAGCGCGGCTGGCGAGCGCTCGGAGATCTCCCTCTAATGGTAGAAACTTTTCCCTTTTCCAGCTCTTTACCAACCGCCTAATGGCCTCATTAGCATATCGACACGAGCCCCGCTGCTCGGCGGCGCGGCGACCTGCAGCCACGGGCGGGCCCAGGTGGAAAGCGCCCCCCCCCCACCCCCCCCGACCTTAGCCAAGCCGCCCGGCCGCTTTCGGAGGGGGACCGCGTCGCCCCCGGGCTGGGGCACTGCGCCGCCTCTCCCGCCCCGCGGTGGTTGCGCTGGCGCGGCGGCCAGGGCGCAAGAAAGAAGTTACCCCCGAGCCGGGCGGCGAGTGTTGAGTAGCCGGAGCCGCCCCCGCCCCCCCCCCCAGGGGCCTTTCCCAAAGCCCGAGCCGGGGGGCCGAGCGCCCACCTGGAAGGAGAGGGGTCACCGCCAGCGGCGGGCGGCGCTTTGCTGCTGCCCCGGGCTCGCGCTGCTGGGGGGAGCCGGGTTGGGCGCACACCTGCTTCCCGGCCCGCAGCGGAACGCCCGGCCAGAGCCACCCTGAGCCCCCACGCGCGGCACAGGACTCCCGGCCGGGGCCACGAGATCCTGAGCCGGCTCTGCCGGCGCCAGGCTGAGCCACGCGCACCTGCGGACCGGCCTTGGCCCCGCCAGGTGTGGCAGGCCCCACGCCGGCTGCTCGGCCGGGCCCTGGCGCTGCCTTTGCACCCGCAGCCACTCTGAGGGCCCCCTGGAGCGTCTCACGCCGGGTCAGTGGCTTGATCTGGAAATCCAGTGGGGCGGCTTCCCTGTCCCGGCCCCTCGCCGGGCGCGCGGGTCCGTGCACCCTCAGCCTTGCGCTTCTCAGACAGGTGGGGGTCGCTGTGGCTGGCAATGGGCGCCTTGTCGGGTGGGGGAGGCAGGGCAATGAAAGGCCCGATTTCTCCTGAAACACGCTTTTTAATGTGCTCCCACTATCGCCGGCGGGCTCCCCAGGTCTGTGCAGCCTTCCAGGCAGCAGGCTCCCACCGCCTGGGAAGGGCTTCCCCGGCTGGTGTTTCTCTGAATCTGCAGCAAAGCCCCGCAGCTGTCTCCCAAACCCAGAGCAAAGTAACACACACACACACACACACACACACACACACACACACACACTGCTGTCCCCGCGCTCAGAGCAAAGTAACACACATACACACACACATACACACATCTTCAGCCTGAGCAATGAAGGGTCCCGACGTTTGGGCTTATTTGTTTCTCCCCCCCCCAATCTTCTCTCTCCAATCCCCCCGCCCCCCGCCGGGGTTTTCAACTCCCCTTTTGTCTCGGGCCAAACTGTTGTTTTGCTCCTCCGGCGGCTCACCTGGGGCTGGCAGACGAGTCGAGCTCATTATGCAAAAAGCGGGGCCCCTGGAAAGGCCCCACCCTGGGCGAGAGCCATGTGCTGGAGTCAGGCGGGCCCGGCTGGCCTGCCCGTCCTTGCCCTGCCAGCTCGGCTCGGCCCTTTGCATGCGAATGCGGGCGGGGAAGGGAGCCCCTGGAGGCAGATCGATGGGGCGCGCTTCATTACCATTTCTGATGGGGCCGCCACAGGCCGGGCCTATTGTGCTGCAACCCGGCGAGCGGGAGGCACCGACAAGGCCCGACAGCTTCGCCCAGCGATTAGCGGGGCAGCTTCTAGCCCGCCAGGCCGCCTTTCCCGGCCACGCTCGGGACCGGCTGGAACAGGGCCGAGCTGCCCCAGGGCCTCCGGAGTCGCTTCCAGGAGCGCAACGAGAAGTCCTGGGGCGCCTTCGAGCCTACCAGAGAGTTTGGCGCATGCGCTTGGGTGGCTCGAACCCCGCACCCTCGCAGCACCCCGCAATAACCGGGGGGCCTGCAGCCCCACCTTTGCCAGCGCCCGCGTGGGGCCCTTCAAACGCGGCTCGCGGTATATTGTCACACGCTCACCGGACTTAAGCCCACCCTTAGGAGCGTGGTTATCAGGACATTGCTTGAATACCAGCGGGACCCTCCCCGCCTCCACCTCCGGCTGTCTCTCGAGAGCCATCAGGCTGCTTAAGCAGGTCCGAAACTAGCTTCCTTTGAGCTGCCAAAACCAGCGAGAGATCTCAGGCAAGATAACCCTGGGCTTAGAATTCGCTTCATTTAAAAACATCTGTTCGCATCACTTCTCCCAGACCTGGGAAGGTAAAAAATGCAATCACCTACCGTGGGCAAAGCAAACTCTATTCATTGCAAAGCAGCCTGCTGCAATAAATAAACCAGGGAGCGCGACTTAAATACAACGAGAAGTCCTGGGGCGCCTTACAGACTACCAGATATTTGGGAGCATCAGCTTCCGTGGGCAAAGACCCGCCTCGTCAGATGCATGAGTCGAATACATTTAAATACAGTGCTTCAGAAGTGAAGGGAATAATCCCCTGGCCTCCTTTATTATCCTAGGGTTGCCCAGAAGAGCTGTTTTCAGCAACAGAAAGGCGCCATGTTTTAATATTGTATTTCACCTCCCCGTTTATTAAGGAACTCAAAGGCGGGCTGAAGCTATACTAGCAGAAGGCAACTGTGCTGATTTGCATTTGTGAAGCCACCTGTGCGAGTTTGCTGTCTCAGCCATTTCTTTCAAAAGTCATTGACTTGAAGTATTTCATCCAGTCACCCCAGGGCCCAGCCTAACAAAGAGCCTTGGGCTGGAGAGCCATAGGTGGGAAAGAACTGAAGCTCCTGCCTTCCGCCACAGCAAACACAGCGTCCTGTCCTAGCTGACTGCTGCCACCGCACCTGGGGTGGGGTGGGGGGTTAAAACCCCTCCCCACATCCCCCAACCCTGTTCCCTAAAGTTTGCCGGGCAGGCGCCCCCGGGCTGAGTCTAGCGAGAGGCTGCACCGCTGGAGGGGCAGGCTGTGAGAACTAGGGCTGGTGCGATCCTTATCAGCTCCGCGCGCCTGGAAGCACCGAGGGCTCCCGAAAGAGTGAATGGCAGAAAGTGGGTAATTCGTCGCTCCGCAGGTCCGGCCGCCAGAGCTAGGGGGTCATTCAGTCACCTCGGGGAGCTGGGCTCGCGAAATCGCGAGCGCCAAAGGCCTTTAAAGGCCAATTACCCGCCTTGCATCACTGCCACGGCCCTGGCAACTCCTCTGGGAAAGTCCCCGGCTCGCGGAGACCCCCCACCTGTTGCATTGGCACCCGCGAGGACGCGCCTCACCCCTCCGCAGCTCGGCGGATCTCCTCTGTGGCGGGGCTCCCGCGCGCCCCACGGGCGGCCAGCCTCACCTGTGGGGCTCGATCTGTTTCCACAGCCCCCCCCCCCACACCCCCGGGCCGCTGGCTTAGGCTCGCGCGCACAGAAGGGAGATCGCGTTACCTGCCAGTCCCCCATTTTTGCAAGAATGGACATTCTGGCCGCGGGCTGCTCGAGGCAAAGTCCCTCCTGGTCATGGACTGAGCGATCCGGCCGCCGCTTCCCGCGAGCTCCTTAGGCAAAGCCGCCTTTTACCTGCAACAGGACTCTCTCACCTGGTCATAAAGAGCTGGGCGCTACCTGCCCGCGCCTGCGCACTGGCCTAGGAATTCACTCCGCCAGCTCCTTCCAAAGGCTCCCGAGCTGTCCGGGGAAATGATGGATTTGCAGCAGCCGCAGCCTTCCCGGGCTCCGGGCTCAGCAATCCCTCCAGCAGCGGGGACTCGTGGGGGGGGCGGGGAGCTCCTTCGGCCGGGGATGGAAGCGGAGTGCGGTGCACCCGATTGCCTGGGGACGGGGCTGGAGCCAAAGGCTGGGAGATGGAGGGGACCCCCGGAGAGAAACTTTTGCTCGTCTCACCAGGTGGCCGCCCGCTTGCCAGCGAGCTCACCTGGAGCCCCGCGAACCAGCCTCCGCTGCTGCTGAACGGATTTGCCTCTGTCCCTACACCTAGTGCCCGGATCGGGGACCCGGCGCCCTCCCGCCTCGACTTACAAGGCTCACTCCAGCCAGCGCCGTGTTTGTAACTTTCCCACCGCTCCGCCGTAGGACCGGTACAGGAGGCGCTCGGCGCGCGGCTGCCTTTGACACCCGCCCGGTAGATGACTGTTTTCCTTAGGGCAGGTGTACATACAGTAACGTGGCAGCGCTGGGGCTTTGCCCTATAAGGGGGTTCGGGGCTTTGGGGGGGAAAAAGTCGCGAGGGTTTTTTTTTAGCGCGCTGGGAGAGCAAGTTTAGAGCTTTCCGCAGGTCAGTGAATCCGTGTGAAAATTACCCGCCCTTTGCGGGAGGCTTTGAGGGCAGGAGTCAGGTCTTCCCTGCGCAACGGCTCGCAGGGTTTCAGAGAAGTGGCCGAGTTCGTCTGGATCTTCAAAAGCAAGAAGTCCCGCGGCACCTTACAGAGTAACAGATTTTTGGGAGCAGCAGCTTTCGTGGGCTTTTCCTCCCGTTTGGTCCGATGCATGTGGGAACCCACAAAGCAAATATACTGACCTCCTTCCTGGAGGACATTCATCTAAACCCGGTACCGGGGAAAGCAGCTGGAGAAAATTTACCAACGAGGATTTCCACCCTTCCGCCCCGCGCTCTCTTCCACTCGCTGGTGTATTTCTACTTTCAGCTGATCCAGGCTTACGACCCACGAGCCCAACTGCCAGGAGAGGCTCCTGACCCGATACCTTTGTTAGTCTGCAAGGTGCTGCAGGACTGCTTGTTATTTGTCCCAGGGGAACTGACACGGAGAGAAATGGAGCAACTTCACAGAGGAAAGACACCAGCCCCGGGACCCCCCCCCCCCCCGTATCTTTCAAAGTCGGTGTGTTTTGGTTCTATAAAAGTGATTGACTTTAGCAAATTAGGCCGCCTGTTTTAAACTAACCGTGACATATTTATTAAAGGAACTTGGAAACGTACTCCGAAGCTTCCCGCTCCTTTCCACGCTCATGCCGTTTGAAAGGACCCGAGCCGGTCGGATGTTTTACAAAAGTTTGTTCCAGGGCAAGGCTGCAGTGGATTTCTTGGGCCGCTCTGCGCAGCCCCTTTGATTTAAGTGCTTCTGGTTTAGGAAAGCTTTCCAGACCGCCGGCGTCCATTTGTATTGCTATGAAAAGCCACTAGCGTTGCAAACAACAGAAAAGTGGGGTCTGTTCACCGGGGAGTGAGGCTCAGAGGCCTGTAAAGAGATGGGATGCTCTGAGTACCTTCAGCGTACACTGAATCAGAGAGGTAGCCCTGTTAGTCTGTACCACTGAGAACAACAAGTCCAGAGGTACCTTATAGACTCACAGATATTTTGGAGCATAAACTTTGGTGGGCAAAGACTCCTCTGTTAGTCCAGACTGTTAGTCTATAAGGTGCCACAGGACTTCTTGTTGTTTTTCATATGGTGAATATCAACCGTGGGGGGGCTGGGGGGAAGGACTGATCTGAAAAAAGCACACTGTTTCTCCGCGGGGGCCTGCCCCCATTGGCTGCTCTCTGGTTCCTGTAAGGTGCAGCCAAGCGGTGTAACTACAAGAATTGTTACCCCAGGACATTATTAAACGCGTGTCTGATTCAGGGTTGCACTAAGGCTTGGATTTCAGACCTTGGGGAGTGCCTGCAAGAGAAGAACTGGGGGGAAACGGCCCCAAACCAGGCCATTTCAGCAATCGCCTTCCCGTGGGAGGAGAGCGATTCTCCAGCCACGCTGGGTGGGAAGGGAGAGCGCTGCGGATGGGGAAGTGGTTGACCTCGGGTGCACATCTTCTGCACCCCAGAGGAGACAGGCCAGAGGCTGCCTAGTTTTCTTGCACTGGGGTCAGGCCCTCTCCTTCCTTAGCCCCATTGCGGCAGAGCACCAGGAAGGCGTGCAGACAGCTGGCAGGTAGACTGCTCTCCCAGGGCCCTAGGCTCCTTCTGACTCAGTCGGGCTGGATTCAGGCCTAGGGGGAGTTTCCCCTATCACCGAGGTGCTACAAGCGCCCACCGCCCGCACAGGGCTCCTGGCCTGGCCCCACATTTGGGAGGGAGCCAGTGGGGCTGCACCATTGGTAAATAAACAGCGGCCCAGTGGCCTCTGGGTTATTATTTTGCACCATTTAGTCGTGTTGCACCAGGCTTGTGGCTGGACAGCACCTGGTGAAATACAGTCCCGGGGAAGCAGGTGCGTGGTGGAGATAGGAAACTGAGGCACCACTTTCCCCCCACCATCATCCCACCCAGTGTCCAGCCCTAACTGCCTCTGCAACCCGCCTTCCTCCCTCCCCGCCAGCAGGCCCCACTCAAAGGCTCCCCTCTCTAAGCCCCAGAGCCGGGGGCAGCCCCAGGGCGATCTGCTTCCCCGGATCCAGCCCTCACCCCCGGCAGCACCGACTCCATCTCTCGCCCGCCCCTCGCCACAGCTTCCGCGGCCAGACCTGTTGCTGCTGGGAGGAGGAGGGGCTGCCAGGGCGGCTCGCCCAGCCGTGAGAGGCGGCTGGCCCTGCCCGCGCCAGCGGAGGTAACCCGGTGGGGCTCCGAGGCCAGCGGCCACGCACAGGGTTGACTTCTGCCGGAGCATCGGCAGCCGGGAGAACACGGGGGCGCTGCCGGTCTAACAGGGACTAACCCGGGGACCTCTCTGGGACCAGTCACCGCGGTGGCAGCATCTCCTGCCAGGTCTCCCATGGCAACTCCGCTTCCAACCCGCCCCTCCGAGCTCTATCCCCGGGACACCTGGGCCGCTCCCTGCCGGGACCTGTGGGCGCGGGAGGTTTGCTCTGCCCCCAGCAATGCGGATCGTAGTCCCGTGCCCTCCCGGGAAACACACCCAGCCAACGACAAGAAGTCCTGGGGCACCGTCTCATGCATCCGATGAAGCGGGTCTTTGCCCACGAAAGTTTATGCTCCGAAATCTCTGTTAGTCCATAAGGTGCCCCAGGACTTCTTGTCGTTCTGGATGCTGCAGGACTATCTCGGCTACCTCTCTGATCCTCCATACCCAGCCGAAAGTCCCAGCGGGGCAGGGCTGGGTCTAGCTTCCGAAAGAAGAAGCAGTCCCGGGGCAGCTCGGAGGCTCACGCGGGCTAGGTCCCGAGCTCTCCTGGGGGAGAGCCCACTGGGCTTTTTGGTCTCCCAGGTGCCCCGGGGCTGCTTGTGATTCCCAGCGAGGAAAAGGTGTTGCCCCGTCTTTCTGTTTCCCTGGAAAGCACCCCAGCCACGCCATTACTGGACCCGCCCCAGCGCATTTCCTTCATTGCTCGCCACTAAAGCCCTGCCGGCGCTCTTCGCGCAACACGCAGGGAAGGCGCCCAGGCGGTGTGGACGCCACACGCAACTAGATTCGAATTGCCTCCATCCAAGTTCTGTGTAAACGCGAGTTGATGCTTCTCCCGAGCAACCCTTCAGCTTACACACCCGGAGCCGTCCTGCTCGCCTGCTTTGGACACTCAGCGGCAGATTTAAGGGTGACAGTTCTGAAACAAAACCATTTCAAAAATCAAATGGAGAGAGAAATCTCTGAGCTGTAATTTATTTGCAAATTTGACTCCATTAACCACGGATTAAACAGAGACTGGGAGTGGCTTGCAGCTTACAAAAGCAGTTTCTCTGCTCTGGGTGCTAATATCTCCCCATCAGACTCTGACAAAGGCTCACGTCCCCCTGTCTCATCTGACTTGGCTTTTCCTCTTTTGATAAGTGCTGTTGATACTGCGCCATTTCCACCTTGCTGAATAGACCTTGTCAGCTCTGGCCCTCCCTCTTACTGGGACCCCACTCTTTAAATACCCCTCTGAAACCATGCCCCCACTCATGCATCTGATGAAGTGGGTCTTTGCCCACGAAAGCTTATGCTCCAAAATATGTGTTAGTCTATAAGGTGCCACAAGACTTCTTGTCGTTCTGGAAGCTACAGACTAACACGGCTCCTTCTCTGATGCTTTGGACATTGTCTTCTCTCACCTCAAGCCCCCTACCTTTGCTCTCCAGGGCAACCCCGCTAGACACCCCCTTCCTCTCCTCCATCTTTCCAGGCGCTTGAGTGGGGAGATGCCTCGGAAACATGTCTTGAACCTGACCGAACAACTAACTACACCCACAGGGCAATGGGCCAAGGTGGGATGGCCGCCGCTGCTCTGCCAGGAGGGTATTCTCACGGGGTTTGGTTTAGCAAACCAAAGACACGACCAACCACCAGGTCAGATGCACTGTGAACTAGTGAGTCGGTGCCACCGCGGGATCCACAGTGCGCACCGTTTCAGGTCTTCCTCCTGGCGGGCAAGGGGGACAGAGAAGGGGAGGCGAGGCACAGGCCGACAGAGAGAGGGAGTGTGGACGCACCGACTTATGTCCCTTTGAATTCCCAGGCTTTGGGTCTGCCGCGCTCCCCAAGAAGCGCTGCGCTCTCCCCTACAGCGCAGCGGGCTGCCTTTGCCTTCTGCTTACAAAGCAATTCTGCCACCAAAATCACTACTTATCTCCCTCGGTCATAGCCCAGCCTGCCCTGGAGGAAACCACTGCAAGCAGGGGGCGGAGCACTAGCCTAGCCCTATTTTCCTGCCCCAGAAGCAGCCTTGAATTGGGGCCCTCGGTGAAACGGGCGCAGGCCGGGGAGACGCCAGTTGCGGAGCACGTGAAGACCAGGGAGGGAGCGGGGCCCTGCGGGGGGACGTCTCCCTTGGAGAGATGGGCGCACAGGTCCCCCCGTCAGAAGCCAAAAGGCCCCCCCCAGAGCAGAGCCCCGTGTGTCGGCGCCCGGGCTCCTGCTGCCCGCGGGCGGTGGCTCTGGAGAGGAGGGGCGGAAAGGCGCGCTGCCCACGCGGTGTATCCCCGAGAGCGCCGCCTGCAAGAGCTCGGTGCTGCAAAGCGCAGCCTAACCACCGGCCGGCTCTCCCGAGGGCATCCGAGCTGTACCTGGGCGGGACGGCGCGCTGGTGGGATTTCTGCGCGGGGAAGTGATGGGGACCTAGGCACCAGGGCACGCTCCCCCCGCGGGCGCCGCACACCACCGCCGTTAGGCACCTGAGCCTGGGCCTGGTGAAGCCACGCAAAAGCGGCGTTCGCTCGGCTCCAGGAGCCTTAGGGAAGAGTTGGTCGGAATTCCCCCGGCGCCTCTGCTCGGGGAGCAGCTAGCCGGATCCGACGGGTTTCACAAGGGGTTGCGAAATAACTCCCCCACGGGACACCGTCACGGAGGAACTCGCTTCCCCCTCGCTTGCTGGGCTTGGGGGGAAACGAGTCCGTCCGGCTCCCCTCCCCTCCCCTCCCGCCTGCTTTCTCGGCGGGCCGGTATTTTTAGGAACTCAGAGGCGCGTTTCACCCGCAACCCTGCCCGGAGTTTGCAGAAGAATGTCCCTGGCGGCGAGTAAATGAGTGTTTCAGTAGCCCCGGGCAGGTTTTCGACTGTGCATAACAGATTAATGGCAAGCCGGGGCATTTTTCTGCTGGGCGAGGAGGGGGTGAACTCTTCCTCTCGAGCGAAGAATTCCCGCGCCTGTCAAACTTGGAGGAGTTTCTCACACTCCGGGTTACAGGCTGGGGACCTGGGAACCGCGCTCCGAAGGCGGCAGGGACCGCCTCGCCCACCCGCGCTCAGCCGAGCGGCAGAGCCAGCCCCGCGCTGCCCACGCTTGAATTATTCCTGCTCTCTGATGGGGAGGTGACCTCAGCCTCTCCAAGCTGTAAGTGGCCCATTTAACCGGCGAACCCAGCACGTGTATCCCCGACTGCGAGCGGCGGGAGGAGAGAGTTCTCCAGAAGAGGTTACACGTGTTTAAAGACGCCAAGGAACTGGGGCCAGATTTCATAACGTTCACACAGGACACGTGGGGCCCATCGGCCGCCCCAGCCGTGGAAACCTCGGCTGGGGGTGGAGAGAGGGGGAGTCTGGCGGCCCCGTGGGACATTTTGGGGTGAATGCGGGGGCGTGGGACGTCCAGCTGAAATGCGGGGCTGCCCCTCAGATTGCGGGGGCGTCTGGCACCCTCCCCAGGGGCCACACTCAGCAAACAGGAGCCGGGGCGGGATGCGGGTCCTGCCTGCAGAGTTGTGTCCGCCTGAGCGTTCCTCCGTTCCATCGCCTGGGCTGAAATTGACCTGCTTTTTCCACGCGAACCGTCACCACCGCTCGGGCGAGCATTGGCAAGCTGCGGGCAAGCCTGCCCGGGCCGGCAGGAAGCAGGGAAAGCCAGGAGGGTGGTTTTCCGACACCGAACCAGACGCTCGGGTTGGGAGCTGGCTCTGTGCGCGTCTAAAAAGAAGCGGGTCTCCCCCACGGGAGCTCATTGCCTACTAAATAAACGGGTCAGCGTTTCAGGTGCCCAGGGCCGGCTTGTTTCGGGGAGAGACGTTTCACAGGGAATGAGATAAGGCACGTTTGAGAATTCAAACGTAAGGGCGGAGTGTACAGCGAACAGCTGGGCCGCCTCCGGGTGTATTTCCTCTTCTAATCTCGGATTATTCCCCACACGCTGTAAACTCACCGCCGGTTTAATGCTGCCCAAATAAAGGGCTGGGGAGTTGCCATCGAGATTTCCTCGGCGCCCGTAGAGGGGGCTAGGGGGGTAAAGGCGGCAACTACAACCAATGGAGATAAACACCAGCTGTGAGGTCCCCTCAGTACATTGCGGGTCTGCGCTGCGCCAGGCTCTCCAGGGACTGCGCCTCTGGTAAACCGAGCCACCCAGGTTGGCTCCCTAGACTCTGCGCCTCTCGGAGCGGGTTGCGACTCATTACCCAGATGAGTGTAGACAGTGTTCTCCGGCTGCGCTCCCGCCGGTGTGCGGACGCAGCAGCCGCAAGACCTTTTCTTTCCCCGGAGCAGCTTCGGGGAGTGCTCGGAGGAGTGGGGGTTAAGCAGCGTTACCCCAAGTCATTCTGTTCACACGCCTGACAGCCCGCCACTGGGGAACTTATGAAAGAGCCCCCCGGGTGCTCCTGGGGAGAAAATCGCCTCTCGCGCAATGCAGCAGGCACCCCCCGCCCACCCTTCCACCAAGCACCAGGGCCAGCTGCAAAGGCCGGCCAAAGGCGTGACAGCCTGGCGGATGAGCCGCGAGCCCCTGGCCTTTGCGCCCCCGCGACTGCAGCGCCGCCCCCGCCCGCCGGCTGTTCGCAAGCAGCAAAGGGCACGGGCAAAAGAAGGGCCCGATCCTGCTGGGGTTAGCGCCACAACGCATCGCTTCCAGGGAACGGGGTGGGCCGGGCGAGCCGAAGCCGCTGTGAGGCCCCAGGAGAGCGCTGGGGTTGGCACGGAGCGAGGCAAGCCCTGCAATCCAATACCCGGCTGGATGGCTGGCTCGGGCCGGGCGCTGCGCCCCGCAGGGCGCAGCAGCCCGGAGCACAGGAGTGAAACAGACCAGCAAGAAGTGGCTGACGCGACGCATTACTCAGGCATCGTCGCCTTTCCTTGGCTACAAGCCACTTCAGCGCTGCAAGCTGCAGCTTCGAAGGCAGCGGCGCGGATCCTGCTGCCGCGTGCGAGAGTGCTTGCAGCTCGCAGGGTTGGGCCAAGGCCAGGAAGTAGGATTCAGGCATGAGATGAAGGAAGAAAAAAAAAACAACAAAAGACAGCGAGAGAGAGAGAGAGCTGCCCAACTGCAGAGAAGCAGGTCTTTGCCCACGAAAGTTTATGCTCCAAAATACCTGTTAGTCTATAAGGTGCCACAGAACTTCTTGTTGTTCCCTTCCTTACCTGACATCCTGCCCCTCTTCCCTTGCCCTGTGTCCCACTTGCCTAGGCTTTTCACTTGCTTGCCTTTGCGTTGCATGGGATCAGAAAGCGCCAGGAGCTTGCACCAGGGGCCTGCTCTTTCTCCTTTAATTCTTATGTTCAGGGAGCACATCCACAGGATGACTGAACCGCACTGGTTTGTCTTAGCACCAGATGGAGCTTTCTTCATCTGTCCCACACCAGGTTATGGGGCAAGGTGGCTTGTCCCGCACTGCACACAGCTGAAAAATCAGTCTAAAACAATCATTTTCAAGCCTCTAGTCTGCACAGTGGTTCGTACCTTTAAGTTGTGTGTGTGTGTGTGTGTGAGAGAGAGAGAGAGAGAGAGAGAGAGAGAGAGAGAGAGAACAATTGAACTAATCAAGACACCAGGGATTAAAGCCAGGACTGCACATATCTTGGTGAAAATGCAATATGTGTGCATACACTTGCATGTTTAGTCACAAAATTCAGAAGGTACCAAGGACCCAGGATAGAAGTCAGGTTATGTCAAAAATTGCTAGTTACTCCACAATTCATCTGCTACAACTCCCAGCAAACAGCCCCCAAGTGCTCTTTATCTATTGTATTGAGTTACCTCAGGAAAGAATTGGGAAAAAGTATCTGCCAAGTCTGCCCAGGACCTGAAGAATAATGTGTCCTATCTGTCTCAGTCTTCTCCCCTATTAATGAAGAGGCTGCAGTGGGAATAAAATGACATTTTTGCTGATAATGCACAAAATGGAGTAGAATCCAGTAGTTCTATTGGTCCTGCCATCCTAAGAGGATCATCTCCTTTTTCTTCAGTAAAGTCAGAGGATCTAGTTCAAAGTCAAGTGAGCAGATGTGTGGGTAAGAATCCTGCATGTGACATGTCAAATCTAGCTATGATATACTTCCTATTAGAATATGTAACTAAACCATGCTGTAAGGGTAAGGGAATGATCTTCTTTAGGCACACTCCCATTGACTTCACTATTCCACATTTCAAGAGGGATGTGGAGAAATTGGAGAAGGTCCAGAGAACAGCCACAATAATGCTTAAGTATCGGAGGGGTAGCCGTGTTAGTCTGGATCTGTAACAGCAACAAAGGGTCCTGTGGCACCTTATAGACTAACAGAAAAGTTTTGAGCATGAGCTTTCGTAAGGACAGACTCACTTCCGTCTGGAGAACATGAGTCATGTGGGAAGACTGAAAGAACTGGGCTTGTTTAAGTTTAGAAAAGAGAAGACTGAGAAGGGATGTGATAGTGCTTTACAAGTACCTAAAAGGGTTACAAGGAGGAGGGAGAAAAATTGTTTTTCTTGGCTTCTGAGAATAGGACAAGGAGCAATGGGCTTAAACTGCAGCAAGGGAGGTTTAGGTTGGGCATTAGGAAAAACATCCAAAGTGGTCAGGGTGGCTAAACACTGGAACAAATTGCCTAGGGAGGTTGTGGAATCACCATCACTGGAGATATTTAAGAGGAGGTTAGACAGACACTTATCACGGATGGTCTAGATCAGGTGCTGGCATCCTGCAGCTTCAGAGCCACATGTGGCTCATTAAGGAGCCACTCGTGGCTCTGAGCACCGCTGCTACTGACTCCATGTGTGCCTCCAGAGGCTGCTGCCATTTAGTTTTTTTTGCTGAAGTGGCAGCAGCCTCTGGAGCCACTGAGCAGTCAGCTGCAGCAGAGGGGAAGCTAGCAGGGCAGGGAGCCCTGGAAAAAGAAGCCAGGGCAAGGTCAGACTGAAGGAGAGCTGGAGGGGGAGGGGCGGCCAAGCCTGCTCTGCCAGAGCTGCACAGCTGTGGGGAGGAGAAGCTGGCAGTGGGGAACAGCAGCAGTGTGCAGAGCTCCTCCTCTGAACCAGGTAAATCCTGCGGTTTCGGGGGAGGGGGCTGGGGCTGAAGGTGTTAAACCTGGAGAGGGGGGCGCAGTTTTCAGGATAGGGGGTAAAGCAGGGGATGCGGATGACAACTGCCTAACTGGTGCAAATCATTGTGTGTGCTCTGGTTTTAAAACAGGGCTTGCAGAAAGTACAGCCTGACTTTATTATTTTTACATATGTTTGTTAGGCACCATCTCATATTCATATGCATTGCGGCTCGTGAGGTGTTGATTTTGAAACTGAATTACAAAAAAAATGGCTCTTCCCACGATTTTCATTGCAGACCCCTCGGCTAGATGGTACTGGGTCCTGCTGTGAGGGCAGGGGACTGGTGCCGACAATCTCTCAAGGTCCCTTCCAGTTCCAGTGCTCCATGATTCTACGTGTGTCTACAGTGGGAGTTCTGCCTAAGTAAAAGCTCAGAACTGAGCCCTTGAAGAAGCACACAAAGGAGCAAAACCATCAGGTGGATACCCACTTTAAATAGGGCATTGCGCATGCAATGCACACCTCCTGCACTGGTATGCGGTGAATTTTGAGACAGTAATGACTTCATGTATTCTATCCCTTATTCATATATAATATAGACTAAGTCTGGATAGTGTGTTCGGAAGAGGTCCTTAGCCAATTTAGTTAAATATGTAAATATGCATGTAATAACTGCTGCAGCTCCACAGCAGGAATTAAGCTCAGTTACATGCATTCTGAATGTTTAAATATTTACACAAAAAGCTATTTGCTTCCTTGAGTGTTTTCTTTCCTATTTAAATTTTTCCATTAAAGAAGAAAAATAAATTAAAGGCATCTAAATGTACACATCCAACCCCTGCTTCTGCATCAACCCCCTGTGCATTCTAAAACTATCAATTCTTTCAGTGGGAGCAGGATCAGATTTTTCTCAGCTCCTCCATGTTCCAATATTACTTTGCAATCTTACAGTGATTGTCACTGGAGTATCTCAGAGCAGTTAGCATTCTATCACAAGCCTAAAAAACATAAAAAAGAGGTGAGTTATTAGTATAGGTAATTTACATATGGGTAAACTGAGGTAAAGATGGGTTAAGGGATTTGTCCCAGGTCACTCAGCTGGCTGATGACAGAGCAAGAGATGTAACTAGGCACCATTCTTCCCTGCATGATTGCACCCTCTTCCTCCAACTGTCTAATCAAGCTGGTGGCTTAGAATCTCTGAAAGGCAGACTGCTTTCAGTTAGGTGCCTAAGTCTGCATTTAAATCTGTACTGTAACTACCCTGTCAGATCAAAGTGTGTTAAAGGAGTTTCATGCCTTAATGCATTTAATAAAACACCATCATGACTTCGATGCATATTTAAAAACTCATATTTCCCAGAGCAGAACTTAAGTGTTTTCACTATGTGGAAGATCAACCCAGTCAGGGTCAATCTTCCAGGATGCAATTTTGCACACCAAGTAGGGATGTGTGAAATCAAACTATCTGGGGCTGGCAGTCAACCCCTTTATTCCTCAATATTGTGAGGTGTAAAGGAGGTCAATGCAAGAGATTTTCCTGTCGACCTCCCTCTGCGTGGACAGACAGGTAAGCTGATTGTAGAGAAGTCAATTCCACCTATGCAATTGTCATAGCTAGAATTATGTATCTGCTGTCGACTTGAAGGTCAAGTGTAGACCTTGTCTAAAATATACTTTTACATACCCCTGCTAACATTAGAAATAGTTCCTGCCAAGGCAAGTATGTTTATAAGTGTAAAATAATTACAAAAAGCCATATTACTGGAAAATGGCTGTTGGGGGGTTTGATGTCCAGGACCATATTGAGCCACACAAAAATCTAAGAGCTGTTTCTAACAAGAAATTAACTAGGCTTAATTTAGAACAGCTTGCATGCAGCTGCAATTCATCTAGCCTTTAACGTTAGGTTTAACCATTGTCCTAACACACACATGTATCCCATGACATTTAAAGGTATGGAAAGTAATCCTTTCCAGCTAAGTGACCTGTCACTGGTGTGTATTTGTGCATATCTAAAGAGTGAGGTGGAAAAGCTGCATTTGCTTTGAGAAAAATAAAAACATGAACAGGATGCTTTTCCGGGTGGTGGTCTAACTTGTGAGACTCCTTTGTTTGACTAACTTTTATTTACATGTCATTTTGCACTAGCATGTTCAAGTCAACCAGGGGCTGATTCACTGAACTATTACAGTGCAAAAGCTCTGTGAGTTAAGAAAAGGACATGCATTGGGCTAACTCCTCCAGGGCAGTGTGGCCCCTTTGTGTTGCCCTCCAAGGATAATCTTGCCCTAGTGCCACTTTGACCAGCTCAGGGGGATCAGCACACACTGTAAGGGGATTCTGTGAGGACTGAAAAGATGATGCAGTTGCTTTTATGCCAGCTCCTTTCCTAGGGGTGGGCAGAGAGCTTGGTTGGAGGACAGGGGTCGTTATGACTGAGATGAGCCTGCATTACCCTGAAGCTGGGGATTTGCAGGCTCTTGTGTTTATTAAGCGTAAGAGTAGTCTGGAACAGATCTAGTTGATCAGAGCACACACCGACTGATTGTGGACTACGTGGAGCAGCAGGACACCATCCCATTAGCTTCAGGGAATGACAGTCACTCACCACCTTTGCTAAGATCAGGTTATGAATTTCCAAGGAATTGCACTAAAATGCAGAAAAGAAGAACAAACTACTGCTCTTGGGGCTGTTTGCATCAGAAGAACTGGACAAAATGATGGATCCTTCTTACTATTGAGACAACGGTATAACAACAATCATCCATTTTTCTTCATTTGGGAGCTCATTCTGGTCGTAAGTGCTGAAACTAGGCGAGCTGGCACTCCTTGGCTTGTAGTGGTTTCCACCATACATCAGATTTACAGTTTGGTTCAATCCCCAGGGCACAAAATGTTCCTGCAATTCTAATTCTAGTACAGAGTTACAAAAATACCAGCTAGCCACATTTTCTATTTACAGGGCAGGTTTAAATGGCTGCTTAACCTCAGCCCATTTGAATAAAGAAGCAGACACGTAGCACTTTAAAGACTAACAAAATAATTTATTCAGCGATGAGTTTTCGTGTGACAGACCCACTTCTTCAGCTCATCACTAAATAAATCATTTTGTTAGTCTTTAAAGCGCTGCATTTCTGCTGTTTTGTTTTGTTGGTGCACAGACTAACACGGCCGCCTCTCTGTTACTATTCAGCCCATTTGGAAACAACAGGACTCATGCTCTGCTCAGTTAACATTACAGTTTACAGTGTCTTTTAGATGCCAGAATTCATGGGCTATGGTTACACTACAGCGCTCTGTTGGCAGGAGTCACTGTTAGATGAGATTTCCTGACAAAATTTCGGTTGACAGAGTGCAGCCACGCGTAAAAGCCAGTAAGAAGAGCCTTCTGCTCTGTTGACAGTGTTGCTGGACTGCCTGGCCACTCTCTCAACAAAAGAGACGCTTGGAAGCACAGCTGACAGGGCTGCCCTTAGTTCTGGATGCCCTGTCGGTCGAGGGAAGCCCCTGCAGAGCGTCCACACAGCTTTTTTGTCTAGACACCCTGTTGACAGCAGCATTATGCCTCATGGCTGAGAGGTGGAACACTGCTGGCAAAACTGCTGAGTTTTGTTGACAAACTACCGACAAAACGCATTTTGCGTGTGGATGTTTCACCAGTTTTGTTGACAAAAAGGGGGTTTGTTGGCAAAACGTGCTAGTGTAACCATAGCCATGGATTAGGTCTACACTACAGCTTTCTCAATAGAAATTACTGTTGGGACTTATTACCCGGCTGAACCTCTGCTGACAGAACGCATCCACACCTAACAGAGGCCCCCGTCGATGCTCTCTGTCAACAGGGAGTGACCAGATTGTCCAGCCTTCTGTTGACAGAGCAGCCAATCAGAAGTCTGCAAACAGGTCTGACCAGTGATTTGGAAGCATTGTCTGTTGACAGAAGGCTCCCCATAGCGTCTACACAATTTTTTGTCAACGGAATCTGTCAACAGAGGCGTTATGCCTTGTATGGGAGCAACTTGACTCTTCTGAGAAAACTGCTGCATTCTGTTGAGAATTTCTCAACAGAACACATTTGTAATGTGGACGCTCCCTAGTTTTGTCGACAGAAGTTTTGACAGCCTCTTCTGTCAACAAAACTTTGCAGTGTAGACACAGATCATGAGTTTTGTTGACAGAACCTATTTAGTTGACAAAACTCTGTAGTGTAGACGCAGCCATGGTGTTAAAGAACTTCCAAGCAATTAGCCCTCATTCAAATTAAACGCTGTTTCTTTTCTAATCCTTTGGTGCCCCCTTGTGACTTCTTTTGGTTAATTCTGGGGAAGACTTGCTACAGTCTTTCCCACTCACCTCCAGCCTGGCTAGAGGACCATTGTAGTTACATACTGAACATACTCACTGTAACTCCAAGGAGGAACTGGAGAATATTTCTGAGGCGTTGGTCCCAATGGTTATGTCCAATTTAGCGCAATGCAAGTTTCCACTAGCTTGATCTTTATGGCCTTTCCTAGACTATCTGTAATACTTTCAGTGTTGCCAAGTCTTGCAGTTTTCTCTCGAGTCTCATGATATTTGTTGTCTTTCTTCGGCTATGGTTACACTAGAGAGTTTTGTTGACAAAAACAGGGGTTTTCCTCCACAAAACACTCCGTGCATTTGCACACAAAATGGCTGGGTCTATACCATGCGGCTTCTCCAGCAGGTCCATGCTAATGAGCAGCCTCAAAATTGCAAATGGCTGCTCAATAGCATGGCCCTGAAGCTCATTAGCATAGTTGTGTGAGAGCTCAGTCTTGGCAGAGGGGTGTGCTGGCAGTAAAGAAGTAAAGAGCCTGTGTGGACATGCCCCTGCTGGCAAAAAGCCTCTCTGTCACCAGACCCTTATGCCTGAAAATATTCAGGAAGCCCATTTACACAGCTAGTTTGCATTTTGAAAGCAGCTTTGACATGGTGAGTGGCCACCATTAGGTAAATGAGGTGCTGAGTATTCATATCAGCACCTCATTAGCATTTTCAATCTGCTGCATTTACATGCCCCTTCTGAAAGGGAGGGATAGTGTAGATGGAGATGGAGATTCACCTAAATGAAATATTTTCATAGATTTTAAAGCCGGAGTGTACCACTATGATCATCTAGTCTGACTTCTTGCATAACACGAGCCATAGACCTTCTCCCAAGATGTCTTCCATCAACCCCACACACTTTGGGTGAAGTAAAGCACATCTTTTATAAATGCACTTAGTCCTGGGATGAGGGACAAGGAAATTGCGCCAATATCTTGAGAAAGATGCTTCCGTGGAGTTCACATTATTAAAAATGAATTTTCCCCCCCCTTTCCGTTTCCAACACTAACTTCCAGACACTGAAATGTGCTATATTTTTATCTGCTCTAGTAGTGAGCCCTATATCTACTTTCCTGGGCTATTGATTCACTTTTAGCTCATAACTAAATCTTCTCTTACCCTTCACTTAGATGTGTTAAATAACTTGAGCTCCTTAGTGTTTATCCTCTGTGTTCCCCACCAATGTTCCCTCTAATCTTTTCCACCCATGTGTGGAATAAATTTTATGTGCACAGAGGCATGCGTGAATGTGCACCATCCATAGGAACAAAAAAATATAGCTCCGGGCACTCTGTTACTCATCTGGGCAGCACTGAGCTCTCTCTCTTGAGTAACTGTGCAAACACACAACTTACAGGAGCCACTGCTCCCCACTCCCCATTCTTCATTCTCTGGCTTGGATGATCCTAGACATTTCCTTCAGGCAACAGACACTAAGCAATGACCACATTACCCTGGAGCAGTGAAGTATAGTCCCTTACTTTTATTTCGTGCCTTCCTTTTGGAGTCTTTTCTGGGAGAACAAATGTGTTCTGAAGAAGGAAAATATTAGTTTCATAAATGCTTTTTCACAGACTAGGCTCAGCAAGGTTCAAAAGATTTAGCCACAAAATCAAGGCAGATTGGTTTCTGACTTAGGAAAGTTTCATGTATGTCAAATGTCGGTTAGGCCACAGTAGCATGGCCGACCTCGCGTGCATAGCTCAAGCACTCAACTTGTGACCTTGACTAAAGAAAATGGGGAAGTGTCTCACAAGAGGCAAGAAAAAGGGAAGCGGGGTGTGGGTGCGGGGTAGGGTTCTTTGATCACATGCAACAAACATGGAGCCTGGAGGAGCAGGAGTGGTTACTAACACATGACTTAAAGAATATGATAATCAAGCTAAGGTTGGTGAGCCCTCCCCATTCCATATCCCAAATAAGGGACCAACTGAAATGTGTTGAAATACCCGTCCCCTCGTACATTCCATATAAGGGAGAAAGCAAAATATGTTAAAAATGATTGGTGTACAGGCATACATCACCCCAGGAAGTAGTGACATCAGAAAACCTATAACAGCAAGCCCTGGGGTGGGACTCCCAATGCCCTGGAGAAGCCAAGTGTCACTTGCACCAAGGACTGATCATCCTATGCCGCCTCCCACCCCCGCCTGCTCACAAGTTAGATAGAGTAGTGCGCGAATACTTATCAGTACCACGAAGAAACCTGTATAAGTATAGCTCTAGCAACATAATTCAAGTTTGTTGTTTTATCTTTGTACTTGCTAAATTGCGCAAGTAAAAAATATTGTTTGTATTAAATTCTTCTACATCTTGTTCATTACCCTTATCCATTTTTTTTTTTTTACCCAGTACCCTGACAAGTGGTTAGAGGGAAACGTACCCTTAACTGTGTATCGTGGTGTGTTTATGTCTTAGCTCATGAGCCTGTAAGGGCCACATGTAAGGCTGAGGCAAAGATGCCCCAGGATCCCTGAAAGGGCTCTGGCCCAATGACCGGGAAGTTCTGAACGCAAGCTGCCTCAGCTGGGAAGCGTGCCTTGCTGAACCTCCATGTTCTACAGGACAGAGTGTTGTGTGTTTGTATGTCAGTACTGACAGGTGGGCTGTGGGCAGACTCACGACTGGGACCCCTTTTTAGTTAACTCCTTATTCTGGCCTAACTCAGTTACAGAGCACGAGATGAACCTAGGAATCTGTGTGCGTGACAGTAGAAACTTAGGAATCACACACGTCAATGTAAAAACAGGTTCGTACTCATGACATGCAAATCCACAGGTTATCTACAATTCATATCAGTTCTACTTTTTACAGAGCACAACAAAATTTGTAAGGCCGAAGGGCAGCACGCTGAAGCTCCAAGTGGATGTGGAAGCAGCCTGCATGCTGGTACTGTTATGTTTACACAACATACCGCAGATTCGGTATAATTATCTAAAGTAATCAATAAGTTTCCTGGCACAAAGAGACCGCTTCTGTTGAAGCTAATTTAGCTTCAGATTTTAATGGGCTCATAAAATTGCATAGCGTGTGGGTGCCTGTTAAGGCTGGCATTATCAATATCATGGTTGAGTGCTGGATCGGGCCCAATTTGAACACACAACAGTCTAATCTAAACCTTAGAGCTAAAAGAATGTGTAATGTAAGAAGCCTAACTCATTGGCATGGAGTATCAGACCATTGCGACAACTAAACTTGCGCGTAAGTACACGAAGCTCTTGAGTCCAGCTTTGATGGTGCACAGGGTGGGCCTTGCTCACCTTATCATCCTCAGGGTTCCATGGACACCACTGGAATGTGCAGAAGGAAGCCTGCATCCAAACTGCCTGAGGGAGAATCTTTTCCACAGTGCCTGCCTGGGCACTCAGGAGTGTGAGAACACAGCCTGAAATGCACAGCTCCAGCCCGGCATCAGTACTGTCAAGTGTGAAACTAGCAAGTACACAACACACAATGGAAAAGAATCATCGGAGCCACAGAAGAGTCCTAGTCTATTCTTGGTCCAAGACTGGTGCAGGCCTGCCTGAACTAAATGGGAAAGTTTACCTCCCCTTCAACAGATAACTATTTACAGATTATTGAAACTGAGCTGTTGCAAAACAAATTGAGTCATAATGAATTAGCACATTGTAAACGGCAGTTTGATCTCTGTGGGAGTCCAGATGAGCTAACAGATAATAACCCTTGATTCACATATGAGTTAGTTCAGTACTAGTCTTTGATGAATCAGTTGAGCACATCACCTACAGGTTTTGCTGGGTACTTTCAAATGAGCTAGCAGAAAAGTGGTGGAATGTCACAATGCCATGTTTACCAAGCCATAACTATAATAAAAATATAAAAATAATCAATTTCACAAATATGGTTGCAATCTTTTGTGAATTTTTACCACTTCACTGACCATTTTTATGTCAAGTCCAAGTACCTGTACCAAAATTTGTGCCTCAATAGTTCATTCCCTAAAATAGAGGGAAACCCTGAGATGTTATTGATTTGTTATTAAGGGACCTCAAACGTCAATGAAGTTTAAACAAACATTGATGTACAGAGAACATCTCAGTGGGATGCTTTTAGAGTTAGAAAAATTACAACAATTTCCACACTTACGGTTAGTTCACCTATGTTGAATTCCTTTAGAAATAGAATCAGTATAAATTACTTTTCAATTATGTTTCTCTTAGTCTCTAAAATCTTTTTTTGTTGACATTACAGAAGAAAATAGGGTTATAAATTAATCAACACTGCCATCTATTGGTAAATACTTTGCATGACAGCACTTCAGATATTTTTTAACTAATGGTGGTATTTATAGTATTTGTACCCAATGACTGAGATTATCAAGTTTGCTATTTATCAGGACAATTTGGAAAATACATTGAATACATAATGCAATCAAAGGGAATCATGTTCACTTAATACTACATATTGCACGCTTAAGAGCAGTAATTAAGTATGAATATTATTTCTGTGAACATATTCTAAAATTGTTTCTGCTTGGGGTAATTTTCTTCAAGCAGGTGCAAATTCACTTTGCTTTTGAAGCTATACCTATGGTTTACTGTTGCACAGTAGAATTAGGCAAACAAGTTTCAGCAAATATCTATTCAAATGCACCTATCTGGCATTTGATTTTCTTGGATCATCCACTGAAGAATTTCACAGCCCAGGATATTCACTGAAACCCAGGAAATGCAGCAAAACTTGCATAGAATTATTGCATAGAATTAACCTCTGGCTCAGGCCAACACCTCTAGGTCTGACAGAACCAACAGTTTGATGTATATTTTAAAACACTTTAAAATGGTTTATGAATAACCTAATTTTAAACATGGCCAATATGTACAGGGAAACAACTGAGCATTGGACACCTGTCAATCCTTGATTCAATTATAAAAAACAAACTTGATAGTGTTCTGTGGGGAAAGTGGAACTCTTGGGTTTAAACCAATTCAAATGCAAAATGCTTAGCAGTCAAGTTGATTGCTAATACATTTTTTTTCACAAGAGGAATACTTAAGTCCCACTAGTCTCAGTCATCTTGAGACATAGGCTCCTGGCCCCATTCTCCATGCTCCCCTTTAGAAGCTCCTGTTGGAAGTTCAGGAAGCTGGCTGGGTGGGTTAGTTTGCTGGATCAATGCACAGATGCTTGCATTGCTGCCTGCTTCCATTTTACAACTACATTTACATGCTGCTCTGTCCGGGTCTAAGCAATCCCTTTTTTCAAAAGTTATACAGTGAATCTACAATGGAAGCAAAGTGAGGAATGACATCTCAATGGTATTCCACCAACCCTAGAAAAAATCCTGGAGAAGTGTCAGTGGAGAATTTTCAGATTGGATTAACTATCTGCGGGACTGGTGTTCAACCTTCTTCAAACAAGGTAACACCTAAGAAAGTAACTTCTGTGGAGGAAAATTTCATTCCATAATTACAGTAGTCATTGCTACTCGTTTGCACTCTCGCTTGTGTTTAGCAAAAGCATGTTCAGTCACTCACAGCTGCACTTTTGTCCTGATGTGAGCAATGTTTTCCTTTGGGGTGGTAAAAACTGCACAGACACTATTGACTTCAGGCAATCTGTCGTTATGGGTCCTCCTTCACCACCCCACATCTGCTTCTGGCTTTCCTGTTCCATAAGTGGATTTGAAATCCAGGATAAGGTTCCAGTAACTACTGTGATGGGTTGAGGTGGGATGGGTGAACAATTCAATATTATGGAGTTTATTTGGGTTAGCAATTCAATATCATGGAGTTCATTTGCTGGTGCTCTTTTTTTTTTTTTTTTTTTTTTAATTTCATGCCTCTGGGAGTCGAGCGTTTCCCCTATCTGGCCCACTTCAAGAACCATGTCCTCTGTTGGAGTAGGAGGTTGATTGGTTGGGCTTCTTGGGTGAGCAGGATAGCAATTAGTGTTGTGTATGAATTGTCCCGACTGTCATTGGTGAAGACGGCGAAAAGCAAGGGGGCCGACACTTTCTATAGGCCCCTGGGCAAAGTGTGCCTGTGTAGGAGGGGGTCTGGCTCCTCATTCCCGGCAGGCACAGGACCTCTGCTGGAAGGGGTGGAGGATGGAGAATCCAGTCATTAATGCTGCTCAGAGTGGCCAGGAGCTCCAGGCTCCTTTGAATAGCTGGGTCCCAGGGCAACTGTCCTCCTTATCCCCTCTCCCTGTTGGTGGTCTTGGTGATGAGAGTGACTGTACTCCTTCATTCATGTTTCTCTGGTAGTTATATGGTGAGCTGCAGATGTGGGGGTTTTGTCATATGTCCCTCTCTTGAAGCTGATTTATTTCTATTGCTACTCCACCCTCTTGAGTTTGTTTGGCGATCTCCTGCCATACCCTGCAGGCCTTGTACTTTTAACTATTGGTTTACCTGCAGTTCTTTTCTTTCCCTCTCAGTCATCAGGATTCTCCAGATGTGAAGAAGCGGGTCTGTCCCACAAAAGCTCATCACCTAATAAATAATGCTGTTAGTCTTTAAGGTGCTACAGGACTGTTTTTTTCACAGCAGAATTAATTCAGAGAACTGAGGAGTCAGAACAAACCCTGCAACGTTCCAGAAAACATGTATCATCAAGTAGTAAATACAGAAGTGTCCCAAAGATACAGAGTGAGAAAGATGCATGTATAGAGATCCAGTTGTCACATGTAGGTGTTGTTAATGCAATACCAGAAAATTCCACTTCCCATTTGGAATCTGGGAAAGAATAGCCAGTGTTAGGACATACACACTCATCCCCACTTAACTGGTTGCGAGATAAGAGCAGACAGGAAGAACAGAAAGAAAATCAGTCTGTCTCAGAGGGGTAGCTGTGTTAGTCTGTAGCTTCACAAAAACCATGCAGTCCTAGAGCACCTTAAATCTGAAGAAGTGAATCTTACCCACAAAAGCTCATTGTCTAATAAATAAAGTTCTGTGCCTTTTTTGTAAAAGAAGAGGAGCCGGAACTCAGCTGGCTCCCCACTCCACCCCCAGCCAATCTCATGGCTGGAGTGGCTGCGGTGCCAGTACTCAGTACCAGCACACACACACAAAAAGCACTGGATAAAGTTGTTAGTGTTTGAGGTGCTACAGAGAGAAAAACAGCCTGGAAAGCTAGGAAAAGAGCAAGTGTCAAACACTGACACTTTAGGGGGCTGGAAGGGGAATTTGGAGAGGCTGATAGCAGTGAAGAAAAGGAAAATCTACTACAAAAAGTTAACCTAAAAAAGAAAAGTTGGGATATGCTTCCGTGTTATTCACAGTTGTGCCACTTATTAAAAACCCACGGAACTCTAGAACTTAGGGACATTCAAGGCGTCAGGAGGCAATCTCAAGTGCTGATGCCACCCATAAAAGAGAAAAGTCTCTGCGGTTTGTAATCTCAACAAATGAGTCGAATGCTTTTAAAACAATCCAGCCAGAAGCAATAGTGAACAGAATAAGTGGCGTATTTCATTCTGATTCCCATATGGCCACTTTATCCCCAAAAGTTTGACCAAATACAAAATCCCCCCAGGAAAACCCGACAGTGTGAGATGTACACAAGGTGCCGACACTTTTCCCAACCAAGAAAAAATAAAAAAGGTTAAAACAAAGTTCCCCACCTAAAGTGTCCACTGTAGATGCTGCCTACACAGGAGAGGCACCAGTACCTTTGAAGAAAGAGGAGAAGAGCATCTCCAACATAACTGTAAAGGAGAATCAACTTCTAAGCTGGTACCTGCAGGATTAAGTAGTCACCAACAGTGTTGGTAACAAATACAAAAACACTAAAAGCCCTGGCAAGAGAAGGAAGGACCAATGGAAAAGGGAGATCCAGTTACAGCACTTGTACTCCACATAGAAACACTCAAAGTTTTTAAAGTTAGATAAAGAGGACGTGGTTAGGGATTTTGCAGTTAATGACAGATCTATGCATTGACACCAGAATTTTGATAACGAGAAGAGCATAAAGCCATTGTATGTCTATTACAATGGAATATGTACCCAGAACAGGCAGGGATCACCCTGGAAGACAACAGGAGGGAGAATCCACATCTGAGTTTCACAATAGCTTGCGTGCAGTTTGGAAATCTAGTGAAATGCCTGGGAAAGAGACAGACTGTCCATAAATTAATTTACTAGTTAGCAATTCTTTACCTTCAGTTTGCAGGAATGTAATGAGGCATGTGCACCCAAAAGTACCGTTCCAGAAGTTTTGGGGTTATTGTCTAAAGTTTATAGTTATATTCAAACCCAACAGAAAAAAGCCAAGAAAACTCACTATACCCTATAACACAGCTACCTCTCAGAGGCTAATTCTGGTATGTTCACTTCTTGCCTAAGTAAATGTTTGTGACTCACTATTGCTTCATCTCTCCACATTATAACTTCATACTCGCCTTGTAATTGCTGCTTGCAGACACTCAGCTCTTTTGTAAGACCATTTTTCTGATAAGAACTGAATTTACTGAATAAGCTACTCCCTTAACTGTTCACTAGAGGGAATGACCTCTGCTGAGAAATGCTTGTGGTGTTTCCCTCCCCATCAGCTTCCAAGAGCTGGAGTCATAGACACCAACTTCCTCTCTGGGGGTAGGGGTGCTAGAAGCCCCTGTGCTGAAGGTTCTACCTCCACTCCATCCCTCCATTCACACCCTAGCACACACCCTTGCCCCAACTCTTCCTGCCCCATTCCACCCAAGCTGATGCCCCTACCTCTTTTTGCCCTGCTCCTCCCTTTCCCTATCTCTGTTTCACCCCTTCCTCTAATCCCTGCTCCAATCCACCTCTTCACTGCCCAAGTGCATCCCATCCCCACTCTTTCCCCTCCCTCCTGGAGCTTTCTGAATGCAGAACAGCTGTTTGTGGCGAGCAGGAGGTGCTGGGTGTGGGGAGGAGGTGTGGGCCAGTAGGGCCACCGGTGGACAAGCAGCACTGGGGAGGGACAGAGGGGGAGCTTGACAGCTGGTGGGCGCTGAACATCAGCTAATTTTTCCCTGTGGGTGCTCCTGCTCCAGAGCACCCATGAAGTCAGCACCTACGGCTGGGGTACACCCACGACAGGGGAGATGATTAAAATAACCCCACAGTTTTCCTCAGTCCTCTATCTGTGATGCAGTTCAGAGGCATCCAAAGTTTGGGGTTTAATAAAATTTGAGGAGTCTATTAATGATGGCTCACACTACTGTATGTGATAAGGTTTCTGCCTGTATTCAGGTGCTGGCTTCCATTCACACAACTGCTATTTATTAATTTTTGTACCACCCTGTGATATTACTCATTAATAAGACCTCTTAATTATTTTCAGTACTTGCACAATGACTGAGGATATGCCCTCTTTAAATGTTTCCTGAACTCAGTAATGACAATATCATAAACAGACAAGCCCAACTGTACAATAATATAATAGCAAGCAGACACAAAAGAAGAGAGCTCGCTCTCACTGTAAGCATAAAACAACTCCTTTTGCCCACTTGAAATAATTTCTCTTCAGTTTAGTTACACCTGTAAGTCTTAAGTGATCTTTGTTTCCATCATTTTTCTGTGCTGTCTAGGTGCAGTGACCACGCATCCATTTACAAGTCCTACCTGCAGACAGGGCTGAGGGCAGCGCAGCTGCACTGAAGGGGTGCGTCTACACTACCTGGCTACTTCGAAGTAGCTGGCACAACGTCAAAATAGTACGCGTTGCGTCTACACGTGCCATGAGCTATTTCAATGTTGAAATTGACGTTAGGCAGAGAGATGTCAAAATCGCTATTCCTATCCGAAGATGGGAATAGTGCCCTACTTCGACGTTCAACGTCGAAATAGGGCACGTTTAGACGATCCACGTCCCGCTACATCAAAATAGCAGGGTCCTCCATGGCGGCCATCAGCTGAGGGGTTGAGAGATGCTCTGTCCAGCCCCTGCGGGACCCTACGGTCACCGCATGCAGCAGCCCTTAGCCCAGGGCTTCTTGCTGCTGCTGCTGCTGCAGCTGGGGGTCCATGCTGTGTGCACGGGGTCTGCAACTGGTTGTCAGCTCTGTGGATCTTGTGCTGTGCAGGGCGAGTGTGTCTGGCAGGGCCCTTTAAGGGAGAGGTTTGGGGCTTTGGTGGCCTGTTATATCGATGGGGAGCGCTTTTGTGTGTAGATGCTCCGCATTTCCTTCCAGGGCAGCTCCTTTCGATGTTCTCCGTTGCTACTTCGATGCTGAATGTCGATGGAAACAGCCCTGGAGGATGTGTAGATGATACATGTTGAAGTAGCCCATTTCGATGTTCTTACTTAGAAATAGGCTACTTTGATGTAGTGTGCTAGTGTAGACGTAGCCAAGGAGTGGCAAAGTGGGGCCGCCCTGTTCTGATCCTTTCACTGAGGGAGTGCCAGGGATCCCTGCGGTTCAGAAATCTACATCCAGCACAGCAGAAAGGCAGAAACATTTCCCCTGGTAACGTGAGATGGGAAGGGGACAGGGAGAGTGTAGGTATGGGGAGAAATCATGTTGGGGGGTCATGTGAGAAGGTCATGTATCCTTCCCAGGAGTCATCTATGCTAGTACATCGGTAAGAAATGCATTATATTTGCGACACTGGATCCCCAAATGTTAGCAAACTGTGACCTTTTGCACCAAGGTCTTTAATGAAAATGTGAAATAACATTGGTCCCAAGACTGATCCCTGCAGAACTCCACGAGTAACCTTCCCTGGCCTGACAGTTCACCTTTCAATATGACCCCCGATAGTCTCCCCATTCAATCAGTTCTCTATTCACCATTCAACTTTCAAATTAACTCCCCTCTTCTCCAATTTAACTACTAACTACCCATGTGCTTTTCTTAAATCCAGGTATATTAACTCTACTTCATTTCCATTGTCTGAAAAAAATTAGTTACCTGCTCAAAGAAAGTCATGAGGTTGGTCGGGCATGCTCTACCTCTTCTAAAACCACGTTTTATCCGAATTTTGTCCACATTGCTGTATGTCTCTATGTCCTTTTCAAAATTTCATTGAAGACTTTGCTTACAATTGAACAACCTAAGAGGCCCGTAGTTTCCTAGATGGGTACAATAGTAGTAATTCTCCATTCATTGGGTACAACTCCTCAGTTTACAGATTCATTAAAGATCCTTAACATTAAGCTTGCAGTTGCATATGCCAGTTCCTTTAATATTTATGTATGGAGATGATCAAAGCCCTCGGCGTGCCCCTCCCCCATTTAGATCCACTAAAGTGTTTGAGCTCCACCTCAGATATGGTCATTTCTACTTTCATAAGTTTTTACTAGATATTATAATACACAACATAAATAATGATATTTTATGGAGAGATAGTAGAACAGGAAGCACAGTAATGTCAAAAAGATTTTTGTGTCAGCTTGTAATAGACTAATTGAACCATTTAACTGCTTTCTGTATTTCATCCCTTGAGCTATTAACTCCAAACCTTGCATAGTATTTCAGGCCCCAATTCAAAGCTGTAGATGGTGCTCTTTTACTTCTTTTTCTGCCTGTGCCATTTAAAATGAGAAGCAAAGCATCACAAATGCCTGGCAGCCTTGTCATAGATTTTAATGCCAGAAGGGACCTTTTGCCGCTTTAGGACTTCAGAGAACCGCAGTGATGTGTGAATTCATTTTGTTAAAAATTGCTTTGACCTGATATCTCCTTGCATTTCAGACACTAAAGCCTGGGCTTTTTATTCTCAGTCTGGTTCCTCCTTGTGACAGGGCACACACTTTATAAGAGTGAAACTTAGAAAGGAAACAATCCAAGTCCTTACACAATTTTATTCCACAACCCAACTTTGCTGGAAATGGTTCACGTGACTTGAATGACAAACTTTTATCTGCACTGAGACAGACTCCAGGCTCGAGGCCAAACTCGCAGATTAAATCTCTCTGTTTCCCAAGCCAGGAAGAAAGCTTCTGGAATTGCATTCAGAACACTTTGATATCCCCTGCCCACAAATTGTCTGTATGAACGGAAGCACATTTAAGGCCTGCTCCTGCTCCCACAGAAATTAGGATTTTGCCATTGATTTTACAGGAAGTGGGATCAAATCCATAGAGATATTCTCTCACTTGCACAGGCAGTATTTCCACTGAGGGCAATGGAATAACACAGGTGTTAAGTGGAGGTACATGAAATCAGAATCAGAAAACATAAACAAGGAAACATAAACTGGTACAGTTTTAGGGTTCAGCTTTAATCATGTGTGTGTGCTTTTACTGAAGTTCCAGAGTATGTCACCACAAGTCTTAAGGAATACAGCAATTAACTGCAAGAAGCCTACATTTAGGCATTGAGGTATAAACATTTTGAGCTATATATAGTAAGTACTTCCAAGCTGTTTTCTTTTTTCTGTTGCCATCATTGTCATCAGCTGTGTCTATATATGGCACTCCCTTTCAGAAGGGGCATGTTAATGAGGCACTTCGGAAGATGCTAACGAGGCAGTGATATGACTATGCAGCGCCTCATTAGTATAACGGCATCCGCAGGCAATTAAAAAGTGCAGCTTTCGGAATGCCACTGCCTGTGTAGATGGGGGCCTTTCGAAAGGACTCCCTGACTTTGAAAGCCATTTCTTCCTATTTGGATTTAAGAAGATGTGGCTTTTGAAGTCAGGGGGTCCTTTCGAAAGGCCCCCATCTACACAGGCAGTGGCATTCCGAAAGCTGCACTTTTTAACCACCCGCGGACGCCATTATACTAATGAGGCGCTGCATAGTCATGTCAGTGCCTCATCAGCATCTTCCAAAGTGCCTCATTAACATGCCCCTTCTGAAGGGGAGGGCCATGTGTAGACAGAGCTATCAAGTGCTTTACTTATACATTATACCTATTTTATATAAATATTTGAAGCTGATCCTTCCCTGTCAAGAACACATTTGCAGATGTGCACATCAAATGCCAATTGGATATGCTCAAGTATGTTTCTCAATTTGAGGTGTGTCCCAAACCTGAAACGGCACGACCAGTTTTAGGCTGCTGAGCATGTACTGTGGTTTCAAAAGGAGTTAGAATTCAGATTCTGCTATTAGTCACCCAGCCAGAGCTCAGCTCCACAATCTCCCCTGAAGAAGAAGAAAAGAATGGCTTACTCTCTCTCACAGATACGAGAAGAAACTGATGCAGAGACTAAGTAGATGGTCAAAGAAATGAAACTGGATGGAGGAGTGAAAAAAGGAGGAAGGAATAATTCCAGTAAATCAGGTCAGTCGCTCAGTTCTCAATCCTAATCCCATCCCTGGCTATGCTCTCAGGGCTGTGCTGTATTCAGGTAGGGTTCTGACTCTCTTTGGGTTTCCTCTTTTATGCATTCAAGTTAGCTGTAATTTTTGGTCTCAAATATAAGCCATCTATTTTTCTTCTGTACATAAATGAGCTACAGTCCCTTACCTCCAGAATCATTTAGTGTATATTGTGAGTGAGGTTGAGAGTAACTTTAAATACCTGTTAAGTCATCATGAATGTTCAGAATATTTTGGTTTTATATGATTCACAAATCCAAGTCAAACACTTTGGCCGTTTCTACACATGGCACTTTTTCCAGAAGATAGAGTGCTTCCACACATCAAACAGGACCTCGAAAGAGCCACTCCTTCTTCTGGAAGAGGGCACCTACACATGCAATGGCGCTCTTCCAGAAGAACAGGGCAGGAAACAGCACAGAAGGGGTCACACAGCCAGGGAGCCCTTCTGGATCCACCGGCCACACGGCCCCTTAAAGGGCTCCACCCAAACAGCCCCTCCCTGCAAACGCTGCAGAGGCCAGCCAACTCTGTCCCCAGCCAGCCAGCCCCAAGTCCTCGTCCAGCGCCTGCAGACCAGCAGGCATGGACCCCCAGCAGCCGCAGGGCAGCAGGATTGCCCTCACCCGCACACTAGCCATCCTCTTGGCCACACTCCTCAGCCTTCCGTGGGGGCAGAGCCCCAGGCCCGCGGTTCCTACACCCCCACCACCCCTGCCGGGCCCCTTCCGACCAGTCCAGGGTGTCTGGACCCATGCCACCAGCACGGACTGGTGGGACAGGGTCATCATGGGGGAGTGGGACAATGACCGCTGGCTGCAGAACCTGCGGATGACGAAAGAGACCTTCCTCGAGATCTGCAGCTGGCTCGCCCCCATGCTATGACTCCAGGATACCTGGATGAGGCAGGTCCTCTCCCCAGAGCAGTGCATGGCCATCGCCATCTGGAAATTGGCCACCCCAGACAGCTACTGATCCATCGGGCAGCAGTTCAGGGTGGGCACATCCACCATTGGGGCTGTCATCCTCCAGGTAAGCCCTGCCCCAGACCCTGCCCCACCGGCGGGAGGGAGGGAAGGAGGGCGGCCAGTGGGCTCAGGGGACCTCAGGCACCAATTGAGAGGGAGCAGGGCTGGCGGAGGGGGCGGGCAGGCAGGCCTAGCCCAGAAGGGATACCACATGGCTGCTACCGGAGGAGCCCCTCAGAAGGGGGGGTCCCAGTAGGGAAGGAGGGGGTGAAAGGTGAGGGGGTAGAGACCCCTCTGCGTATGCCCATGAGTGCACCCATTCCCCTGCAGGTCGTGAGGGCCATCAACCACATGCTGGTCCGGCGGCTGGTGAGCATAGGGGACCTGGATGCAGTTGTTGAGGGCTTCGCTGCACTCGGGCTCTCCCAGTGCTTTGGGGCAATCAATGGGACACATATTCCCATCAGGGCCCCGGACCACAGTGGCAGCTGTTACATCAGTTGCAAGGGGTACCACTCCATTGTGCTCCAGGCTGTGGTGGACTCCTGTGGGAAGTTTATGGACATTTATGTTGGCTAGCCAGGCAGGGCACATGATGCGCGGATCCTGCGGAATTCCGCCTTGTTCCGCAGGATGGAGGCTGGGACATTCGTGGCCCGGCGGGAGCGCGCCACTGGGGACGTCATGATACCTCTTTGCCTCATGGGCGACTCGGCCTACCCACTCCAGCCCTGGTTGATGCGCCCATACACCGGCCACCCCACACCCTCCCAGGAGCTGTTTAACGCCCGGCTCACAAGGGCCCGGTATCCTGTCGTGTGCCCTTTCAGCCGTCTGAAGGCGCAGTTCAGGTGTCTCCTCATGCGCCTCCATGTGGGGGTGGAGAACGTCCCGTAGGTCGTGGCCGCCTGCTGCATGCTCCACAACCTCATTGAGGCACGTGAGGGGACCCTGCCCCAGGGCTGGAAGGCGGAGCTGGCGGCGCGCTACTAGCAGCCTGCTGCGGCCACTGACCGGTGGCTTGACCGTGACGGGCTCCAAATCCAGGAGGTGCTCCGGGAGGCATTCACTTGAGGGGACTACTAATCCCTGCACCCCTCCCCACAGGCACCCCCTGCACATACCCCCCATGTGCGCACCCCCCCCACCCCAACCACCCTCACCCACAGTAATCAGGGACACAGGGGGTGCTGAATGCTACCATATATTTAACCCTGAACCAGTCCCAACATGAAAATGTAAATAGTAAATAGTGAATAATAAAAGTAACAATCAAAAACCTGATGGGGGTGAACTATATACATGGGGGTAAGGGGGCAGGGGCACCTACACCTGGATGGGGACTGGGGCAGGAATACTGGGGGGGCCCTAATCAAGGGATGGGGTGGAAGGCTGTGAGCCCCAGCACCCGCGGGCACCCCTCCCACCCCAGGTGCGCGGTCCCCTGCGGGGCACTGATGGGGCCAGAAGCACTGGCAGGTATGGCCAGTCAGCATCCTGCCCGGCCCCAGCGGAGGGGCTGGAGCGGGGTGGGTTGTGGCTCGGGTGACCCTCCACAGGGCCCACCGTGGCCACAATCCATGCTGCAAGGTCCCTCAGTGCAGCATCAGGCAGGCCTGGGGGCAATAGAGCTGCCAGGGCCTCAGGGTCATGGGCTGGGGACACTGGAGCAGCTGAGGGGCCAGCAGCGGGGCCGGGGGTGGGAATGCAGGGGAGCAGCTGGGGGGGCAGCAGAGAGGGGCTCGGGGGGCGGCAATAGTGGGGACCTCAGGGAGCACTACAGGAGAGACAGCCGGGGGGCCTCGGGGGCACTATGGGAGGGACAGCCCGGGGAGCCTCAGGGGGGACCTCCGGGGGGGGGGGCTGTGGGGGGGCAGCTGAGGGGGCTGGGGGCTGGCCTGCTAGGGCCCCGCACACTGTGTGGAGCATTCCCACCACATCCCCCCAAGTGTCCTACCTTCACTGGAGCTCGGTCTCGTCGAGGGCCAGCTGTCTTTCGGCGAGGGTGTTCTGCTAGAGGAGGGCTGCTGTGTAGGCTGCAACCTCTTCTTCGCGGCGGCTGCGGCGGATCCGGTGCACTGGTGGCCACCGCACAGTGGGGGCTGGTGCGGGCCCAGTTGGTGGGCTGCTGGGTCCTCTAGCCTGGATGAGGCTGGTGGGCCCCAGGCTCCTCATCTGGCTGCGCTGGCCCTTGGATGGTACTGCTGTTGAGAGAGAGAGGGTGGGGGTAGAGGGGGAAGTCAGTACCACATCTGGGACCTGGGTGGCATGGCCCCAGTCTCCCCAGCTGGATACCCCCTCCACAGACCCATGGGATGGGCATGTTCCAGGGGAGGCCACTGTGCAGGCTTGCGTGCACTCACCACGGTGGACAATGTGGCATGATGCCAGAGCTGGGGTGCTATCCACGGTGGCCCACCCTAGCAATGGACTTGTGGGCTGGGGGGAGGTCAGCCGTGGGAGGTTCCGGGTGCAGCTCTGCTGCCTGGAGGGGGCCTCAGCATGCTCAGGGGGCACGTCATGGGAGAGGGAGCCGAGTGTTGCTCGCAGGCATGGATGTGCCCTGGGCCCTGACTGGGGACCGGCTTTAGGGCTTCAGGGCCTGGGGCCATGGCCCCGGTTTCCCCCTCTGCCCACTGTGCTTTTCCACTGTGCGCACTTACCTGAGGTGGCCTCGTATATGTCGGGTGATGCCCGACTGGAGGGGACCTGGCTGCTGGTGGTGGAAGGCACCACAATGACGAGGGACCCGTCTATGGACTCCCCATCAGATGGGACGCCTATGGTGGTGTGTCCCTCGTGCCCCTCCTCCAGCGTGGCAGGGGGCTCAGTTGCAGCTGTCTCCACAGTGACGCGGGGTGGAGAGGTGTCATCTGCAGCCAGGAAGTCCCGCAGCTCCCGGTACAAGAGGCAGCTGGCAGGGGCATGGCCAGATCTGCGGGCGCTGTCCCAGGCCCGCACGTACCCCTGCCGCAGCTCCTTCACTTTGCACCGCACTTGTTCTCGTGTTTGGGAGGGGTGGCCATGGGCAGCCAACCCTGGGCTAGGTGGGCGAAGGCTGGGGTATTCCTCTGGTGCCCACTGGTGTCCCGGAGGACATTCTCATCGCGCCAGAGCCCCAGGAGGTCCTGGAGCTCTGGCTCAGTCCAGGAGGGAGCCCTTTGTTTTGGAGCTCATTTGGGGTCCTGGCTCCCCTCGTCTGGGTTTCTGGGGCTCCCCTGGGCAGTGCGGGGTACCGGGCAGCTAGCCATCCCTGTGGGTCAGGACTCGCTAGGTGCTGCGGAGCCTCGTGGGGGTGTGGCAGGCAGCTCTGCTCGTGCTGCCTGTCTCACACACTCAAGCTTCCTGCCACAGGGTCTCTGGGTCCTTGCAGCTTTAAAGGCTGCAAGGACCTGGGGACCATAGAGGCTCACTGGGGTTGTCTTGAGCAGCCCTGCTCTCCAGCAGGCTGCTGCCATGGAGGACTGCTTCTTCCAGAAGAAATCCGAAAGAGCATCTTACATGTGTAGAAGCTCCACAGATCTTCTGGAAGAAGACACTGTTCTTCCGGAAGATCTTGCCTGTGTAGAAACGGCCTTAGGGTGCATCTACACTTGCATTCCTCTTTCAAAAGAGGCATGCAAATGAGGCAAATCAAAAATGCAAATAAGACACAGATTTACATATCTGGCACCTCATTTGCATATTCCTGTTTCGAAAGAAGAAAAAGTAGTGTAGACGCTGCTCTTTCGAAAGTAAACCCCATCTTCGGAAGAATCCTTCTTCACATAAAAAAGGGAAGCATCCCTACATTCCTCTCCCTGCTGGCTGGTGCTGGGAGGGGGAAGAGGAGCGAGTGACCCACGCTGTGAGCTTCTCCTATATTGTATATGCTTGTAAAGTGTGGAAGAATGTTTTAATTCTAATTTCCAACCAATGGCTAAGCTGGCAATAATGCATGTAACTGGGGAGGGCAGGGTGAGGGCTGGGCTGACGCCATCCCTAGGGAGGGTGTAGAGAACTGCCTGGGTGGGGAATTTGTCTCTCTCTTTAACTGGCAACCATGCACTACAATCTGAAGTGTAGATTAAAACAGGATGACCCTATTTCCCTGTGCCAAATATGGGACAGCCTGGGTGTGGCCGGGGGCGGCTTCCCAGCTGCAGCTGCTGAGCAAGTGCAGCTCCCTGGCTTCCCCATTCCACAAGGGGCTGGAACGGGGCAACTGTCTGGTCGGAAGCTCCCTGGTTGCAGGGGCAGTTGCTTTGTGGAAGTGTGGGATTTGCTGGCTGCCCCATGCCTCTGAGTGCTGGCAACAGCACTGCTGCCCAGCAGGAGAGCTCCGCGGCTGCCCCACACCTTGGGGTGCCGGCAATGGTGCTCCCGTCTCACAGGAGAGCCCCCTGGCTGCAGGGGCTCACTAGCTGTGGAGGCGGTTGGCCTCCAGGTGTGAGGAGCACAGCTACAAGGGAGGCTGTCCAGCAGTGGGGATTGGTCTGCCTCCCCACAGGGCTCTCCCCAGCTGCAGGGGCAGCTGCCCCATGGAGGGACTGTCCAGTACTGCTGGGGCACCAGGTCCCCCTTAAAATCTTAGAGGGGGAGGCAAAACACACTCCCCTATCCCCCACTATACCCGGCCTTACCTCTATGGCAGGGCCCCCACTCCCTCTCCTGCTACTGACTGTACTGGCTGGTCAGTACCTGCTGCACATGTTGTCCAGCCAGCTCCTGATTGATTTTACCTGCAGCTGCAGCTACGCTGAGTTGGGAAAAGGGCAGCTCAGCAGGGAGAGTGAATATATGGGACAATTAGCTATTTTGTAAAAAAATAAAATAAAATAAAATAAAATAAAGGCGGGATGCCTGCCTAAAACACGGGACTGTCCCAATGAAAATGGGATGGATGTTCATCCTAATTAAAATCATCTCTGGACCTGTGCCATATAAGCATGATGCAAGCAGGGACTGATAGTGAGCAAGGTGCTTAAGCCTACGCCTAATTCTAAATGGACTCACAAGCTTAAAGTTGGCATGTGCTAATGTATCCTCCTGAATCAGAGCCGAGTATCACACTAGCTTTTTTTCAGCTTTGGCTCAAGGGATGGAGCAACGGGGGGAAAAAAAAGACAAAGGAAAGTGTAGGTCCTTTACTTATTGGAGAAGAAGAGCTAATAGCTGATACATTAACAAGGTTAAGATGTTTAATGTGTTTTGGCTTCACTCTTCACTTACTGGTACCAGATATTCAACAAAATTAATATTAGGGAAAGTGGAGAAGAAATTAAAGACAATATAGGGAAAAATAGGATAAATAATATTTAGATAATTTATTTGTATGCAAGTCAGTGGGGTTTGAAGCAACCTTAGAACCATTAGCAATCATCTTCAAGAACTTACAGAGGGTGGCAGAGGTCCCAGAGAATGGAAGAAGGGAAAATATAGCAAGTATCTTTGAAAAGACGAACAAAAAGGATTCGGGGAATTAGAGGCCTCTCAGCCTAATTTTGATACCTGGAATTATGAAAAAATCAGTTTGCATAACCTAGAGAAGAACAGCATGATAAGAAATAGCCATCATGGATTTTTAAAGCACAGATTATGTATCAACATATTTTCCCTTTTTGACAGGCTTAGTGGATAGGAGGAGGCACTAGATATGACTTATCTTGATTCTAAGAAGTCTTCTGACACAATACCCTTTTGTAGTCTCATAATCAAACTAGGGAAATATGGTCTATATTAAATTATTATAAGATGGGTACAAAACTGGTGGAAAAAACATTTATTAGTGGTTTGCTGTAAAACTGAGAGGGTGTAGCTAATGAGATTCTCCAGTGGCCAGTTCTGGGTCTGGACCAATATAATGTTTTTATTAATTACTTGAATCACAGAATTGGGAGTATGCCTATAAAATTTATGGATGGTACCAAGATGGAAGGTATTGCAGGCACATTGGTGCAATTAAACACTCCTTTGGTAAACTGGAGAATTGGTAGGAATTCAACAATATGAACATCAAAAAGATGCTTACAAAGGACTTCACTTAGGAAAGAAAAGTCAAACGCCCAACTATAAAATGGAGAATAACTGGCTAGGCACTGCTGAAGAGGATCTGAGGGATTATACTGGCTCTCAAATTGAACATGAGTCAACAATATGATCAAGTTGCCAAAAGGGCTAATATCATTCTGAGATGTATTAACAGGACTAAAATTTCATTTTGAGCTTTTGACCTGTAATTTACAATGTTCATCTTTAATAGCTGACTAAACCTAGTAGTCCCCCTTGAACTAGTCTTGTGGCCTCTGATCCCACAAACACATGCTTAGCTTTGCGCATGTAAGTATTGCTATTGGACTCATGTTCATGAAGTTTATCTATCTATCTATGGATGAAGTTTTTAGTTCAGATCAGTTATACTTATTGCAACCACCAGGCAAATAATAAATAATCAAAACAAATAAATTAACACTGAAACAAGATTCTAGTGTAACAGAAATTTATAAACACCAGTCAAATATGACTAGCTTTAAAAATGAAAGGCACGTGTAATTGCATCAGCACTAAAAGCTCCTCTGTTATAACTGAGATTTAATTATAACATAGGTTTCTAGTTCATTTTAGTTTATTATTCATTTATTGGGTGATGTTATAATTAATTCATGCCATATAATATTTAGTCACTGTATGTTATACGGCAGGGGTGGCGAACCTTTTTTGGGTCAGGAACCACTGACCCACCAAAAATCAGATGGGGGGCCACACATAAGTGACAAGTGGAAAAAAAAACCCTACATGAGTGAGGCCCCCGACCGATAAGCAATAAAAAGAGAGACACTCCCTTTACTCATGCAACTTGGGGACCCAGGATTCACCTCACACTCCAGCCCCGCATGGAGTGGAGGGGACACCAAGGCTCAGGGCTGGATTAACTCTTCTGGGGGGCAGGGGCTAGTAGATTTTGTGGGGGTCCCCTAGGCTCTGAGGACAGGTCCAAATAAGGGGTTCAGTGGATGGGCGCGGGCTGCTGGGGAACAGGCTGTGGGTGGCTGTGCAGGGTCTGGGTGGGTGAAAGTGTGCAGGAGGTGGGTGGGGCGCAATCTAGGCAGGAAGTAGGATGCAGGAGCAGGGCATGGGGTCTGGGCAGGAGGGGTTGCAGGATTGGGCGGGCTGAGCTGGGGGTAGGGAGTCTTGAGGGGAAGCGGTGCAGGAACAGGATGGGGGTACAGGGTCTGAGCCTGGGAGGGGGAAACAGGTGGATCTGTGCTGCTTTGCACTTGCAGGCAGTGCTCCCTGCTACTCCCATTGGCCGTGATTGCTGGCTGATGGGAGCCACGGGAGTGGAGCCTGCAAGCCATCACAGGGACATATCTTCCCTCCACTGCCAGGGGAACAGCAGTGTGAAGAGCTGCTTCTTCCCCCTGCCTGGCACAGACCACAGTCTTGATGCGACCATAACCAGCATCTTGCCTTGATCTGGCCTGCAAGGCTGGGGGTCCCTTTCTGCTGCATGGCTGGAGCACCATAGAATCATAGAATCATAGAACACTAGGACTGGAAGGGACCTCGAGAGGCCATCGACTCCTGCCCCAATGGCAGGACCAAGTACTATCTGAACCATCCCTGATAGACATCTATCTAACCTGTTCTTAAATATCTCCAGCGATGGAGATTCCACAACCTCCCTTGGCAATTTATTCCACTGTTTGACTGCCCTGACACTTAGGAACTTTTTCCTAATGTCCAACCTAAACCTCCCTTGCTGCAGTTTAAGCCCGTTGCCTCTTGTTCTATCCTCAGAGGCCAAGAAGAACAAGTTTTCTCCTTCCTCCTTATGACTCCCTTTTAGATACCTGAAAACCGCTATCATGTCTCCCCTCAATCTTCTCTTTTCCAAACTAAACAAGCCCAATGCTTTCAACCTTTTTTCATAGGTCACATTCTCTAGACCTTTAATCACTCTTGTCACTCTTTTCTGGACCCTCTCCAGTTTCTCCACATCTTTTTTGAACTGTGGTGCCCAGAACTGGACACAATACTCCAGCTGAGGCCTAACAAGTGCAGAGTAGAGCGGAAGAATGACTTCTCGTGTCTTGTTCACAACACACCAGTTAATGCATCCCACAATCGTGTTTGCTTTTTTTCCAACAGCATCACACTGTTGACTCATATTTAGCTTGTGGTCCACTATAATCCCTAGATCCCTTTCTGCTGTAGTTGTTCCTACACAGTCTCTTCCCATTCTGTATGCGTGAAACTGATTGTTCCTTCCCAAGTGGAGCACTTTGCATTTGTCCTTATTAAACTTCATCCTGTTTACCTCAGACCATTTCTCCAATTTATCCAGATCATTTTGAATTATGACCCTAACCTCTAAAGCAGTTGCAGCCCCTCCCAACTTGGTATCATCTGCAAACTTAATAAGTGTACTTTCTATGCCAATATCTAAATCATTGATGAAAACATTGAACAGAACCGGTCCTAACACAGACCCCTGTGGAACCCCACTAGTTATACTTTTCCAGCAGGATTGAGAACCATTAAGAACTACTCTCTGGGTACGGTTATCCAACCAGCTATGCACCCACGTTATAGTAGCCTCATCTAAATTGTATTTGCCTAGTTTTTTATAAGAATATCATGAGAGACCATATCAAATGCTTTACTAAAGTCTAGGTATACCACATCTACTGCTTCTCCCCTATACACAAGGCTTGTTATCCTATCAAAGAAAGCTATCAGATTAGTTTGACAAGATTTATTCTTTACAAACCCATGCTGGCTGTTTCCTATCACCTTACCACCTTCCAAGTGCTTGCAGATGATTTCTTTAATTACCTGCTCCATTATCTTTCCTGGCACTGAAGTTAAGTTGACTGGCCTGTAATTTCCTGGGTTATTCTTATTCCCCTTTTTATAGATGGGCACTATATTTGCCCTTTTCCAGTCTTCTGGAATCTCTCCTGTCTCCCATGATTTTCCAAAGATGATAGATAAAGGCTCAGATACCTCCTCTATTAGCTCCTTGGGTATTCTAGGGTGCATTTCATCAGGCCCTGGTGACTTGCAGACATCTAATTTTTCTAAGTGATTTTTAATTTGTTCTTTTTTTATTTTAACTTCTAACCCTACCCCTTTCCCACTAGCATTCACTATGTTGGGCATTCCTTCATCAGACTTCTCAGTGAAGACCGAAACAAAGAAGGCATTGAGCATCTCTGCCATTTCCAAGTTCCCTGTTACTGTTCCTCCCTCCTCACTGAGCAATGGCCCTACCCTGTCCCTGGTCTTCCTCTTGTTTCTAATATATTTATAAAAAGCCTTCTTGTTTCCTTTTATGCCTGTAGCTAGTTTGAGCTCATTTTGTGTCTTAGCCTTTCTAATCTTTCTCCTGCATTCTTGTGTTGTTTGCCTATATTCATCCTTTGTAATTTTTCCTTGTTTCCATTTTTTATACAATTCCTTTTTTATTTTGAGATTATGCAAGATCTCTTGGTTAAGCCAAGGCAGTCTTTTTCCATATTTTCTATCTTTCCTACACAGTGGGATAGCTTGCTTTTGGGCCCTTGATAACATCCCTTTGAAAAACTGCCAACTCTCCTCAGCTGTTTTTCCCTTCAGTTTTGCTTCCCATGGGACCTTACCTAGCAGCTCTCTGAGTTTACCAAAATCTGCCCTCCTGAAATCCATTATCTCTATTTTGCTGTTTTCTGTTCTACCCTTCCTTAGGATTGTGAACTCTATGGTTTCATGATCACTTTCACCCAAGCTGGCTCACCACACTGTGGCAGGAGGAAGAGAAGAAGCCTCAAGCCTCATAGGCTTGATCAGTTACAGGCTGAATCTGGCCCACAGACTGTAGGTCCCCCATCCCTGGTATAGAATTAAATTGAAGGATTATAGAAGATAAGACTGATCAATATTTAGAGGAAATCATGTATTAGCTTTTTAAGTCAGAAAAGCTGAATTGTAAAACCTGCCTGCAAGACTTTAACTTAGCTATTTTAGGCCTTGGAGACAAGAAATGCTGGCATAAGTAAGTGACAGAAGAATAATCCAATGTCCTAATATTCTGGGAAAAGACATATTAAGGGGTTGTAATGTGAAAAATTAGCCAGAAGATTAATTGTAAGTCATAAACATGCCATTGAGGCCCATCTATCTCCAACACATGTCTTAAGCCCAGGATGCAGATTGTGCATGAATGCTGATGAGAATAAAGAGATACTAGATGATTTATACCAATTTGGGTATCTCATGTTCAAGGGAACATCAGACTGATAAGGAAAAAGAGGCTGATGCTTTCATGTGCATGCTCAGAATATAAGAAAAGGCAGAGTCATATTTTTAGGGGTGCCTAGAGTGGGAATCCTGAGCTTCCCATGGGAGATTCCAGCAGGAACTATCCCCCTATTAATGATCAATCTATGAGGGAGCCATCAGACTCTCACACTACCTAGGAGGATGTGAGCATGGATGTAGTTATAACTGGTGCATGGACCTATATACTGTGATATTAATAACTATTGGTAAGTTTCATAAAACTGGTCAGTACAGTGAACCTTGTTCTTGTGGTTATGTTCCTTGCTTATGGTTTTATGTGTTCCTATGACCTCTAGATTAAAAACACACAAAGGTAACTCTGTTGTAGTAAGAGCCTAAGTAGAAGTTTTGGGCCCAATACAAACTAGTAACACTGAAACCCTCCCATATACATACTACAATTTTCAGCCAGTAGAGTGTATCCTTTTCCTCCCTGCCCCAGTGAGAGTTCTGACTGTAGCTGCCAGAGCTGACCCCTAAATGATGTAATGTAACATCATTAAAATCAGCTTTAAATAAAAATAAAGGTTACAATAGCTCACTTCTCCTAGAGCAGGAGTACTGCCAGAGGATGAGTTAGATGACACAGCGCTGTTTGCACTGCCCCATCTGATGGGGGGTTATTTGTTCAATTTCTTCTACTCAGATAAGCACACATCTCTATTGTAAACTCAATGGCTATTCGAGAGAGAGAGAGAAAGAGAGACCCAGCCACTGTAACCGGAATGCTTGCTCTACAGAGCATGCTTGGCTTGCAACCAAAGTCACTATCTTTTTTTGTTTAAATCTCTCAAAAGAACAAACTACCACCTCCTATTAGGAAATTACTTGTCTGAAACACAAAGACATATTGAGATGACAGCAGAGCAGGAAATGTTCGATCTGATTATGATATTTGTTGAAATGTTGCTGTCTAGCCTTGAGAAGATCTGCTCTCTGGATTATTCCTAATTTGTTTGTTAGACCACGTGAGCTGAGCTGGCATTTTCACTGATGTGCTGTTTTATTCTTTCCTCCAGTTTGCTTGGAGTGTTGCTGGATCCTGGCTGCATAGTGCCAGGATATGTGTCTGTCTGCTCCCTCATCCAGGTATGTTTATGCTTTCTTCTTTTGGCATGATCTGGTTATTGCTGCCTCAGAGCTGCAGAGGAGACAAGGTGGAGGAATGGACAGAGTTGTCAATGGTGACTGATGAGAACTTTGTAAACAGCAGGACAGCAAAGAGAAAGCAAAGTATAAGACTTTAGCAGACAGTGTGTTATAGAGTTGTTTGTTTGTTTGTTCCTTCTCTACTTTTGCATAGCATATAATATCATGTCCAGGTGTAACACACCACATTGGACTTAGACTACATTAGAACATGTCTTCATGCTACCAGCACGGTGCAATCAGAATATTTCTAACAGATACTTTCCATCTGACAATACTGAGACTATTGTGAAAACAAGCAGCATTAAATAAATCGCTGAAAGAATAAATGAAAGAAAGACTTAGATCAGATACAAAGACAATACAGAGGTGGCTTTTGATTTCTGTGACAGGCTGCAGAATAACATAAAAACAAACTATGAAATATTTATCACTTTCATAAATCTTGAATCTGGATTCTTCTCTTACATGCATGAAAATCAGGAGCTACGTAACTGAAGCCGAAGAAGAATCACACTGAAAAACGGGTGTGAGAGAAGAATCAGGCCCAGTCACAGTCTGTCTTCTGCAATGCCTCAAAATGAAATTAGAGATGGGTCTTGAATTTTTTTTAAGGCAGGATCTGAATTTTGTGGCTGGCTCATTTCTCCAGGATGGGGTTTTCCCTGCCCTAATGTAAGAACCTTCCCCATTTTTACATACCCCATGAAATACTTGATTTTTTACAGCTGTGGTCTGACACTTTTCTGGAGTATTATGGTCAGCATTGCAGCAGTTCTGACAGCTACACATTAGGGCTACGTCTACACGTGCACGCTACATCGAAGTAGCTTATTTCGATGTAGCGACATCAAAATAGTCTATTTCGATGAATAACGTCTACACATCCTCCAGGGCTGGCAATGTCGACATTGGGTAGCACCACATCGAAATAGGTGCTGCGAGGGAACGTCTACACGCCAAAGTAGCACACATCGAAATAAGGGTGCCAGGAAGAAGCTGCAGACAGGGTCACAGGGCGGACTCAACAGCAAGCCGCTCCCTTAAAGGGCCCCTCTCAGACACAGTTGCACTAAACAACACAAGATACACAGAGCTGACAACTGGTTGCAGACCCTGTGCATGCAGCATGGATCCCCAGCTGCAGCAGCAGCAGCCAGAAGCCCTGGGCTAAGGGCTGCTGCACACGGTGACCATAGAGCCCCGCAGGGGCTGGAGAGAGAGCGTCTCTCAACCCCTCAGCTGATGGCTGCCATGGCGGACCCCGCTATTTCGATGTTGCGGGACGCGGATCGTCTACACGTGCCCTACTTTGACGTTCAACTTCGAAGTAGGGTGCTATTCCCATCCCCTCATGGGGTTAGCGACTTCGACGTCTCGCCGCCTAACATCGATTTCAACTTCGAAATAGCGCCCAACACGTGTAGCCGTGATGGGCGCTATTTCGAAGTTGGCGCCGCTACTTCGAAGTAGCGTGCACGTGTAGACACGGCCTAGGACTGACATTCTGGCCCCACTGATGTCAATGGGAGTTTTCCCACTGGCTTCAATGGGACCAGAATCTTATGGAACCACAGGAGCGTAGAGCTGGAAGGGCCCTGGAGAGGTCCATTACCCCATGCTGAAGCAGGACTATTCTTGACAAGTGTCAGTCAAACCTGTTCTTAGAAACCTGTAATGATGGGGATTCCACAGCTTCCCTTGGTAACCTATTGGAGTAGATAATGATTGCCAGACAGGTTGAAGCTCCCAAAACCAGGAATCTCTGGTCTGTTGGACCATGGATGTCACTGGACCAGAGAGACCCAGGCTAGGAGGCTATTAGGATGAGGGCTTGTGGGTGGGAGCCCTGCCGGGCGGGAGCCCTGCAAGAGGGGGCCTGTCGGCCCTTCGCAGGGGAGCCCAGTGGAGAGGAAATGGAGCCACATTGGCGGTGCAGCTGGGGCTGGACCCAACACCCCAGGGATGGGGACAGGGCTGAGTCCAACAGCCCAACCAGAGCTGGAGTTAGCACCCCATGGGGCTGGGGCTGCAGCTGGAGTTGGTGTGCCTGGGACCAGGGCCAAGTCCAGCAGCCCAGCTGTGGCTGGAGCCGGCCTCTGCAGGGCTAGCTCTGGGGGCCATGTCTGGGGTCAGGGCTAGCGGCCAGGGGAAGGGGCCAAGCCAGAGGTAATGAGGCTACTGGGGCTGGAGGTGGGGGGCCAGAGGCAGGGGAGACCAGTGGGGAGGAAGTGGAGCCAGCAGCAAGGAGGAATAGCAGACTGGGGGTCAGAGGCAGGTGACTTCCCTTCATCTGGGAAATTTCCTCTTGGGTGCTGGACGAGGGAGGTAGAGCCTGTCGTTAGAAGGGTCTTCCCGAACTTATTCTCCCCTGCCGCAGAATAAACCTATTATTTCTCGTCCTACCTTCAGTGGACATGGAGAACCACTGATCGCTGTCCTCTTTATAACAGCCTTCAAGACATCGAAAGACTTATTCCACCATGGATATTTCCATATTACTCCAGTCATTCATGGCTGATGGTCCCTATATTTCCGGTCAGCAGAATTTTATGTCTACAGATAGAAATGTTAGGAAGTCATTTTGTGGACTACTAAACTATACAGTCTTTGGCTCATGTATCTATAGGATTTTAGAAGTTTTATTTTCTCTACCAGAAGACTTCTTGGTTGTACCATGAATAAAACAGAGAGGAGAGCAAGTCTGAATAGAAGAGCCACAGATGTCAAACCATTGACATCCACAATTATATATCAAGGTCCACATTTAAAGTTAACTTCAGTATAATTCTGAAAAGTCAAAATCTGACAAACATAGCCAACCTACAGATAAAGCAAGCCTTTCCCTGCATCAGCCCATCCCACTCACTGTGCCAACTCAAAGCCTACACACAATTTTAAATCCCCTTTAAGAATTATTTTAAGAACTTAAACAGGCTGATATAGTGCAAAGATCTTTGTTACCTTTCTGCACTGGAATGAATTTCTGCAAAGGTGGAGAACACCCATGAGGCAATTTGTCCAGTATTTTGAAGAACTGTTTTCGCAGGAACTTGACTTCATTGTGTACTCCAGTCACTAAATAGAGGTATCTATATTTTTAAAAATAAATAAAAACTTTTCAGATTCTAGATTTGATTCGGGTAAATTTATATGGGTGCGTCTACACTTGCATTCCTCTTTAGAAAGAGGCATGTAAATGAGGCAAATCGAAAATGCAAATGAGGTATAAATTTGCATATTTGACACCTCATTTGCATATTCTAATTTCAAAAGAGCTGGCGATACTACTAGTAGCATGCAACTCAACAGCAATTGTGTCTCAAACAAATATTATGTAGTCATAAAACAGTTATTATTGAGGAAATGAAAGAGAGCTTTCTAAAAAAAAGAAATCAGTGGGTAAATGGTGATCAGACATGGGCATTCCAAGATGTTTAAATCTGTACTGTCTCTACCAATCCACTAACTGGAATCATTGCTGTTTCGTCTTAGAATGCAGTACAAGAGTTTTCTTCTGCAAGCCCACTGATACCTTTTCATCAAGGTGATGCCTACAGATATTGATAAGGATAGCAAAGAAACGTCCACATAGGAGGCCTCAGAATGAAGCCATAACCTCTTCTTCATCAAGAAATGCTAGCTCTGTAACAGATGAAGCCACAAAACTGAGAGGTGTTTTATGTTTCATATGCTGTTCCTCGTAATATTTGAAGGAGGAAAATGTTTTTAAAAGTAACAATGAAATCATGGATATTTCGCTTCTTTGCTGCACTTGTTCTGACTGTTTCAGTTTCATTAGTTCTTTATACTGTTAACTTACCTGAACAAAAACACTTACAAAAGTTAAACCTCTCAGTGAGTTCTCTCTTAGCAGAAGCATGTGAGGCACTTATTGAAGAGAAGGCATTTTTTGTGCGAGAAAACGCATTAAAAACATCATTTGGGAGATCCAGTTGCACCAAATACATAATTCAAAGTCACTATATCACAAGTCCTCTCTCAGAAGAAGAAGCAGCCTTTCCTCTAGCATACATCATAACTCTTCATAAGGACTTTGATACTTTTGAAAGACTTTTCAGGGCTATTTATATGCCTCAAAATGTTTACTGCATCCATGTGGATAGGAAAGCACCAGCTGAATTTAAGAAAAATGTGGAGATATTACTGGCCTGTTTTCCTAATGCTTTTTTTGCCTCCAAAATGGAGCTTGTGGTATATGCTGGAATATCCAGACTTCACGCAGATTTGAACTGCATGAAAGACCTCCTAGAATCAAAGGTTCAGTGGAAGTACCTCCTCAACACATGTGGGCAAGATTTTCCCTTGAAAACCAACAAGGAAATAGTTCAGTATCTGAAACGTTTTAAAGGGCAAAATATCACTCCTGGAGGTCTGCCTCCTGCCCATATTACCAGAAGGACCAAATATGTCTACAGAGAACAAATACACAGTTTCATAACTTTCATGCTGTCGACCTTTATACAAAAAACACCAGCTCCACACAATCTGATCATCTACTTTGGCTCTGCTTATATTGCTGTCACGAGGGAATTTACTGAGTTTGTTCTCAGAGATCAACGCGCCATTGATTTACTTGCCTGGTCCGAGGATACCTATAGTCCAGATGAACATTTTTGGGTGACGCTCAATTCAGTACCAGGTATGTATGACTTCCTTTCTACTGTGTGCTCTCTCTTAACCTATATAATTCTGCCTAATGGAGCTGCTATCCTGAAAACAAGTGGATTGTTTTATTTTCTATTATTGAAGTACAAACTGGGGACAAGAGTTCTAGGCAATCATAAATAGATGAGTATATAAAAGTGTATGTTATGTATAAAAAGAAGGAAGCAGTTTTACTGGGATACTTTTAAGAGTAAAAGTACTTTTAAAAGCCAATATAAAATGTATTTTATAAAATACCTCCTTGTCACTTACTGATGTGTATCATTCCCCCCATCCTGTAACCAGATAATTGTACGCAAATGCCGCTGGCGTCAGTAGGGCCTTTACATAGTCATTAATCGTTGCCATACATACCTGATGGCAGACTAGGGACCTAAGTTTGATTCTAATATTAGATTACATAAACAAAGCATTGCAAAATGCTGCTTACTCTTTTGCTGGGAAAAGTGAGTTTTTTTATGAGAGTTAACCAATGTTGCCTTTTTTTATTCTTGTCAGTCACTGATGCCTATTACTATGAGGTGAAACCGTTTTCTGTCACTAGCTCTGTTCATAGAATAGCTGAGACAACAGAATTGTAATACAGAATTGTATTAATAGAATCATGTTACAGCCTAGGTAATGATGTTATATGGTTCTGTAACAGGGTTCTGTGATAAGCTGTAGTGCACACTACAAATCCAAAATCATGGTAGAACATGGAAGGGCAGGGACTCTCTGTTACTGAGTGTTTGCAGAGAGCCTAATGCAATAGACATCTGTGCTTGGCTTGCCCTGATTCAACTACTGTAATAAATATCATAATGGCTACGTCTACACTAGCCCCAAACTTCGAAATGGCCACGCAAATGGCCATTTCGAAGTTTACTAATGAAGTGCTGAAATGCATATTCAGCGCTTCATTAGCATGCGGGTGGCCACAGCACTTCGAAATTGACGCGCCTGTCCGCCGCACATCTCGTCCTGACAGGGCTCCTTTTTGAAAGGACCCTGCCTACTTCGAAGTCCCCTTATTCCCATCAGATCATGGGAATAAGGGGACTTCGAAGTAGGCGGGGTCCTTTCGAAAAGGAGCCCCGTCGGGATGAGCCGCGCGGCGGTGAGGTTTGTCAATTTCGAAGTGCTGCGGCCGCCCGCATGCTAATGAAGTGCTGAATATGCATTTCAGCGCTTCATTAGTAAACTTCGAAATGGCCATTTGCGTGGCCATTTCGAAGTTTGGGGCTAGTGTACACACGGCTAATATGTCCTAAGAATGCTGCTTTTAACCATGGCACACAACCTTGTGCTGTCATGGATAGGCTTGTAACTTTTATGGGCCTTATTGCCTTAATTCATATCCCCCCTGCCCCTGGGCTTGGGGCTTGGAAAAAACTCTTTATCTCATCCTCTAAACCTTTTCTCTTTGTCTGGTCAGCTGCTCTGCTGTTAATCAATGATGTGACACAAATACCTGCCATGTAAAGTCATCGTGGTGACAGGACCATCAGCATATCATTGGCTAACATTTATTTGGCTTGCAACATGTCAAAGTCCCGTGGGCATTAGCGTTAGTTACAGGAACAAATACTTACTTGTAACCCTGGCACTCCGTATCAAGCTGTCATTTTTATTGTCTTGAGCCAGGATCCTGTGTGGTGAGTCTGGACATCTCCACTCAACTTCCTGAACTGTCTCCCCCAGTAACGGCATAAGTGCTACATCCATTTCTGGGACATTAGTAAAATCAATAGTCAATGTCCAACCGTCAGCTTGCTGGCAATTCATCCCTACCCCTCTCTGGTACTTACTATTGCTCTCTCTCCCCACCATTCACTTCTATGATTTTGAACCCCATCACTCGTGAGGGTAAGATTCAGCTAACTAAGCCTGTTGCAGTACTTGGGTTTTCTCTTTGGACTTCCATCCCCCCCCCCCACCTCACCCTATTGCACAAATATGGTTTTCAACAAGCATCAAGTAGTTTGCCTGGTGAAAACACTTTCTGTCTCTGACTTACACTATACAAAAATTTACCCACGCAGATGGCAAGGAAAGCTGTGAGGGACACAGCTTCTGCGCTGAGTCAGTACAAGATCTGTTCACCCTTTAAGCCACTATTTAAGCCCTGTTTGGAACTTAGGTGGGACTTCAGTAGTACTCATTTCTTATGCTGGTACTCTGCATCGGAATGAATTTGGCACTGTATGAATAGCTGCAGGGTACCTTTTTATTACACACATGCTAAACTACATGAAGATAGCATTATAAAGTTAAGTTTCAAATGCCTTATGTACTTGGTTGTAGAACCAGGATTTGGTTTAACGTGATATTTCCTGGCTCATCCAGAGTTGCTGCAGCTATGCACTGGCTTGACCTAGTTTCCTCCTGATGTTGTGACTCTGGGGCCGGATCAATTGTGGTGGAAGTGTGCCCAGACCAGCATCTGGATGATGGTTTACAACATGACTCCTCCTTTGGCAGAGAGGCCACCTTCCTGTTACAAAGCCTGGACATTGTGTTCTGGTATCTGTATACCAGAGGTGGAGGACCACAAGTGCCAGCACAAATATTGACATCAATACACCCCTGCACATCGAAGCTGCCAATTGACTGTGCAAAACACCGCCAAATGCACACAAAAGAAACAACATGAGAAAAAAGAGAATATAATATTTTTCCTGGTATCTTAGATGTCACTTGTAGCTATGTGCAAAAAGTAACCTTCTCTCACAATGCACCTGCTATGTAATGCTGTGCATAGGAGAAGACATTTCTTCCAGACTGCCCTCTTGTTCAGCTGATATTAAAATGAAGAAGATTCCCTCTTAAAAAGACAAAACAAAACTGATTTTGAAAGGGTAGCCGTCAGTGGCTCTAGGTTTTCTGCTGATTGTCACCTGGAGTAGGCATTGCAATTGTGAAAAGTGAATTCAAAATGTGTGGCCATCTAATTGGAACAGAAGTTTAACTCATTTTGCACAGGTGGAGGTGGTGACATGAAATGCCCGGCAATGGAGAATCTGGTCTTGCACTTATGTTTTTATAGGATAAAGCGATTCAGCACAAAGACACAATGATACTTTAATGTGAGGGACATGTAATGAATGAATTTTGTTTATAAGTATTAAAAAATGGGATATAGGGCCCATTGTGTGTCACTACATTAGGGAAACAGTTTAGCCCAGGTTGGGTTATGAACTTTAGCCAGCCTTTTTGCCTGCACACTCCTACACATTCCAAGAAGCAAAGATTCCTCTGTGCCCAACGGCCACATTGCAGTTGTGGTTTTGGGAATGAGGCCATGGGAATTTCGTTTACTTGCTGTGGCCTGGAAGGATGAGTTTCAGCTGTGAGGTCAGCATATGAAGCTGTTTGGGTCCTCTTTTGTAAGTCAGTAGAACATGTGTGTTATGTCAACTGGATGGAGTCCATGACGTTCACAGTTGGTAATGCTTGGGGAGAGAGGAAAACGGTGTGAAAAGAAATGGTTGATAACTTCAACCATGCTTATAGAGAGGGCTGTGTCCTAGTTGCTAAAATTGGAATCTCATACGCTCCTCTTCAAGAGCAATGGAATCCATTGCTGCTTTGTTTCTCTCATTCTTTACTAAGCTAATGAACACTGATGAAAAGGATGTGTATGACCAGGTTCTGGTCTCACTTACACCAGCAGTGTCCTCTATAAGTTCTGTGGAACTCATAAGAGGCAATTACAGGTGGTCTGAAGTTTTATTTCATTTATTGTCAAAATGTTCATGTCAAAACTGAAAGTTTTCACAGTTGAATTTAAGGTCAGAACTGGAGAGTGAGACAGTAGCCAACAGGCTGGTCACTAGGGCACTCACTTGGAGACTCAGCTCATTCAGAGCAGGGACACACATCCTAATTTTACCACATCCCAGGGCAGTGCTCTAACTACACAGCAATCAGTGTATGGCCTCTCTCTTTCTCTATCTCTCAACATTTCAAAAGATCTCATTTTCACTCCAATGCAGAACAAAGAACAAAAATTGTGAAACTGACATTTTTCATGAACAGGATGATTACTTTCCAGCCAGCCCTAGAAGTTCATTTTATCCATTTCCTCATATATAAAACAGAACTAAATGACCAAAACGTCAGATTTTCCACTGCTTTCTTCCGGTGGAATCAATTACATCTTCATGATAACATTTCACGTCCAGCTGCCATAAGTTCTAATGACTGCATGTGAAAGCAATAAAACATCAAGCCTTGAATTTGTAAACTTGCACACTTCATTTTAGTTTATCACCTACATTTTAAAAGTCAGGTCAATATTGTTTACCTCACTCACACAGTCGACGCAAATTTAATTAGTTAATATTTGTTCAGTACCTTAAACATTTTGGGTGCGTCTACACTAGCTGGCAACTTTGAAGTAGCCAGCACAACGTCGAAACAGCGTGCGTCGCGACTACATGTACCGTGCGCTATTGCAACGTTGATATCGACATTAGGCAGTAAGATGTCAAAGTCACTATTCCTGTCTGAAGATGGGAATAGCGGCCTAACTCGACGTTCAACGTCGAAGTGGGGCGTGTGTAGACGATGTGTCTTTCTACTTTGAAACAGCGGGGTCCTCCATGGCGGCAATCAGTTGAGGGGTTGAGACGTGCTGTCCATCCCCTGCGGGGCTCTATGATCACCGTGAACGGCAGCCCTTAAAGCACCATGCACTCGGATTTCCTGAGAGCGTGCAGGCAGCAGCACATGCACATGCTAGCCCTGCACGCCCTCCAGAGGCCCTGAACCGCTATACAGCACCCATGGTATCCAGCCAGCCCCCAGGGCTCCCCCCCAAGGGGACACAGGCACCCCCAGCAGCCAAATGGAGATCTGGGGCTCTGGGGTGAGGAGGAGGTGCTCCACGTGATGGGGAGCAAGTGGCGGAAAGCGGAAGCATTCACCCAACTAGCCGTGGGCCTGGCCACCCAGGGTCACCCTGCCCACACTCTGGATCACGTCCGGAGCAAGGTGAAGGAGTTGTGGCAGGGTTATGCCCGGGCCTGGGACTCAGCCAGCTGGTCTGGGGCTGCCCCCACCACTTGCCCCATTACAGGGAGCTCAGGGCTATCCTGGGCCCCCAGGACACCTCCTCCCTCCAAGCCACATTGGACACCGCAGCCACGGAGCCCCAGCAGGCCTCTGAGCTGGAGTCCGGCCTGGAGGCCAGCCCCACACCCCGGGGCCCACCCAAGAAGCCCCCCCTTGGGACAGTGGAGGAGGGGTCCAGTAGCGAAGGGGGGCGCTCCTCATAGATCTCCCTCCTGGAGCACCACTGTGGCTGAAGACTGGCCCGTGGAGCCATCCCAGCCATACCTGCTGGTCCTCCCAGCCCCCACCCAGCTGCGACGGGGACCGCGGACAAGGGTGGGGAGCCATGACCTGTACCCAGGGGGGTCGCGCCCCTCTACCCCCACCCCAGATTGATGGGCCGATGGCTGAGCCATCTGCTGGCCCCCCATTTGTATATGGCTGTCCCCCTTGTATATAGGTTCCAGTTTTGGTTGTGCACATGAGACAGTTTACCAGCATTCAATAATCCACAGTTTTATTTTCCAAAGAACCTGAGATGTGTGTTTGTTGGGAGGATGGTTTGTGGGCGGTTGGGGTGGTGTGCAGGCAGTGGGGGCGGTGTGAGGGAGGCCCTCTGGGGAAGGCCAGGGAAGTGCTCAGGGGTCCCCCTGATCAAAATGGGCCCACAGGGCCTTGAGGACCTGTATCCCCTCGCGATGGGCCTGGCGACTGGGTGCGGCGGCCAGCTGGGGGAAGCCTGTGCAAGCGTTGACTACCCACCCCTGGACGAAGGCTTCCCCTTGCTCTCAACAATGTTGTGGAGCGTGCAGCACACACCTACAACCTGGGGGATGTTCTGGAGGCTGACGTCCAGGCGGGCAATGAGGCACCGCCATCAGCCCTTCAGGTAGCCGAAGGTCCTCTCCACCACCTGGCGGGCGTGGTTTAGTCGGGTGTTGTAGCGCTCCTGGCTGGTGGTGAGCTGGCCAGTGTATGGGCACATGAGCCAGGGTTGGAGGGGTTAGACCGTGTCTACCACGAGGCAGAGGGGCACGGTGGTGTCCCCCAGAGGGAGATCTCTCTGGGGGATGTAGGTTCCCACCTCCAGCCAGTGGCACAGGCCCAAATACCTAAAAATGTGGATGTCATGTATACAGCCAGCCCAGCCCACATACATATCCTGGAAGCAGCCCCAGCTGTCCACCATAGCCTGCAGGACCACAAAGTTATAGCCCCTCTGGTTGATGTATCTTCCCCAGCTGTGGTCTGGGGTGCAGATGGGGATGTGGGTCCTGTCTAGGGCCCTGAAGCAGTTCCGGAACCCCATGGCAGCGAATCTGGTGATGGCTGCGTCCAGGTCACCAACTCGGATGACTCTCTGGAGCAGCATGGCATTGAGTGCATGGACCACCTGTGGGCAGGGGACACAAGCGCCCATGAGGGTGTGCAGTGTGCCTCAGGCCCCTCCCCCTGGGCCCCCTTACTGGGCACCTCCCCAGGTATCCCCCTGCCCAGCCCCTCCCTCCCTGACCCCCCCACGTACCCCCCCCTCCCGGGCAACCCCCGCCCAGCCCCTCCCTCCCTGGCACCCCTCCCTCCCCAGGCCTCCACCAGGACCCCTCCCTCCCAACCCCACACCCGGGCCCCCCTCCCAGGCCCTCCACCCCCGCACTGGGTGCATGCTCAGGCCTCCTTCCCTCCATGACGACATCCCTGACCATGGCCTTTCCCCCTCCAAACCGGTGTCCCATGGAGCCGTAGGTGTCTGGAATGGCCAGCTTCCAGGCAGCTATTGCGACCCTCTGCTCGATGGGGAGGGCGTGCTGCATCTGGGTGTTCTGGTGCCTCAGTGCGAAGGTGATCCACTGGCAGAGCTCCAGGAAGGTCTGCTGACACATGCGGAAGTTCCGCAGCCACATGTCATTGTCCCACTCCCCCACGACCAGCTGCTCCCACCACTCAGAGCTGGTGGGGTAGCTCCAGAGGTGACAGAGCACCCAGCAAGGGAGGAACAGGGGAGCCCGGTGGTCGGGGCATCCCTGTCTGCCCCCTTGGAGGGCCCCCCTGCCAGGAGCTACTGGGTGACCTCCTGTGCAGCACCTAGCAGGGCGCTTGCTCCCTGAGTGACTACCTGGAAGGCTTCCAGGTGCTGCTGCTGCTGCGCATCAGTCAGCGAGAGTGTGGTTAGTGCTCTGCAGACCTCATGCTGTGCAAGCCGCGTGTGTCTGGGTGGGGCCCTTTAAATGAGCAGCCTGCTGTTGCCCCGGAAGGGCTAGTCCAGCCTGTGACCCAGTCCACGGGCTTTCCTGGCCCCCTATTTCGACAGGGAGAGCTTGTGTGTATGGACACTCCATGTTTCCTTCCGGGGCAGATCCTTTTGATGTTCCCTGTCGCCACTTCGATGTTGAACATTGACGGCACCAGCCCTGGAGGATGTGTGGACGATACGCATCAAAGTAGCCTATTTCGATGTTGTTACTTCTAAATAGGCTACTTCGACGTAGTGTCCTACTATAGACGTAGCCTTTAAGTGCTAAGTAACATTAAGTGACATTTTGAAAAAGGCCAATTATATACAATGAATATCTATAAATTGAATTAGTAACAGAGAGCTAACACAGACTAACACAGCTACTTCACTGTTACTATGCATTGCAAGGCCCTACATTTCACTGTTTGGAATGGAGATCCAACAACTATATGAAAAAACTTATGCATATCCAGACAGATATCTCCAGTCCTGATGAAGTGGGTCTGCCCCACAAAAGCACATTACCTAATACATTAGTTTGTTAGTCTTTAAAGTGCTACATGACTGCTTGTTTGTTTTGCATAAGTTGAACTAGTTCAGTTTATTCTTTTTACCCGACAAAAAGCTCTTAAAAGCAAATATATTTTGTAATTTATTTGTATAGAACCAGGGATAGATAAGAATCTTATCACTGAAGTTTGTAAGACTAAAAAAAAGAGTAAAAACTACCAGTTCCAGAGTGGCAGGCATTACTTGCTCTCGTGGTCTAGAACTCACAAATTACTTGAATGGATTTGATTTCATATGCAGTAGAGGGCAGTGTTATGTGAACCCAGACAGACACATTATTCAAGTAACAAAGAGGAAGCCGTGCTAGTCTATACACTATCAAAACAAAAAGCAGTCAAGTAGCACTTTAAAGACTAGCAAAATGGTTTATTAGGTGAGCTTTCGTGGGACAGACCCACTTCTTCAGACCATAGCCAGACCAGAACAGACTCAATATTTAAGGCACAGAGAACCAAAAACAGTAAGCAAGGAGGACAAATCAGAAAAAGATAATCAAGGTGAGCAAATCAGAGAGTGGAGGGGTGAGGGGGGGAAGGTCAAGAATTAGATTGAGCCAAGCTTGTCTGCATACTTGGCTCAGCCTAATTCTTGACCTTCCCCCCCACCCCTCCACTCTCTGATTTGCTCACCTTGATTATCTTTTTTCCGATTTGTCCTCCTTGCTTACTGTTTTTGGTTCTCTGTGCCTTAAATGTTGAGTCTCTTCTGGTCTGGCTATGGTCTGAAGAAGTGGGTCTGTCCCACGAAAGCTCACCTAATAAACCATTTTGCTAGTCTTTAAAGTGCTACTTGACTGCTTTTTGTTTTGACAGTATTCAAGGAGAAGGTATTAGCATTCTGTAACAGCAGCTGTTTTAGTTGCTTCCTCTTGTTGACTACTAGGGATGCTTCAGTTAAGTCAACCCCTAGCTATTCTATGGACCAGGCTGCTTCTCCACTGTTGACATCAGCCCCAGGGACAGGCTTTAAGGCACCAGTCTCAGTGGACACTACCCACATAATTTTATTTTTCTCTAATTGTAACTTGTGGTCAGTACCATTAATTGTGCTTACCCAGAACTCCCCCTTCGGTACAGCTTGAAACAGAGTTTTGCTGAACAGCAATCCTGAATGGATAGACCCAAAAACTACAGATTCAATGCAGCATTTCTTTACCTTTAAGGATATTTCTGCATGATGTCCTGACTTTACCACAACTTTATTCTGAGCCATCATAAAGAGCATTTCATTTGTCGCTTTTTCAGCATTGCAGAGGCAGCTCTAAGATCTCCCCTTCCAACAGTTGCACCCTTCCCCCGCATTGTAGTATCTACACATCTTCCTACTCAAATCCAGTAGAGGTAGATGTTGGTTCTATTAAACTGCAGGAGCTCCTGTATTGCCCTCGGAGGAAATCTGCTCCCAACACAAAAGCACTAGAAATACTGGTCACCCAAACAAAAATCCATATAGTATGCAGAGATCTCAATTTTCGGTAGATTTCTCCTATTGTCTTCTGTGGATGATCATTAACAGTGAGTAACTTAAAGACTAACAATTTTATTTATAAGGTAATGAACTTTTGCGGGTAAGAGAAGTGTGTTTTACCCACAAAAGCTCATTACCTCAAAAATAGAATTGTTAGTCTTTAAGGTGCTACAGGACCCTTTTTTGTGGGGGAGGTAGGTGAGGGGGCTGAAGCTACAGATTGACAGGACTACCACTCTGATACATTGTATAAGTATCAGGAACCCGGGCCTGCAGTGTTACCAGAAGATCAGCATTTCCCAATGCCATCTCCTGTAAAATGATTGTACTCTATGACCCGCAAGCTGCAGAGGTTTTGGGATACTCAGCCTTGAATAATCTAACAGTTATTTTCACAATTCTTGATTAGTTCTTTGATCGTACATGAGCCCACAGGGTCTACAAGGAAATATCCATTAATAATAAGGATTCCTTGCTAGCTGCCATGATCGCTCTGCTTCTGAATTTCTGGTGTTGTTGCATTACTAACTCCCTGTTGACCCCTGGAACTGCAAAATGATATTGACCTTGGTCTTATTCCTATAATCTGTCTCTCATCTTGACTCTCAGCTGATACTACCTCTGACCCTGGTTTCACTTCAGGTCTTGGCTCCTATACTCCTGACTATAGTCCTGCCTGCTTTAGCCCTCCACACATGCCAACACCAGGACTGATAAGTACTTAGGAAAGAGTACATGTTATAATAAAACAGGAAGGACAGTTGAGATGTACTTTCATGGAAGCCACACACAGGGGATCAGGACAGTCCCAGCCCTTGTATCCATAGAGCAACAAGATGTCACCAGACAGTTGTGTGAATCTTCCCAGAGAAAACTGGGACGGAGGAAAAGTAGGCTGTACTCTTTCAGCAGATGCTGCATTGGCTGTGCTCTCAGGCATTGCTCCAGGTTCTCCACAACCTCACTCCTGTTGGAGTCATTATTTTCTGTGCAAACTGAGAAACCTAAACCATAGTTTAGGCACATACAGATATTGTCTGAATACTCACAGAACCCATCAATGTCAACTGAAATATACACTTAAAACCCATTATGTGGGTAAGAGTCCTATTTGGACTATTGTTCCACTTTGGAGAGGAAGATTTCTCTATTTAAAGGATGAAGCTTTGTCCCTCTGTGCTGAAGATTTCTCTGTCAGGAAATTCTCTTTTGATATTAATCGTCATAGAGCTAAGGAACTATTTCTATTTACAAATTGGCTAATGTTCTTTCAGAATTACGTCACTTGTCCTGAACCTATTCAGAACTGTAGCAGGAAGTGAGTAAAGAGCATATTCTCAAAGCTAAAACAAATATTTTAGTAAAAGAATTTGTAATTTAATAGGCAACGCATTGAAAATTAAATGTTCAAGGTGTGTTTAATGTGTGGTTTTGCTTTGAGCAGTGACCTTATAGTAATGGATTCTTTTTTTTTCCATCCCAGTTCAAACCATGAGTTAATGTGTCAAATATGAATATAAAAGAGAGTTCAGCAGCCTCTCTTTCCAAAGCAGTGTGAAAATTCTTCTTCAGTAAGATGCAAACTCCTAAGTCATGAACAGAATGGCCCACTCCATTAGAATGTCAGCTGACCGGTTTGTAGATCAGGAGTATTTTTATATCTGTTTTGTGCTCATTAACTCTTTGTCTAAGAGAGTTTGAAGTCTGTCCAATATACAAAGTATCTGGGCATTGTTGGCACATGATGGCATATATGATGTTAGCTGAGAACATGAGAACGTGCCCGTGATTCTGTGAATAATCTGGTCAGGTCCAGTGATGGTATCCCCACAGTAGATACGTGGACAGAGCTGGCAGACATAAACAAACATAAAAACACTCCTAATCCACAAACCGGTCAGCTGCCATTTTAATAGATTGGGCCATTCTGCTAATGACTTAAGAGTTTGCAGCTTACTGAAGAAGAATTTTCACACTACTTTGGAAAGAGAGGCTGCTGAACTCCCTTTTATATTCAAATTTGACACATTAACATGTGGTTTGAACCAGGATGACAAATTTCTGGATCATTATAGGGGCTCTTTTGAATACTTGGCTTAATCTAACTCTTGACCTCCCTGCCCGCACACACCCCTCTACTCTCTGATTTGCTCATGTTGATAATTTTTTTTTCTGATTTGTCAACCTTGATTACTATTTTTGGCTCTCTATGCCATAAATATTGAGTCTGTTCTGGTCTGGCTATGGTCTGAAGAAGTGGGTCTGTCCCATGAAAGCTCACTTAAGAAATTATTTTGTTAGTCTTTAAAGTGCTACTTTACTGCTTTTTTTGTTTTCAAAATACAGTAATATAGCTCGTGGACTACTTTTGGTGGCTAAATCCAATATGCAGATCTATAAAGCTCCTGCTCATTTCCCCTAGAAATCTATAGGTCTCTACATTTCTGTGAAATAGTCCTCTAGACATATAAAATCTACCACTGAAAATGCATGCTGCCACATCTGTCTAGGTGCTTACGCAGACAGCTCATATCTAACCCCCAGTGGGTTCCTCAGATGAGATGTTCCTCTAATCCAGAGGTGTCCAATAGGAATTCAAAGCTCACCACACTTGTGGTTGTCATCTTAATAAATACATTCTGGCCTTTGAACTCGCATGGAACTGGGAGATGACATCATAATCCCAGACACAAGTATGGCCACATGACTTGTTGCAGCAAAGAAAGGCTAATTACAGAAGGGGTTTGAACCCCGCGTAACCTGTAACAACCACCCCTGGCATGGCTGATAGTGTTTGCTGAGAATAGCGCACAGACAATGAAGCTCTCCCAGCATATTAGAGGGCATGATAACAAACCACCATCCTTGCCATGCCCTGCAGTGCTCCCTTTCAGAGCAAGTGGCTTCAGTGCCTGTAGGTGTTCGCCACTGGCTGGCAGGCTGCTTGCTGCATTGGGCATGTGTGATGAATTCAAAAAATTATAATTTCTTATGAGTTAGGTATGCATGCATTCGCCACAACACATTGTCCTATTCACCACGGCCTTTTCTACACATGCCACTTATTTTGAAAGCGGCATGCTAATAAACGGCCCGAAAAAGGCTAATGAGGTGCGGATGTAAATTTCCAGCACCTCATTAGCATACAGTGACATGATTTGGAGTCTGGAAGAAGCTCTTCCAGACTCCAAAACAGCGTGTAGCAGCGTGCCCGCTGGGGGATCTCCCGGAAGGAAATTCTCCTTCCAGAAGCCCCTTCTTCCAGACTCCAAATCATGTCAGTGTACGCTAATGAGGTGCCGGAAATTTACATCCGCAGCTCATTAGCATTTTTCAGGCCATTATTAGCATGCCGCTTTCGGAACAAGTGGCATGTGTAGAAATGGCCCATATGTGGCGAGTAGCAAATGTATTGGACACCACGGCTCTAATCATCTAGCCTATGCAACCTGATCTAGTAGGTCTACACATCCTTTCTAATTTTTATATTTAGCTGATTCCTCAGTTTGCCTCTCAGTTCTGCTCCAGAATCTCAAGAAGTGGGTCTTTCCCACAAAAGCTCATTACCAAATAAATAATATTGTTAGTGTTTAAGGTGCTACAGGACTGCTTGCTCTGTTTTACACCTCTCATGATGCATCTTCTCAGCATGATAGGAGGTGATTAAACCATGGGAAATGGTGTGACTGGAAAACCCAGTCCCTAGAGCAGATGTGAGGAAACTGACCACTGGGGTGGGATATCCACATCAACACATTTCAGTTTTTGTCCACAAAAATATTGGGGGGGAACTGTGAGGGGAGCTATACTGGTTTTTCAATGAAAAACTTAAACTTGCCATGGGTGGCAGGTGTTTTTTACACAAAATTTAATTGTGTCACAAAATTATCAAAGCACAGTTTTGACCAAGAGCACTCCTGCTGAGAAAGCACCAGCGCTTGCCATTGCGAAGTTTTTGTAGTTGAGGGTTTATTTGTTTTTTTAAGCACCTCTGAACAACAAAAGCTTTATTGCTTAATTGCCAGTAAAGACTAAGAGGGAACACGATAACCATTTTCAGGTATCTAAAAGGTTGTTATGAGGAGGGTGAAGAATTATTCTCCTTAACTTCTGAGGACAGGGCAAGAAGCAACATACTGAAATTGCAGCAAGAGAAATTTAGGTCAGAGATTAAGAAAATCTTCCTGTCAGGGTAGTTAAGCACTGAAACAAACTGCCTAGTGAGGTTGTGGAATCTCCATCCTTGTAGATTTTTTAGGAGCAAGTTAGAGAAACACCTTTCATGGATGGTCTGATGCTGTTTGATCCTGCCATGAGTGAGGGGACTGGACTTAATGACCTCTAGAAGTCCCTTCTAGTTCTATGACTCTACAACTCTGTGATCTTGCAGCAGGAAAGTAGCAGGTAGTGAAGGTGGGTATGGTAACTATGGATTTGTCAGGGCAAAAGATATATAACTGTGGGGAAAAGTGACTAAATGGCCCAATCTCTTTTGAAAGACACATCGAACCTGATCCTGCATTTTTGGTGGACCCCAAGTATCCATTAACTTCAATGGCAGTTTCGAATGCACAACAATGGGCCTCTTGAACTGAAATAATCGCAAAATTAAAAAGTGACTTTTAAACCAGATCTTTAGGCTTTAAATCTATAAAACAAAATAAACAGCAGAAAAATGGAATGTTGCATCAAAAAGATATTTGTTTTCAAAGCACTGGTCTGGATTAAGGGGAGCGGGTCTCAAGTCTCTTCCTCACCCATGCCCCTCCCAACCTAGTTCTTCCCATACCCTACCTGCTTCCCACTCATGCCCTTCTAGATCCTGTCCCTGGCTCCACCTGTGCCCTGCCCTCTCCCTGCCTCTTTCCACAGAAGTGCTGCACCATTTCCAGTGAGTGCTGCCCCACCCACAGCAGAGCAGCCTGAGAGCAGTGTGAGCTGAGAAGGACTCTCCAGATCTAAAGAAGTCCCATGAAAGCTCATCACGTAATAAATTATATTGTTAGTATTTAAGGTGCTACAGGACTGTGTTTTTTTTTTGTTTGTGTAGACCATGTAAGTAATTCTCCCACCCGTTCTTCAGGCACTGCTCTGCAGCCAGCCCTGCTACTGTTAAGATTTGTCACCTAATACAGAGAAAGCACTGAGTGCAATTAAGTTAAAATACTTCTGTGGCTGGAGGGAGATGCCAAATTGATTGGTCTGGTTCTTCCCGGAACTACCTCCCAATAATGACAATAAGAGTGGTGGGTAGTCAGCACCTGACTGGAGGCATTTTATAAAGGATAATCTAATATCACTTTTCACTTAATCCATTTGGACAAAAATTCTGCCTTAAAAATTATACCCATGAATCCTTCTGCTGTTAACAAAGGGCAGAATTTGGCCCTAAGTATTCTTTTTAATTTCTGTAAATCTGATCCTGCTCTCACCTGATTGTAAATCGCAGTTCTACTGAAGTCAAGAAAGTCATACCAGTGTAGAACCAGAGTCAATGAGAAGAGAATCAGGCCCTAGGTTTAGGGAGAGGAAGAAAGTCCATGTTTTAGCAGCACTTGAAAAGAAAAGAAATCTTCCTTAAAATGCAATTCAACTCTACTTTATGATTACCAGACAGTATTTACTTAGTGCATTTCTTGAAAAAAAACTTTTCTACCATCAACAATTCACACTCCCACTGAATAAAGCACTTAAATTGCAGTGACTATAAAGATGCTTTGCTTTATTTTGAAATCCTGACATCATCTACCCACACTTGAGCATGATCTATGTAACATTGTTAGAAGGAAAGGGTTGTTTATCAGCCATTAAATATTTTTACTCATGATTATTGTTTCATTATCCTATCATTTTAAATTGCTTGTCAAGAGTGGAAAGCATTGATTATAATAAGATTTCTCCATCAAACGTTCCAGCAGCAGTCACTGCCAAAATGTATAGTAGCAGCTCTAAGTCTCCGTCTTAGAGTGAAAGAGAATATGTTTGTTCATGCAGAAAGGTCCTGAGTCTGCAGCCTTCACTTTCCTGAGATTTTCTTGCTCACACAAGCAATTACATTGTAATAGCTGCGACTCTGAGCAAGGACTGCTTGTGTGAATAAGGCTGCAGAAGCAAGGATAAATAGTGTTTTCCTGGAACTTTTGAAACAGCTCAGTCTGCCTTTAGCCAGCTTTGCCTTTAGAGATCACCTTCTAACGTATATTTTTCTCTGAGTTTTAGAAAAAGGTTTTTATTGTTTGTTTTCTGTGGTGTGTGATGAAAACCCTAGCCAAACTAAGGGACAACTGCAAAGGGTGAAATGCGAATAATGTAGAAAACTGGTGTAGATAATGTCTGGCTTGTGGTGCAAAGAAATAAAAACCCAAAAAGCAGCTTTTCTAGGGCAGGAGAGAAGAGAGTACCTCTGGCAGCAGTGCATTGATGGAGCACATATGAAATATACTGCTGTTGACGTTCCTGAATCTTTGTCTGAGATGCAAGCAACCAATAACCTATTGGTAACCATAAACACACACACACACACACACACACACACTCCCATGCATACATGCACAAAATTGTCTCAGTGCAAAACTCATCATTGTCATCATAAATAACGGTGGGCTCGGCACCCATTGGTGTCTGACGCCTCTCTCACTATTCATTTCCACTGCTCTCTGTCCAGTGCGGTGTGGCTTACATTCTGTAGACTAGCTGTGCAGCAATCTACTATATCATCTGTCCTGATAAACTGTAAATAAAGCTAAGGTTAAGTGCACCAGTTCCTTTATTAACTTTGAGCTTCCTAGTGAGTCACAAGTTAAACAAAAGAAGCACTGAGGTGGACTTCTAGGCTCTTAGTAACCTATTTAAAAAGGTGGACTTGGAAACTGACATGACTCCTATGGCCCATACAGTATAATGAAATGGTAGAATGGGCCATCTGGCTACAACAAGGAAGGGAATGAAATCAGCACATTTCATTGTTTTAGAAAACAACTTATGTAAGCATACTGCGTACCCCAACATTTTGAATATTTAAACATGAGCTAAGGACCCTGACATAAAGTTTACATAGAATTCTACAGGAGAAGCAATGGCACTTGGAAGTACATAGGAAATCTATAGTTCGGAACAGAAAAAGCTCACACGTTTGCCCAAAATGACATCAGATAAAGTGAGATGACTTCACAGGGAGAAGATTTTTAAAATGTTACCAAATTTTGTTCTGTAAACACAGCAGAAAGAAAGGGTAGGAGCTCTTAGCTCACTAAGCTTTGGAAGGACCCATTCTTGACAGGGACCACACCCTGAAAGAAATCTTTCCCAAACCCCCTCTTCTGATCTTCAAAGAGCCCCTCAAGCTTTCCAGTAGCAGTACACTCTCACAGACCAGGATACACCAATTCAAAGCTGCACGAGGCTCCCTGACAACAGACACAAAACCTGCAGGCATAATCTCCACTACTAGTGATCACTATGCTCTACCCTAACCCACTGGCAACACACCTTTCACAATATTGCCAACCTCAAATGTTTGACAGTCACGAGTGTCTCTCACCAAAAATCAGAAGGTTGGCATTAAAATCATAAAATTGCAAAATAATAGATGCAGAGTTCTTTCTATTTGCTCTCTGCTTTTTGAGCCTTTAGGGATCACATTTTGAAACTTTTTCAACAGCCACAAGCAGCAGATTTTTTTCTTTTAAATAATGGCTGAAATCAGCACATGTCCCACTTGACTCCAAGAACTAGGGCTTTACAGAAAACAATAATTATCATTAAACTCATGACAAAGAAAAAAAACATGAGCGTTGGCAACATTGCTTTGCAATCCTTGGATACTACACGTGCCTCATCCAGTGCACTAAATGCCCCGATAATAACTCTATCACATCAGCACATCACCTGTGGGTGAACACTTTTCACCAGGAGCAGCAAGCTGTATGGGCTGGGGAGACCAAGCTCCAACAATGCTGGCAGCAGGTCTCTACTTTGGCTCCACAAGCTGTCACTGTGTGTCTTTTGGAGGGTTCCTTTGGCCTACCTACTGGTCCCTCTGCACCTCACCTGATCTGTGCCCTGGGCTGCTGCCTGCTGCCCTCCCCTCCCCCGCCACATTCTCTCGTTGGCTGATGCCACTGCAGCCTAGAAATAGGGGAGCAGCTCTGTGGCAGGGTGACTGACTGCTGCATCTGCTCGTCTCCAGACCCACCTGAGAGCTACAGCCCACACTTCTCCCCATCCTGAACCCTTTCAAAGTAGTGTGGGGTGAGGAGAGGGATTTGGACCTGTTCTGAGCACCACCAAAAATTATACACATATGCCAATGCTGCTTCTCACAAAGCAATCTCTGTATTGGACCTCATCTTCAAAGGACACCTGCTGCACACTTTCAAAGAGATGAGCATGGGATCTTAAACTCATTCTTCTGTGCCCCTGTGAAAATCACAGACTGAGCAGACACTAGATTTATGGCTCTTATAACAATATATAGCCAAGTTTTTGTCTGATAACTCTAGCGGTGTTAATCGACCACTCTGCCTTGAACGGTCCCTTACAACACATGCTAACTACTTTTGCTAAACAATTTGTTCCACCTTGCACTTAGCTGTGACACTGAAGAAGACATAAATAATAAGGATTTGTCCAAACTGGCATCAGAGTGACAAAGCTTTTGTCATTCACAGGTGCTTAAACCCGTCCCTCGACGCCCAATGACAAAAGCTTTGCTTCAGCTCAAAAGTTTGCATCTCGCCATAGAAAGTTGGTACAGTAAAAGATATTATTTCTCCCACTCTCCATTATGGTACTGACACAAATAAATGAAGTGATGTATGGCATCCCATTAGGGCCCAGGACAAAGGCCAAAGCTGTACATAAAGATGATCTGATAATGTACTACAGAAGCAAAGGGTCGAATCTTCAGAAAAAGGTGAGAAAGAGGCCCTAAACAGTTTTTTGATCCACAGAGACTTTAACAATCTGCACCCCACCACCAACTTATGCCTCTCCTACTCCATGCAAGAGATACAGTATGCTGTATCTGGACGCTACAGTACAAATCAACGGTGGCCTGATCAGTACCACACTCTACCGGAAAGCCATTGATCGCTATACTTACCTACACTCTTCTAGTTTCCATCCTGCTCACACAACACAATCCATCTTTTATAGTCAAGCCCTTAAGTACAATCGCGTTTGCTCTGAGACTACTGACAGTGACCAAAAACTACAAGATCTCTACCAAACATTCATAAACCTGAATTACCCACTGGGAGAAGTAAAAACACAAATCAACAGGGCCAGATAAATACACAGAAACCACCTACTCCAAGATAGGTCCAAAAAAGCCAAGAACAGAACACCACGGGTCATTACCTACAGCCCCCAACTCAAACCACTGCAACGCATCATTAAAGACCTACAACTTATTCTAAATCAGGATGCTACACTCCAGAAGGCCCCAGGTGACAGGCCTGTTCTATCCTATAGACAACCTCCCAGCCTTATTAGGATTTTTGCTAGCAACCACAATCTATACCACAATAATACTAATCCTGGAACTTTTCCTTGCAACAAGCGCTGTTGCCAACTTTGTCCAGATATCTGTTCTGGAGATACCATCACCAGACCTAACCATATTATTCACAGAATCATGGGCACATACTCCTGTTCCTCAACTAACATCATATATGCCATCATGTGCCAACAATGCCCATACACCATGTATATAGGACAGACTGCAAACACTCTTTGACAAAGAATGAATGGATGCAAAACAGACATCAAAAAACTCCTAACACACAAACTTGTCAGCCTGCACTTTAATGGGGTGGGCCATTCCGGTAACGACCTGAAAGTCTGTATTTTACTGAAAAGGAACTTCAACAACTGTTTACAGAGGGAATGCTCAGAACTGTCGTTTATATTCAAATTTGACACATCAACATGTGGTTTGAAGAGGGACAGCAATTACGTGACCCATTATAAGGACTCTTTTACATGCTTTGTTTTATCTGACTCTTAACTTCCCCACCCCACACCCTCCTCCTGCCGCCCCTCTGATCTTCTGATTTGTCAACCTTGATAACAATTTTTGGACCTCTGTGCGTTATATATTGATTCTGTTCTGGTAAGGCTATTATCTGAGGAAGTGGGTCTGTCCCACAAAAGCTCATAACTGAATAATATTTGTTAGTCTTTAAAGTGCTACATGACCACTTTTTTGTTTTGTTATAATGAGACATGGGTTAGAGTATGCAGTTAAAGTTAAGCATATGTTTTGTTAAACACAGAGGCTGTTTCTACACAGGCCACTTTCTTCGAAAGTGGCATGGTAATACACAGCCCGAAATATGCTAATGAGGCATAGATGCAAATTCCCCACACCTCATTAGCATATGGTCACGTGATTTGGAGTCTGGAAGACCATTCTTCCGGACTCCAAAACACCGTTTAGAAGTGTGGCCCTCGGGGGCTCTTCTGGAAGGAAGTCCTTCTTCCGGAGGCCCCTTCTTCCCAAAAATTTTTGGGAAGAAAGGGCCTCCGGAAGAAGGGCTTCCTTCCAGCAGCTCCCCTGGGGCTGTGCTTCTACACAGTGTTGTGGAATCCAGAAGAACGGTCTTCCAGACTCCAAATCACGTGACCGTATGCTAATGAGGCATGGGGAACTTGCATCCGTGCCTCATTAGCATATTTTGGGCTTTGTATTACCATGCCACTTTCAAAGAAAGTGGCCTGTGTAGAAACGGCCAGACAGTTTTAAGCTTATGCTTAAGTAATGCTGAGTTGAAGCCTTATTGATTTATGCCAATGTTTCTTTACAGAAGCCATCTCTATTCAATGCTTGTTGTTAATAGGATGCTGACAAAACCTATGATTATCAAATATAGACAAGAAAATGCCTCATTTGCTACAAAAAAAAAAGTTGTTTTTTTTTTAAATCTGAAATTTGCTGCCATTCCTGCCATACCCTGGAGTTACAAACAGATCACATATATCATTAGATATAGGTGAATACATTCCCTTCCAACAGACTTCAAAACCAGAGACAGGAGGAACAAAGTTGAAAAAAATCACTGGTAAAATCACTCCCAGAGGCCAAGAAAAATATCGGTGGTTCTCCAATAAAATTAGTAGGAAAAAAAGGAAAGAGATAATAAATATTAATGTCTTGCATCTCAGGGATTTCAGGTCAACAAGGTTATATTATTCTGCAGTTAAGTAGAGTAAAAGGGAAAGATGATGTCAACTTGTACAGAGCATTTATTAGTATTGCCCAGTGCTAGGGAGCTAGGCAGGGCAGAGGGATTCACTGGGGCTGGGAAGTGCTGTACCAGCACCTGGGCACAGCAGGTGGGGTTTCCTCACCTGTAGCCATGCCACGGGGATGAAACCCAGGCCAGCAGAAAGGTGAAGGGGAACCTCTTGCTGGCTGATGCTGCTGCCCACAAGGATGCCCCTGCATCATAGTGCCCACTGAGCAGCTGCAGCCATCCCTTCCCTCAACTCCTCCGCTGAACCAAGTCATGGCTCCATACTCCCCACCGTCCCATCTGGGGAATGGAGTGCAAAGGGAAAGTGCTCCCCATCCCCTCACAGGGCCACACACTTACCCAAGGACTGCACGCTGCACCATGGGAGCATCTCAGTGCTGGTGTAGCTCTGCCACGTGCCCAGCCCCTGACTCACACTCCATGTCATGCAACTTGGCCTGCTCATCCCCTAAGCTCATCCTCCGCCTCTGTCCTCAGCACCACCCTGCTCTCATGTTCCTGCAGCCCCACTGGCGGAGCTGTCAGCTCCCCCGAGGTGCAGGGACCTGAGCAGGCTGCAGGGAGGGTGCAGGGAGCCAGGCTGCAGCTGTGCAGGTGGGCTCTCATCTTCTCTGAGCCTTGGGGAGCCAGGAAGGAGGTGTCAGCCCTGCCAGTGCTCCTCCCAGTGACCCAGAGGTGCAGGGAGCCAGGAACCAGGAGGCAGCCACCCCTTGTGCCCCAACATACCCATGATGTTGCAGAGCTCCCTGCTGGCTCCCTCTCTGGTCAGCAGCTGTGCCTGTGCCTGTGCACTGGTTGGTGGGGAAAAAGTGAGCCAGGAGGGGGCCCAATTACAAGGCAGTTAGCCCCGTTGTTCAAATAAATTGGGACTCCTTCCTGGAAACCAAAATATGGGGCTGTTGCACCCAAAAGAGGACAAATGGTCACCCAACCCTTTTGGGACCTCGACCTTATCAGCGTACTCCCCTCCCAGTGCCATCCCACTGCTTATTTCCTAAATTTTAGTAATTTATTTTCTGCCCGCATCCCTTGAAGTCCTTTCATGTACCACCAGTAGTACCCATACAACACTTTGGGAAACACTGCCTTAGAGCAGGATGGACAGTCAGCTACTGGTGAAACTGCTGGCATGCCTCAGGACTCAGTTGAAAGTGGTCCACCTACATCACACACAAGAAAACACTGAAGCAGAAGAAAATGCTCCAAGGGGACGGGAATGGGAATAACATAGATTTTTGGGAATTGTAAGCTGTGTCTACACGTGCACGCTACTTCGAAGTAGCGGCACTAACTTCGAAATAGCGCCCGTCGCGTCTACACGCGTCGGGCGCTATTTCGAAGTTAACTTCGACGTTAGGCGGCGAGACGTCGAAGTCGCTAACCTCATGAGGGGATCGGAATAGCGCCCTACTTCGACGTTCAACGTCGAAGTAGGGACCGTGTAGACGATCCGTGTCCCGCAACGTCGAAATTGCCGGGTCCTCCATGGCGGCCATCAGCTGGGGGGTTGAGAGATGCTCTCTCTCCAGCCCCTGCGGGGCTCTATGGTCACCGTGGGCAGCAGCCCTTAGCCCAGGGCTTCTGGCTGCTGCTGCGGCAGCTGGGGATCTATGCTGCAGGCACAGGGTCTGCAACCAGTTGTCAGCTCTGTGTATCTTGTGTTGTTTAGTGCAACTGTGTCTGGGAGGGGCCCTTTAAGGGAGCGGCTTGCTGTTGAGTCCGCCCTGTGACCCTGTCTGCAGCTGTGCCTGGCACCCTTATTTCGATGTGTGCTACTTTGGCGTGTAGACGTACCCTCGCAGCGCCTATTTCGATGTGGTGCCGCGCAACGTCGAAGTTGAACATCGACGTTGCCAGCCCTGGAGGACGTGTAGACGTTATTCATCAAAATAGCCTATTTCAATGTTGCTACATCGAAATAAGCTATTTCGATGTTGGCTTCACGTGTAGACGTAGCCGTACTGTGGGAAATCCTGAGAAGCAATCTATGAGCTAGATTCTGCACCCTTGAGCTGTGTCTACACTACAAAAAAAACTTCAAAGTGGAGTGTCTGCAGACACCCTGATTCGAAGTTAAACTTCAAAGTAGGGCACTATTCCATTCCCAGGAATGGAGTAAGGACTTCGAAGTTGGGCTTCCTACTTCGAAGTTAACTTTGAAGTGAGGGGAAAATGTGTGTAGACTCTCTGCTGGCTATTTCAATGTAGTGCTTAACTTCTAAGTTAACTTCCAAGTTACTTCCTAGTGTAGACGCACCCTTGGAGCAGTACCTTGCTCATGAAGCAGTCCCACATAAATAGGGCTATACATCAATCATTTCTTACATCTACTATTTCCAGATCTTAAGAAGTGGGTCTGTATCATGAAAGCTCATCACCTAATAAATCATTTTGTTAGCCTTGAGAGTGCGACAGGACTGCTTTTTGGTTTTGTGAAGATACAGACTAACATGGCTACCTCTCTGTGACTTCTTACTTCTAATATTTATGTTTTAGTTACTTTGCTTTTCTTTTTGAATTGGTGCATGACCCATTCTAGATGTCTAGATACAGGTTTTTGAAGATGCCCATCGCTCTACACAAAAAAGAGGACACATTTAGCAGCCTTTTATAACCTTTTCTATTATAACTCTGGACCAACGTTTAAACTTGTTTGAAACCTGCATAATATTTGGCTTCAGCAGTTTCCAGCACCCATGAACTCCATCAGCCAATTGTACTTTGGGTGAAAAAAAGCTTCCTTTGATCTTTTTTAAAAAAGTGCTAAGGAAAGGCATATCATGAATTGCTGATAGGTAAGTATTTTACTGGAAACTCTTTATAGTGCAGGTTAAATAGTGGGGACCTTTCCCAATAAATTCTGTAAACGGAGTTAGATACATCACCTCTGCCTCAGGGTTTTGCAAGTGGAAATTTCCCAAGGGCAATTTTGACCCTTTGATTCAGAATAGACAAGATCTGTGTGCACCAGTAGCGGGCAGCCTGCAGGCCACATGCAGCCCATCAGGGTTCTATGTGTAGCCCAGAAGACATTGTATTCACTGTTTCTTTTGCACAGGGTTGTTAGATTCTTCTGGGGTGTGTCTACACTGGCATTCCTCTTTCGAAAGAGGTACGCAAATAAGGAAATTACAAATGCAAATGAGATACAAATTTGCATACTGGACACCTCATTTGCATATTACTATTTTGAAATAGCTGCTTTTGAAGGAAGAAAACCAGTGTCGATGCTGCTCTTTTGAAAGTAAACCCCATCTTTGAAAGAATCCTTCTTCCCTTTTTTTATAGGGGTACTTTCAAAGATGGGGTTTACTTTCAAAAGAGCAGCATCGACACTGGTTTTCTTCCTTCGGAAGAAGCTATTTTGAATATTTTGAAATAGGAATATGCATATGAGGTGTCAGATAAGCAAATCTGTATCTCATTTGCATTTTTGATGTCCTCATTTGCATACCTCTTTCAAAAGAGGAATGCAAGTGTAGACGCACCCCTGGTTTCTGTCTGGCTGGGTCTACACGAGCCCCTTCCTGAAAGGGTCATGTTAATGAGTGGGTTCAAAAGATGCTAATGAGGTGTTGCAATGAATATGCAGCACCTCATTAGCACAATGGTGGCCACAGCAATTCTCAAGTGTGGCGTTTCCAATCGCGCACTGCCCGTGGAGACGGGACCTTCCGAAAAGACCCCCCCCTGCAGTTTTTGAAAGCTCTTCTGCCTATCCGGTGTTAGGAAGAGGGGCTTTCGAAAACCGGGGGGGGGGATCTTTTCGGAAGGTCCCGTCTCCAGGGGGGGCGCGCGATTCGTCAAGCCGCACTTTCAAATCGCCGCAGCCGCCATTATGCAGATGAGGATCTGCATATTCATTACAGCGCCTCATTAGCATCTTTCAAACCCTCTCATTCACATGCCCCTTTCGAAAGGAAGGGGCTCGTGTAGACACAGGGTCTGAGTCATACCTGTCTATTTATCAGCAATTCACTCTGATTGGAAGCAGAGGGAGCACGTAGCTCTCGCAGTCAATGTTGTGGGCGGGCGGGCGGCCAGCACGCGTCGCGTCGCGTCTCGTCTCACCTCACCTGCCCTTGCTTTACCCGCTCGTCACTTCAGTAATGCCCGTACCCAATATATATGGGAGAGCCGTGCGCTCCCTCTGCTTCCAATCAAACCGCTGCCAGAGCTCAATCAGCGCACCTGGCACATCTTAGGCATCCAAGCGCAGTGAGCAAAACCGCCCCATCCCAGGACAGCCTCGCCCCCCCGCGAGGAAGGAGGGCCACTCGTGCTGCCCACTCCCCAGCCCGGGTTGCCCATCGGGGGTGCATCTGTAACTACGCCCTTTACACTGCGCCATACCCGGCGAGTCCAGCTCCCCGCAGCTGGGAGAGTGATCTGCTGCCTCTTCCCTGAACCTGAGCTACTCAGCCAGGCGGCCAGAGCAGCACGGAGAGGAAGGGCGGCTCCCCGGGGGCCCTGCGCAGCGGGCGCGGCAGGCTGGCCTCGGAGACGGTCGGAGGGCGCCTCACAGGGGGCTGGGAAAGGGCTGAGGCGCACACTGGAGCGCTTCAGCCCTTCGGGTCCAGCCGCGGGCGGGGGCAGTTAAACGGCTAACTGGCGGCTAACGGCTCCCAGCGGGACTTCCCCGGGCGTGTGAGAAAGAGAAAGCGATAGAGGAGGTAGGCGGAGCCAGGGGTCGGGCCCAGCCGGCCAGCTGGAGATTGGCGCAGCGAGCCCGCTCCATGGGGGAGCAGCCGGGCCCGCGGAGCCAATCAGCGCGCCGGCTCGCGCCGGGTCGCCCCGGGAGTGGCTTCCCTAGGTGCAGGGAGGGCGAAGGGGAGGCGGAGGCCGGGCACTTGCCGGGCTCCAGCTGAGGCAGCCCGGAGCGCCTGGGACGGAGCGCGGGCGCGAGCTCCCCTTAGCCCCGGCACGGCGCTGACGAGCCGGCGGCCCTTCGCGCTGGGGCTGGGGCTGGGGCTGGGGCTGGCTGAGGGGGAGCGGGGCGCCCGCCACCCCGCGCAGGATGCGCCCGCCGTGGCGGTACCTGCTAGCCCTGCCCCTCCTGAGCGCGGCGGCGCTGCTCGTCCTGCTGCGCTCTGGGCGGCTGCCCGGCTCCGGCCACTCCCCGCGGCCGACCCCCTCCGCCGCCAGCGCGGTGCTGCGGCGCGCCTGCGAGGCGCTGGTGGAGGGAAGGCGCGCTTTCGTGTGGGGCAACCCGCTGCAGCCCGCCGCGGGGCGCGCCCCCTGCAGCGCTTACCTGGAGCGCAACCACTACATCACCCGCCCGCTGTCGGCCGAGGAAGCCGCCTTCCCCCTGGCCTTCATCCTGACCCTGCACAAGGAGTTCGAGACCTTTGAGCGGCTCTTCCGGGCCATCTACATGCCCCAGAACGTGTACTGCGTCCACGTGGACGAGAAGGCGACGCAGGAGTTTAAACGAGAGGTGGGGGATTTCTTGGGCTGTTTCCCCAACGCTTTCCTCGCCTCCAAGCACGAGCCCGTCATTTACGCGGGCATCTCCAGGCTCCAGGCGGATCTGAACTGCATGAAAGACCTCCTGGAGTCGGGGGTCCGGTGGAAGTACCTTCTCAACACCTGCGGGCAAGATTTCCCTCTGAAAACCAACAGGGAGCTCGTTCGGCACCTGAAGGGCTATAAGGGGAAAAATATCACTCCTGGGGTGCTGCCTCCCGCCTCTGTGCTGGCCAGAACCAAATATATCCATAAGGAGCACATCGGGGCGGACTCCTCATATATGAAAAACACCCACGTGCTGAAACAGCCCCCGCCGCATAATCTGACCATCTACTTTGGCTCCGCTTATATTGCGGTCACCAAGCCTTTTGTGGAGTTCCTTCTCACGGATCAACGTGCTATTGATTTATTGGCGTGGTCCAAGGACACCTACAGCCCGGATGAACACTTCTGGGTGACGCTCAATAGGATACCAGGTACGGTGGCCTGACTGCATTGCACGTTCGCGTGTCTCGCTCAAACTGGCTTGCGCCCTGCTGAGCTAGGAAAGAGGGAGAGGAAATGAAGCCACTGGTTTCTGTGCTATGACCTTTAGATTTGCTTTAGGTCAACGTTGAGGCTGCTGTTGTCTTTGTGAAAACAGGTATTTTGTCTGTCCTTGCAAAGGGGAGAAAAATGAAGCCAAAAATATATGGACCTGCCTGAGGATAATCACACGGTGCTGAGGGGTTATGCCTGTTTTCGTTTGATACCAAACCCTTAAGGGATGCTTTTCATTTACAAGAGTCAGATATCATTATCCCTCTTTTTTAGGGAAACTGGGGCATGGCACAATGGAGCAATTGCTGAATAACCCCATAGGTCAGTGGCAGAACAAAAAATACATCTCAGACCCTCTGCAGTTCATCACTTTGTCTACTAAGTTATATTGCCTTCTTTACTCGGATTTACCCACATTATCCCCATAGCAAAATCCTGTAGATTTAAAAGCCTATGAATTTCAATAACAATGAATTCCTGTTTAAAAACACTTTTTGTCTTTCTCTCTCTCTCAGGCCTCCCTTCCTGCAGGGCAGGAGGAATGGTAAAGCAGCAAGATTGTGCTGTGCTCTGTTGAGCTTTATACTTAGCAAGCATCACTGTGATACTGAGGATTGTTTAGACTTAACCTTGATGTTGTGCACCCTAGAGCTAGCACTATTGTAGCAGGGACATTTTTCAGAGCACCTAAACTTGTAGTGGACCAGAACTTCAACTAGCGTGTATTGGTCTGATTTCACAGATTTTCCATGACACAAACTTACACATTCTGAGGAAGTTCTGGCTATTATTTAATTCTCAGCATTTTTCCATATGTGACATGTCCTTAACACTTGTTTTTAGAGAGTGCCTTTCTTATCTGCAGCTTAAAATCTACATTCCTTGTGAAATGGGGTTATGGTTATGCCATCCCAAAATACAGGGACACAATATCTCCACTAGCAGTTATTAAAGAATACCTGAGCATGCAGCAGAGACACTGTTTTATCCCTCTGCAGATCTAGTACACTTTGTCAGGTGAAGGAGAAATACACATTTTATCCATAAAGGGAGAAAACCTCTGGCTCAGTGTCATTGTCATTCTGGTCCTATGTATACAGGATTTCTGCACATTGCCATGCTGGAAGCTGCTCAAGGAGTTTTGTGCACCCCAGATCTCACTTGAGCAGGAATATTACTCCAGTTCTGCTGATTTTGATGCTGACTGCTAACTGCCGTGGTGTTTGTCTTACTCTGCACAATGCCATCCAGATTCTACTCATTTTAAGTGTCTGGCCCCAGAGTTGAGAGGCCTTACTCAGACAAAAAGCTCCCATTGGTATAAGTGGACCTAAGATGTAAGGTTTAGACCCCTGTCTAGGAATGACATGTACAGTAGTTCTGGCAATAACATAAGAACATAAGAATGGCCATACTGGGTCAGACCAAAGGTCCATCGAGCCCAGCATCCCATCTGCCGACGGTGGCCAATGCCAGGTGCCCCAGAGAAGGAGAACAGAAGACAATGATCAAGTGATTTATCTCCTGCCATCCATCTCCTGCCCTTGTTCAGAAGGCTAGGGCACCATACTTTATCCCTGGCTAATAGCCATTTATGGACCTAACCTGCAAAAATTTATCAAGCTCTTTTTTAAACCCTAATAGAGTCCTGGCCTTCACAGCCTCCTCGGGCAAGGAGTTCCACAGGTTGACTGTGCGCTGTGTGAAGAAAAATTTCCTTTTATTAGTTTTGAACCTACTACCCATCAATTTCATTTGGTGTCCCCTAGTTCTTGTATTATGGGAAAAGGTAAATAATTTTTCTATATTCACTTTCTCCACACCATTCATGATTTTATATACCTCTATCATATTGCCCCTCAATCGCCTCTTTTCCAAACTGAAAAGTCCCAGTCTCTCTAGCCTCTCCCCATATGGGACCCTTTCCAAGCCCCTAATCATCTTAGTCGCCCTTTTCTGAACCTTTTCTAATGCCAATATATCTTTTTTGAGGTGAGGAGACCACATCTGCACGCAGTACTCAAGATGTGGGCGTACCATAGTTTTATATAGGGGAAGTATGATATCTTTTGTCTTATTATCGATCCCTTTTTTAATAATTCCTAACATCCTATTTGCCTTACTAACTGCCGCTGCACACTGCGTGGATGTCTTCAGAGAACTATCCACTATAACTCCAAGATCCCTTTCCTGATCTGTCGTAGCTAAATTTGACCCCATCATGTATTACAACTCATTTTTCCATTTGATTCGATGAAAGAAAAAAGACAATCAGCTTCTTAGCACAACAGTATCGTACACTCACTTTTTAAACGAACATAAACATTAAAATTTTAATTTTTTTGCAAAGAAATAACCTTATCATAATGACATACATCTATCATGCAAATCACCTAGCAAAGAGAGCTGCACAAGATTCTTCAGCATAGATCAATCTATTGCTTGTTTGTTTTTACAGCATGAGAAATTTTATAAATTATAAACTGATTTAAAAGTGAAAGCATATAAGCCTCTATCAGGCTGCAGCATCTCTGTGATCTGAAGAGAGATCTGAATAGAGATATTCAAGCTCATTCCACATACATATCCTGTCAAATCAGCATTCATGTTTGTATGCATGTGTGCCTTGGCTCCAGAGTACCTGGGGCTCATACAAGGATGTGAAAGAACATCAGTTGCAAATTCAACTAGTTAGCATTCCAAAATGTCTATTTGTCATTCAAATTTCAATGAGAAAAGAAACCAAAGAGAACAGGCTGACTGGTAGGTGACAGCAGACCACACTATTATGGGGGTATGATTGAAGATCAGAACTGAGTTCATTCCTTCCATTCCCAAGCTGCTTTCCCTGAGCTGCTACATCCCTTCAGGGCTATTATTGGTTAAGAACTATTCATAGGCAGGAGACTCATTGTCTAGGAGAGGGGTAATCAATTATTTTTTGTCAAGGTCCAAATTCCTTTGTCTAAGGTATAGTCAAGATCTGGATGCCAATAAAAATGATGATAATAACAAAAAAGGATTTTGGCGGTTGTTTGAAAGCATCTGTTGGTCCTTATTTGGCCTGTAGTCTCCTATTGATGCCCCTTGGCCTAGGGCAAAGGAGTCTCCCCACACCTGTGGCCAAAACAGGAGGGGCACTGATAGACTATGGAGATAGCAAGCCTGACATTAAAAACAGGTAACCTACCCACAGGGTCTTTGTTGATTCCTTTATGTTGTATTTAAAGTGCTTGCTCATGGCTCTAGGCACTTTCAGGATCAGTAAAAATAAACCTTATTACAAATAAAAGCCATTCCAAAACCAGAATGGACTATAAACAATTACATGCCACAAAGACTTTCTTCTTCATAGTATCAAGCCAGTTCAGTCCCCTTGAGTACGTCTACTCTCTGCCAGCATATGCATAGCAGGAAGTGATTTTCCTACTGCGCTGGGTGAGCTCTCTCCCAGTGCTGGCACAGCGACCATGCTGTCACATTAAAGTGCAGCAGGTTAATGTTCTGAGTATAAACAAAGCCTGATTAGATAGGGTGGACATAGGCTATAAACAGCCTTAAAACAAAAAGAGAAAAAAACCAAACAGGTAGTTTGTATCTGATGCAGGGAAAAGCAGAGGGATATGCAGTGGGAGGAAATTTTGTTACCCTGAGCCAGAATTTTAGCCTGCTCCTTTGGAGTCAGTGGATCCATGTTGATTTACATCAGCTGGAGATCTGGCCCTATAGCTGTAAAATTACTGTCCATGCTATCAAAAGTATGTATAATTCTGCCAGTGCAGCAGTAAATCCACAGGAACCTGGACGAACAGGAAAGCCATTTTGGGTAAAAGAAAATCAGCCATGAATTTCCCATCACTCAAGCTGAATTTGGGTCACTGGCTTTCAAATTTCCCAGACTACTGTACCCATTCTAGAAATCTGATTTGCATTTCACATCCCCAAGTTTCACCTCATTTAAAAACTATTTGCTTACAAAATCAGAAATAAAAATACAAAAGTATCACAAACACACTTATTGACAAAATACTTACTTTCTCATCGTACTGTTTAATTATAAAATACATTAATTGGAATACAAACATTGCATTTCCATTTCCATATATAGAGCAGTATAAACAAGTCATTGTATGAAATTTTAGTTTGTACTGACTTTTAGTGTTTTTATGTAGCCTGTTATAAAACTAGGCAAATATTAAGATGTGTTGATGTACCCCTCTGTAGGACCTCTGTATGATCTCAAAAGTGCCTACAGGCCAGTTTGAGAGCCATTGCTCTAACTCCTCTCTTTTATATCTGCATCTTCTGCACACTCCATGTCCTATTTTCAGTAAAAATGCAGCAGGAGAGAGGATGTTCTCTATTTTCACTTTATTTCTAATTCTAATGGAATGCAGAATTTCTGGAAATATGATGGAGAACCTGTTCTTCTAAAATTTCCTGTCCAGATTATTGTTTTTCAAAGCCTTTGCATAAGAGGCTATGAACACTTAGGGAAAAAAGCAAGTTAGTCCTGTCTGTTTCAATATTAGGTGCTTCTGTAACGTAGTACTGATCCCCATGAGCTGTGTATCCTAGATTGGCAGACATATAGAAAGACAGATATACATACACACCCTTCTCTTGTCCCACTACACTTTATATGCAGCATTATCTGTGGTGGACCTAAAGCAGTACTATAGGACAGGAAGTGAATAATATCATGATAGCAATTCTTAATGACCCAGGGATCTTCTGATTGGAGTCTTGGTTTTATGCATCTGATGAAGCGGGTCTTTGCCCATGAAAGCTTATGATCCAAAATATCTCTTAGTCTATAAGGTGCCACAGGACTTCTTGTTGTTCTCGAAGATACAGACTAACATGGCTACCTCTCTGATACTTGGTTTTATGTGTTATCCAGAATATGGCATCTGCAAGTTCACAGTGTCCATAGCACCGGTGAATCAATTGTTCAGTACTGATCTGAGAGAATGACTTCTACTGAAATACCATTATCATATTCTGTAGCTATTTTTTTTTTGAAGGTCTCCAGCCAGGTTCTGACCTAACCCAACATGACGATTGATTATCATTATAGTTCAAAGTGCACAGGCTGTTATATTTTATATATTGCGCGCACGCACGCACGCACGCACGCTCGCTCGCTCGCTCGCTCGCTCACTCACTCACTCACTCACTCTCTCTGAACATTTGGATCCATATGTTCAGTTATGGACAAAATAGGCTGTCTAAACAGGAAGAATACCAACACCATTGGCCTAAGTAGAATGCTTTTGGGGAACTTTTGTATTAGATAATGCTAAATCTGAGAAGTCTACACTAACGAACAAAAATTGAAGGGTAGACAGGCTTGCTTGGCTTTTGTTTTTTTAAATTTGAGCACTACTTCATAAAGGGGCCCTGGTGGCTCTGGTTTGTGGCACAGCTGGAGCCCAGGGCTAAGGCAGGGTCCCTGCGAGCCTGGTTCTGCACTGCTCCTAGAAGCAGCTGCCAGGAAGCTGCAGCTCCTAGGCCGTGGTGGGCAAAATATGGCCAGAGAGCTGAATGCAGCCCACAAAACCATCAGATCTGTCTTCCTACCATCCTCTGGCCCAGCAGGAGCTTAGAACAGGCTCCTTGCCTGATACACTCCTGCACACTGCTCAAAGCAGCCAGTTGCAGAGGCCACCATGTGCTTCACTGAGTGCTGCATGCTGACGGTGGGGCCTTGTGCACTACCCACACCACAGGCACAATCTCGCAGCTCCTGTTGGCCAGAAACAGGCAATGTGCAAAGTACCTCCTCACCTCTTTCTGGAGTGCATAGCACATATGGATCTATATGGCCCCTGAAGCTAGGTGCTTTGAGGACACAGATGCCTGTCACATTCTCTCCATAATGCAGCTGGAGGACTCCTCTCAGGCCCTAGGCCAGCAGCAGAGCTCATCAGTGCAGGTCCTGAATGACTAGTGGTAGTAAAGAGTAGGGGAGGCAAGCAGTCCCCAGCCTCCCAGGCCAGCTAGGGTGTTTCCTGAGCTGCTTCCCAGGGGTGAGGGAAGGAATCAAACCTGGACCTGCTAGCCTGCAGGGCATGGAGTGCCCCTTGGAGGGAGCTCCTGTTGGGTTAAAGCTGCAATGAACTTGGTCCTTATGGTATGTCATGGGCAAACTGAATTTGTCTGGAGTGCTATGTTGAAGACAATCCAGGTAACACATCAGGGGCACCTGCAGGGCCAGGGCCTCTTTAGGGCACTAGTGCAGTGCCATGCACAGAAATGAATGAACCTGCTGTGGGATGCGGGATCCACCTGTCTGATCTGTGCAGCTCGGGTTACAGGGCACCCCTGCATTACTTGCTGCTGGATTAAAATCAGAGCTTTGAGAAAACCAGCCTGTCCTGATTTGACAGCTGCCAGCAATGGTGAATCCACCAGAGCCCAGGGGAGGTAATGACCCTCCCTGTTAAAAATGTATCCCTTATTTCTATCCTGAGTTTTTTTTCAAATTCAGGTTCTAGCAGTGGGATCTTGTTAGACCCAGGGTGGGCAGAATGTAGCCTGTGGGTTGGGACCAGCCTTCCAAACCACCAGATCCATCCCACCACTGTCCCCCTGTGCAGTGGGCTCCTTCCTTGTCGTGCTTCCATAGCAGCAACTGCAGCCAACTGCAGGGGTCATGTGCTTCTCTGAGTGCTGCATGCTGGGTGAAGGTCTTCTTGTGCTGTTCCCACACCCAACACAATCTTGCAGAAACTGGCCAATGGGCGTTGCCAGGACTGTGTGTGTGACACAAATAGTGTGCAGACCCCCCGACACCCTGAGGTGCACAGCACACAGAGATACACATGGCCCTGCAGGCAGGGAACCTACCCAAGGGTCCCATTGGATTGGTGCTGAGGAGCCAGCTACGGTAGGCCAGAGCCTGTACCTGGTACCCCACTTCCTACCTCCCCCAATCCTCTGCACCCCCACTGCTACATCCATACCTCCTCCCACACCCTGTATCCCAATCCTTTGCGCCAGGTCACAAACCAAACCTCTTCCCCCTGCACCTGTCCCAGACCCTGCAGCCTCTCCTACATCCCTCCTCCAGGTCAGAATAATCTCCTGCACACACATCCTGGATGCTTTACCCCCTTCTGCACTCCATCCCCTGCCCCAGGTCACAACCCCCCTCCTTCACCCAAACTTCCAGACCCCACACTCATTTCTGCATCCCAATCCCCTACTCTTAGCCCCCTTCTGCACCCGGCTTCCATCCCAGACCTGGCACCTTCTCCATTAATATCATGGAAGAGGAAGGACCTTGATCACCTACCAAATTCTTGGAGTGCCCCCCCCCCCATGAAAAATTATTGCCCACTCCTGCCCTAGGTGCTGAAGAGCTGGCCCTTCCCTGAGTTGCCACCTCCACAGCTCCCATGGGCTGGAAAACATGACCAATGGGAGTATAAGGGGCAGTGCTTGCAGGCTGGAGGACAAGCGTGCAGAGCTTCCTTGGCCACCCATGTGTCTAGAGACTGCAGGTACCTGGCAGCCCCTTACTGGGAGTCTTAGTAAGTGCAGCCAGCACCCCACATCTGAATCTCCTGTCCCACACCAGAGCTTCGTGCTGCACCCCAAACCTTCACCTCTGATTCCACATTGGGAGCAAGGAGATTTGGCTGCAGGGTCAAGCTGCATGGAGCTTACCTCAGACTGCTTCTGGTCAGCAGTGCAGGGTGACTAATGCGGGTTCCCTGCCTGCCCTGGCCTGAGCACTGCTCCTGGAAGCAGCCAGCACATCCAGTTCCTAGTCAGAGGCATGGCCAGATGGTTCTGCATGGTTTGTGCTGCCCACACCCACAGACACCTCTCCTGCAGCTCCTATTCTCTGCAGTTCCCAGCCAGTAGGAGCCATTGAGGCATTGTTGGGAGCAGCATTAGGGCCTGATGGAAATGACAGCTACTTCTGGGAGCTGTGCAGAGCCAAGGCAGGAAGGGAACATTCCTTAGGCCTGCTGCTCCTCTGAATGGGCTTTTAGTGGTGCTGACTGGAGCTGCAAGGGTCCCTTTTTGAGTGGGTGTCCCAGTGAAAAAAATGGATGTCTGGTATCCCTGTCTCCAGCCTATCTTCCCAGAGAGAAAGAGGGAACTCTCCTTACTCCTCACTGAGCTCTCCCCGCATTTCTGTCTAGTCAGCAGGACCCTTTAATAGCTGGGATCACTAATAGCAATCGAATCACCTGTGGGGAACTGACTTTCATTTTCCATAAAATTGTATGTTAGGTGGCAAACTATTGTGGATTAAAGAAACTCAACAAAGGTGCTTGGGTACTAGATCACAAATCAGGCCTTATGTATGTCTGAAGAGTCCAAATCTGGGGTCATGGGAACCTTGTATGAATACCATTCATTCTCTGCTATTTCTGCCACATTCTAAGAGCAGGACTATTTTAAGGGATGCTCTTTAATAGCTTATTGAACCAACCTATTCAACATCAAGTAGACTATCTAATTAGAGTAAGAGTCTGATGCGCAGGAATGCAGAGAAAAAACTCAACTTTTAGTTTCTGGCCTGAATCACGTGACCCAGAAGCAGTTCCCCCTTACATGGCAGTGCGAATTATCCACTCTGTAGTAGTCGCTGTTGTGTTTTTATTACTTTTATTACAAAAGCTACAGTTCACATGGGCTGGCAGCAGTTTTTGTTCATTCTTTTAATATCTTTCAAATGAGTTGGACATCATGAAGAAGTGTTGGATGTGCAGCATTTAGTAAATTGTTGAGCAGTGCGTCTGTTAATATTTATCTGGCTATAATGGGCCATCTTTGTTCAGTCAGTCAAGAAGGAAGGTTCTTGCACAGAAGTATAGCATGGACACATCACTTATCCTCTGTGGGCCAAATTCAGGTGCCATGTAAACAAAAGTGCTTCAGATGCCTTAATGGCAATACATGCGTTCATTCCCAGTCTGAGCTGTAAGCCACTACCTGATCTGAAAAACAGGTGTAAAACTATTTTTATTTCATAGGGAAAGAGTGAGGATAATCTAGCTAGTATCTGAACATTTTGAAGATAAAGTGTTATGCATTTGCTCAATGTTATCTGTCATTGCTCTGTGGTATGGGTTTTACTTCTCTCACATTCTTTTGGGGAGATTATGGGCACTGTTCTTGTTCTGGGGCATGGGTGACTTCCTCTGTTAGAACATTAGTGTTCAATTATCCCAGAGTCTGGGGCTTTGCAAGCTGCTCTTATGGTATCAGGAGGTGAAAAATAAGTCCAAACAAGTAAGTCAGGATGTTCCCATACTACCCAAAAGGCAGAGTCTACAGCCTTTGGAAATCAAAGGATTTAAAAATCCCTTTTCTTCTAGGAGGACCTTGGTAGTCAGGGCTCTCAAACAGCTTCCCAGTGAGCAACCCCCTTCTTGTTAGGCAATCAGAGTTCCAGGCCTACTCCTTCACTCTAGATTTTTTCCTACGTTCAATGTTCTAATGTCTGAATAAGTAATATTGGAAAATCACATTCACACATCCACAGCATTTCAAAATGGAGCACTCTTTTACAAACACAGTTCACAGCCACAGCATTGCAAAAGGAGCCTTCAGATGAGCCATAATAGCTGCATTTTGTTTTCACACACATACCTTTTCAACCATGTGGTGGTGGGGGGGAAAGAGTGTATGTCTGCAGAAGTCATTTGCAGAGCTGGAATAATTGTTCTGAGGGAGAAGCCCTCTTATCTTGAATTATCCTGATTAGCTGTGTGAATACTTTGTGGGTTTTCAGAAAAAGTTTTTTTTCCATGAGGGAAAAACCCCCCAAACCCAGTGTAGAACAGGCCCTCAGAGTGATAGCTCAAACTGAACTGGGAGCCTCCCTTTTGAGGTTTGACAAACCTCACCAGTGTTCTGGGTTGATGCTGATAAGCAGTTTAACCCCTTCATGACTTGGGTTTGGCACCACCCTACTACATTGCAGACAAATTCCATTTCTCCTGTTGTGACCAATCAAGGATGGTAGGTTGCAAACAAGTACATTTATTTGTGCTGTTGAAGGGGCTTATAATTAGGGGCTCTGGCAAGGTAAGGTTGTGTGTGTTTGGTTTTTTTTTAAGTTTTGCTATGGGGCTGTGAAGTGAAACCTGAAGGCCATGTATTGCAACCTAATTCTGTGGTCACTGTTGAGCAGATATACAAATCAGCAAGAGCTTCCGGAGGAGAGTGATACAACACAGTGACTTAAAAAATAAAAAGCTGAATTCATCCTTTAAAATACAAGTTGACTAATTTTTCTCTCCCTATCTTATCAAACTGTAGGTGTCCCTGGCTCCATGCCAAATGCATCCTGGGAAGGTAACCTGAGAGCTATCAAGTGGAATGATATGGAAAGTTCTCATGGAGGTTGTCATGGTAATGTGTATATTCTTTCCTTTTTCTTTTCCTATTTTTGCATTGAAATCTGAGAACTGGAGCTGGGTGGTAAATGTTTGTTTTTTTTCCTCTCCTGCAAACATTTGAGATTTCAGAAGCTTTGCTGTTGCTCATCAGCATGAAAGAGAGACTTTATGAAGTCAAAAAAAGAAATACCTGTACCCCAGAACAGCTTAATTGTCATAGCGCTTACCTGGGATGTAGGAAACCTCTGTTCAGATGCTCCTCTGCCATTCTCCCACACTCCAGTGTATGCTCTGACCATCAGGATATTATCTGTTCTGCAATGTGACTCACTGCTTTTCCTGTTGGAGCTTTATAAATAAATATTCAATGGAACAGGGACTGGATCCAGATCACCAACAGCTCAGGTGAATTCCATAAGCACGGACCTATCCTGCAGTTGGGCATGGTCTCTCTCTTTCTCACTTTGCTGAGAAATTTCTCTTTGAGCCCAAGAAACATTTCCTGGTGAAAGGTTAATCAAAACTGGTACATTCCCATGAAAAGTTTAGCTTTTGACAGATCAACGGTTTCTGACAAAATGTAATCAGACAGTTCTAAACCATCTCTGTTGGTAACTGAGCAGCTATAGAGTTCTTCTTAAGAACCTTTTTGCCCTTCCTTTAAATCTGTGCTAGAATCTCGTAACCAGTCCCTACCTAGGTTTGTGGCTAGGTGAGTTATTCAGGGAGCCACCCAAGTCTGAGCTCTTGTTTAACAGTAATAGCCACTTCAAAATGGGTGAGGAGGAAGCAGAGGCAAATAGGTTGTAGCAGGGGCTGCGTTTCTCCATACATCTGGTAACTCTTGGAGGGATTACACCTCTTTGTGCGGTTGCTCGGTGATGCCAAACAACCTCCAACACAGACCAGTGCCTAAGCATAATCAAGTACTAAAAAAGGATAGGTGTTTAAACCACTGGACTTGGATTCATAGCGTCTAGGCCCCAACACCTGACACTGCTAGAGATGTCCTGTGTGAACTTGGGCAAATTGTTTAACCTCCATGCTTCAGTCTTTCTCCTTTATAAAATGGGTTTATCATAACTAATTCATAGACATAAGCAGTCTTACACTAAACTCAAATATTTGTTAGGCATCTGCAGTTGGTAAGTGCTATAGAAGTGCAAAATGTTAGTTATAACTCTAATATCCTGAAATATACATATACATTTGCAGCAATCCTGCATTTATGTTTCAGAATAGATGAGACAGGGATCGCGCAATATGGCATAGCAAAGAGATTGCAGAGCCCTAGGATCCCATCCCTGTTGGAATTACAAGGAGTATCTACCATAGAAGATGTAAGATTCTTTTGGAGAAAATCATGTGTAGATGCTTCAGTGGGCCCTTTGTTCAAAAGAGCGGTCCTCATGATGTCAGATTTTTTTGATCCCTGGCCCGTCCTTTCAAAAGAGCAGGGACTGTGTGGACGCTTTCTTTCAAAAGGGCAGATTCCTCTTTTGGTCCACTTTGTGGTATGTGGATGTGCTCTTTCAGAAGATCATCTTTCGAAAGATCACTGTAGTGTAGATGCAGCCTAAGTGGAAAAGTTGAGTGCATGAATCATAGTGATTAAGATATGGAAGAAAAATTACGGAATCTTCTGGCCCTCCTCACTGGCAGAGTGAAATTGCTTTTTCCCATGTATCTGCAGCGGTTGATTTGGGCTAGTTTTAAATTTCTCAGGTGATCACGTTTTCATTCTGATAGCTTTCACTGTTTGGAAATTTTATAATCAGCCTAAATTAGTTATTCCTCAACTTTCTTACACCACTCATAGTTATTACTTACTATTGTACTTCTCTATTTACTTCTGGTCAAATTCAGATGTGGTGTAACTGAGCAGCTAGAGAATTCTGCTTAAGAATCTTTTAGCCCTTTCTTTAAATCTGTGCTGGAATCTTGTAGCTAGTCCCTACATAGGCTTGTGGCTAGGATAATTATTCTAGGAGCCACCTGAGTCTGAGCTCTTGTTAAACAGTAGTAACCACTTTAAAATGGGTGAGGAGGAAGCAGAGGCAAGTAGGTTGTAGCAAGGGCTGAAATGAATGAATTTATTGTAATGATGCTTATGATGTACTTATGTACTTGATGCTGCTTTTGTCATCTTTTTCCTTTGCAGGCCATTACGTTAGAGGAATTTGTATATATGGAACAGGTGACCTAAAATGGCTATATAACTCTGTAAGCATGTTTGCTAACAAGTTTGAACTCAAAACATATCCACCCACTCTAGAATGCTTGGAACTGAGGCTTCGAGAGAGAGCACTAAACCAGAGTGAGACGCAGGTGAAACCAAGTTGGTACTTCTAAATTAATTCAGAATGGAAACAAAACTCTAGCTGCAGTGGCTCTGGAAGAATAACTTCCCCTGAAAGACTTTCCAAAATATCTGTACTGAAGTTGCAAAAGAAGTGTTATGAGCGGAAGGTTTGAGTGCAGATTTAACAGCACTGGAGAGACCAAAGAGGAAGCTGAGGAAGTGTTCTGTTGCATTTGCTGAATTCACACTTTTGGTGTTTGTGGCTGGACTGCATCAGTACTGACTTGCACCACTCAATAATGTTAATTGGGGTGAAAGTAATCACCAGGATTTACTCTTATGCTGGAGTCCTTGGCAAGGTGGGGGCAAGGGGTTGGCCCTGGGCCTCTGGAAGGGGTGTGGCTTTTGGTGGAAGGGGCAGGGCTGGGGGCATACTCCCTCAGCCAGCCCTTGCCCTTCATGTGGCAGCCAGGAGCCCCAGGGTTCTGAAGGCAGCAGCTGGGAGCCACAGAGCTCAAGCTGCAATTTGAAGGGCCCAGGGCAGAAACATCAAAGCCTGCTCTTGCAGCACTTTGTCAGCTGGGTATGGGCTGGTCCTGGTGGGTGTTTCTAACTGGTACACTGTACCGGTGGCCCAGAACGGCCCACATTCCCCTCTGTTGTCATCACTATCATGTTCTGTATACTTGCATATAAAATCATGCATCCCTAAAATTTCATATAGCAACATAAAATTTAGCATCTATTAATGAGGAAGAGTTTTCCTCCTTTGAAAGAAACAGCCAACATGAACGAGGTCTTAAAGATAAATTCAGGTACACAATTTGATGGGTCTGTACGTACAGAAACTGGAGTCAGTGACCAACCCCTCACTTCCATTTGTCATAGGGAATAACAGTTGGTGCTTTGGACTCCCTAAATGGCAGCAAGTGGCAAAAGGGAGGCAGGCTGAATTCTTCCAGATCTGCTAGGTCCTTTCCAAAGCATTCCAGTGGTGGAGGGAAGACAACTAGGAGTTGAATGTTTTCATGCTGATCACAATAAGCTCTGAGAATAACTTCATCCTCTTCTTTAAAACATGCAAATAGTCCCCCTGAGTTTTATTTTCCTAGATTGTAAATACTTAGCACAGGAAAGTCGTGTTAGCTGTTATACTGTAGTAAGATTTTTTTTTTTCCTACATGCCAGCCACTAGAGACTGAGAGTCAGATAAGTAAACAGGTTTGATGCTCCAGCCACAAACACAGAGCCTAATGCAAAACTCCCTGCAGACAACTGAAAATCGCAATAGACCAGCCAGGAGTTTGCCAGATAGTCTTTTTTTAAAAAAAAAAAATCCCACACCAAACATGATGGACGGTACGTATAGTTTTCAGCCTTAGACAAACCCCCTGTTTTTCTGGAAAAGTGCGAAACCACAAAATAAAACCGTAGTAGTGGTTTCTTTAGTTGTAGAAGGTGACACATATGCCAAATTTTGTATGCATAGTTCTGATAGAAGATATTTCGGAGTGTGCCATCACAAAGATATTCAAATAAACTATTTGTAGGGCCAACATTGGGATTGAATTTCTGTTCAACTTAGCGAATGGAAGAATTTCCTGACTGCAGAGGTGGCACAGGAAGCAGACTGTGAAAGCTGTAGAAAGAGAGAAGACTGAGCAGAAGAATGAATTTTTTTTTAATGCAGTTCTAGGCAAGGAGGAACTTCACCTTTGGGTGGCCAATGTGAGATGCTTTAAAGGGACCTTATTTTTCAGAAGGCATGGATTCAGCTCATTTTAGGAGTGAGGTGCCTTTAAGATGTAAGTTGGGCACCCAGAAATGGAGATACACAAAACTGAAAATCACTTTTGAAAATTTAGGTGCAGATTTAAAGACAGGAAGGGATCCTGACAACCTGATCAGAATAAATGAAAGTACCACAACATGTGAAGAGGGCAGGAAGTGAAAATGGACTGTCTCAAACTGAGAATCAGAGGCAAATAAAGGACAATAAAACCAACAGGAGCAGAAGCAGCAAGTCCAGCAATTTAAGACACCAACAAGATATTTTGCTCTGGATTCTCTTAAAATGAGCAGGACCCAATGGATCCAGTCTTGAAGGATCTGATATTGTCCCATGTGAGTAAAGTGACACACTAAAGAGTTGTGAACACTTAACTCAGAAACTACATCTGTCTGTTGATCGTTAATTCTGCTGTCCTACCTACTGACACGGTCCAAGTTCTGTTAATGCCTCTTTCTTGAATGATAGTTTAGGTTATATTTTCATGAAAATAAATTATTTTGCTTGCATCATGTGACTGTCTGGATTTGTTTTGAGCCTCTGGTACCAGGAGTCATTGTATGATTTTAAGGAAGACAATGAAATTTAAACACGACTTGGAGCTAAAACAAAATTAAGCGGGGAAGGAAGTAACATTCATATTGTTATTGGAGTATTGTGTCCAGTTCTGGGTACCACATCTCAGGACAGCTGTGGATAAACTGGAGAAAGTCTGGAGAAGAGCAATAAAAATGATTAAAGACCTTGAAGACGTGACCCATAAGTGAAGATGGTGGAAAAGATGGACTTGTTTAGTCTTGAGAAGACTGAGAGGGGACATAACTGTTTTCAAGCACATAAAAATTGGTATAGGGAAAAGGGAGAAAAAAAATGTTGTTCTTAACCTCTGAGGGTAGGACAAGAAACACTGATCTTAAACTGCAGTAACCAAGGCAGCTTAGATTGCACATTGGGGAAAACATCCTACTTTCAGGGTGGTCAAACACTGGAATAAATTGCCCCTAAAGGTTGTGGAATCTCCATCACTGGAGATTTTTAAGAGCCAGTTAGAAACAGTTGTCAGGGATGTCTAGATCAGCATTCTCACAATGGGGTCTGTGGAGCCCTGAGGGTTCCAAAAAGAGCTAGATAAATACCTGGAGAGATAGGTCCATCAATGGCCATTAGCCAGGATAGATAGAAATGGTGCCTCTCTCCAGTCTCTGGATGTCAGAAGCTGGGAATGGGTGACACTATGGATCACTTGGTGATTGCCTGTTCTGTTCATTCCCTCTGAGGCACCTGTCACTGGCCATTGTTGGGGGTGAGGGTGCTGGGCTAGATAGATGGCTGGTGTGATCCAGTATGGCTGTTCTTACACAGTCGTCCCCCACCTTACGAGGGTAATTCATTCCTGAAAAACCCCTCTTAGCGCGGATTCTTGTAAGTCAAAAATGTAATTACCATTAATTTCAATGGGAAAAAATTGTATGTCTTCCTGAGCCCCAAAATGTACACCCATGTATGCTAAAACAACACCAAATCCCATTAGATCCGGTGCAAGGGGGCAGGCAGGGCTGAGCAGGGCACGGGGAGGCAGCCTGGCCTGAGCGCAGCTTAGGTTAAGTGTGGAGGGGGCGCTGCCAGGGACTGGCGGCGTGGGGAGCTAGGCAGGCACAGTGGGCCCCTGGTTGGTGAGGGGCGATGCCTCTCTCATGCGGGGCTGCACAGCGGAGAGGCCCCACTGGTGGCAGCTGAGGTGGCAGCGGTGGGCGAGCCAGGCGCTAAATGGGAGGGAGCGCCAGAGATAGTGAGCGGCGCCCGAGGCACAGCTGCGCAGGGCAGGCGGCGGTGGCCCCCTAGCCGCCTGGGGGGTAAGCAGCAGCGTCAGGGCTGGGATGGGCTGCATGCCCAGCATCCACATCTCGCAGAGCGGCGTGATCTACCGCTGGGACTCAGACGAGCCTACCTCCCCGCACCAGACTGCCGCCGTCTTGCAGGGCACCGCCATCCCCCTGCACGACCTCTTCGTCAAGACCAACGCAGCCGACTCTATCCCCTCGGTGCTTGCCTACCAGAGCTGCCAGCTTCCAAATCGGTCCTCGTAAATGCAAAGGAATGTCTTGTAAGCTGAAGTAGGGGTATTAAATGAAACTCCTCGTAAAGTCAAATTCTCATATCTCGGGGTATGAGTGTATAGGAGGTATGCGGGCTCTGCTGATCGATTCCTTCCCCTCCCGATTTCTCTCCTTTCCAGTGCCTCCAGTACAAAAAACGTCTGTTGACACACTACAGCTCAGGCACATTTCCTGCTTAACCGGGAGCTGCTCCTGGAAGCAGATGGCACATCCCTGTAGGCCCTGAAGGAGGGGACCTCTGCACATTGTCTGTGCCCCAAGCACTCACTCCATAGCTCCCATTTGCTGAGAATTGTGGCCACTGGGACCTGAGGGGGCAGTGTCTGCAGACAGGAGTAGTTAGCAGAGACCCGCTGGCCTACTCGCCTAGGAGCTGCTGCCCAAGGGAGCTGCCTGAGATAAGTGGTGCCTGGAGCCCACACCTCTCACCTCCTGCATCCCAGCACAGAGCCCTCACCCCAGACCCAAACTCCCTCCCAGTGCTCATACCGCTACCTGCATCCCAACCCCCCTGAACCAGCCCATAGCCCATACTCCTCACCCACTCCTGAACTCAAAGGAGTTCCCACACCCTTCATTCCCTTCTGCACACAAAGTCCTTCTCACAGTCTACTGCCTGCACCCCACACACAAACTACCTTCCAGCGCTAGCACCCTTTACCCCCACCTGCACCCAAACACCCTTCCAGAGTCCACACACTGAACCTCTTCCTGTTCCGGAACCTTGTGCCACAGCCTGATGAGGGTGGGATTAGAGCAAACAACAGAGGGTCGGGGGTGAAGGGAGAGATATGTGTGGCCTTAGAGAAGGAGAGGGTTGAGGTGTGGCCTCAGATAAGAAGGCAAGGCAAGGGCCAATCAAGGGGAACTTGAGAGTGCATGAAAAATTTTAAATCAAAATTGGGATCCTGAAGTTGCTGGAGTTGGAGACTTGCCAGACTAAATAATACTTAGTCCTACACGATTCCAGGGAAGTGGACTAGATAAATTCTTGAGATCCCTTTCAGGCCTGTAACTCCATATGACTGTGAGATTTAGGTTTGCAGAGAGTACCTGGAAATTAATTATCACCACCTTTATTCTCAATTGATGTATCAGAGCTGGTTATATCAGGTTATTCAGCTAATCCATTACAGCTATCTGCAAATATATTCATGAATGGAGTGAAAACCATAGACCTATACCTCAATACATATGTGTTTGCCAGCCTTGATGTATATTTGTGCCTATCTAATTGTATTACAGTGAGTCGAAAGCTTTTCACTAAAGATGGGAAAAGGAACTAGTCAGGTGACCACTAATCTGCCTGGATGCCGGACAACATAAAAGCCCCATACACAAACTCTGAGGGGCTGATCTCCACAGTGACAGCCTGTGTCCATATTTGCATCTTTGGCTCAAGAACCATTAAGCGAACCTGGAACCATCAAAACTATCCTGACAACATCATAATTACTCAAAGAACATCTGATTTATCAGAACCCGATCGGTCAGCAGCAGAGCCTGAGTTCTGCCTGTTATCTACTGAGTGCAGTTGTATTTCTGGGTATGATTCATGGACTGTCAGTTCTTCTCAATCACAGGGAACTTACTGTAAAGCACAGCACAATTTTAATTCTCATTTGTAAGGGAAAAGGGGTTCTGGGCTTTAAGTCTGATAAATACTAAGCTGCCAAACCACTTTCCTGTTATTCAGTAGACATTCATGAGTTCGTCATACAGTCTTCCTCTCTCCATTTCCTGTCGGTGATCAAACAGATGATAAAGCGTAACTGGGGGGAACTTAAACCATCAGGATTTTGGTCGGAGGCCTTCAATTAAAATTTTAACTTTGTTGCCCCCATTATAGAGCTAAAGCCCCCTTAGTTTTTTTCCTGTAGACATTTACACTTGTGCACGTGGGTTACATGCACAACTATTTTGATTTGGTAACATTTTGTGCACAGTCTGTATATGAAAAAGTTATTGTGCAAGATGCAAAACAAGGAAGAATCAGGCCTGGTATCTCTACACCTTTGTGAACAGAGGAGATATGGGAAACCTACTTTCCTGATGCTGTCCGTAGCGGGCTTTCATTCAGCATCATCTTCTTGGCTGTGTCTACACTAGCCTTAAACTTCAAAATGGCCATGCAAATGGCCATTTCGAAGTTTACTAATGAAGTGCTGAAATACATATTCAGCACCTCATTAGCATGCGGGTGGCCACGGCACTTTGAAATTGAAGCAGCTCGCCGCCGTGTGGCTCATCCCAACAGGGCTCCTTTTCGAAAGGACCCCACCTACTTGGAAATCCCCTTATTCCTATGAGCAGATGGGAATAAGGGGACTTCGAAGTAGGCGGGGGTCCTTTAGAAAAGGAGCCCCGGGTGGACGAGCCGCGCGGCGGTGAGCTGCGTCAATTTTGAAGTGCCGCGGTCGCCCGCATGCTAATGAGGGGCTGAATATGTATTTCAGCACTTCATTAGTAAACTTCGAAATGGCCATTTGCATGGCCATTTTGAAGTTTTTGGCTAGTGTAGACATAGCCCTTGTGTCATTTTTAGATGCCTCTAAGTGACTCTGGAGTGTAAATCTGATTTTCAAAGAAATTTAGACACTTCTGGTTATTTTGAAAAAGGTCTTTAGGTGCTTAAACATACAGATAAGCATGTGGTGGTATTTTCAGGAGTGTTCAAGGAGCTTGGGTGCCTAACTCTTATGATTCCACTGGGAGGTATACCCTTGTGAAAATCTCACTAGGTTTCTCAATACCTTTGTAAATCTGGACCCAAGCCTCACTGACTTTTGCCTGAGGCTCATTGAAAATGGAAATCAGGTTCTTAATGCAATTAGGCACTTTTCCAGTTTTTACCCTTCCTTTGTTCCTCACGCTAAGGTGCTTATCCATACCACCGAGAGACATACAGCCACAATCATCTTGAAAAGCTTTATGCCAGTATGCCATTTGTTCCAAAAATTCCCCAGCTCTAGAGGCTAAACTGGAAGAGACTCCTTTCTGCTCTTATGTGTGTGAAATCAGAAGCACACATAAGGGAATTAAAAAGCAGACAAGCAGCCTGTATTCAGTTTGCAGTCCCCTCTGCCTGCACAGAGCAGATACCCAACTGACTTTCAGTCATCCTCTTATCTCATACTATCAACTTTACATTTAAATTGCTTTTATCTCCAAGACAAGCAGTGTACACAGAGCTAGCTACACCTCGTAGTTTCCATGTGTTGCTCTTAGCGCTAGTCACCACCTACTATGACATTATTATTAGAGGTTTTGCACGCCTGGGTGGATCAGAGGTCATAAATGGGATGGTCAGGAAAAGTGCGCAACAAGTGAATCTTTAGAAATTCCAATCTTTACTTTCTTCTCAGAACAGAAAATCAAGATTGGCAACGTGGAGATGCCCATAGTGGTACTGGGTAATGCTGCTTACCCCATGCTCCAGACACAGGCACCCTGGACTGCAGGCAGGAGTGTTTCAACTACAGGCTGAGACAGTGCAGAATAGCAGCAGAATGTGCTTTTGGTCATTTAAAAGCCAGATCAGGTGCCTTCTGACCCATAAAATAAGGGAAGAAGGATTCTTTCTAAGATGGAGTGTACTTTCGAAAGAGCAGTGTCTACACTGGTTTTCTTCTTTCAAAAGAAGCTATTTTGAAATAAGAATATGCAAATGAGTTGTCTGATATGCAAATTTGTGCCTCATTTGCATGTTTTATTTACCTCATTTGCACACCTATTTCAAAAGAGGAATGCAAGTGTAGACACAGCCTTTGTGAACACCCTGGGGACTGACTAAAGCCCAAAGGGGAGAACCCTGCACTAATAGACTGGGTCTACACTAGAGAGTTTTGTAGACAGAAGGGGCCTTCTGTCAATGTAACTCAGGGAACGTCTACACAATGCATTCTGTCAGCAAAGTCTCAGCAGAACGCTGCATTTTCCTCAACAGCATTATCCCTCAAAAATTTGAGGCGTAACACTCTCTGGGCACAGTACTGTCGACAAAAGTTCAGCACAGACATTTCTGTTGACAGAGAAGCCTTCTGCTTGTCCGGCAGCCCTCTTTGTAGAACTGCCATTCTGCTTTCTGGCACCACAGGGCAGTGCAGTCTGGCAGTTCTCTGTCGACAGAGCAAGTTGTGTGTAGACACAATCTGTTGACAGAGGCTCTGTTGGGATTAACCTGTCGACAGTAATGTCTGTCGACAGATGCCTCTAGTGCAGACATAGCCGCTGGATGCATCTATGCTAGCACGTACATTCAAAATCCAGATCAGAAGACTGAGTTCTTTCAAAAGAAACTGTGGAGTGTTCACACACACACACACACACACACACACACACACACACACACACACACACACACACACACACACACACACACACACACACACACACACACACACACACACACACACACGGCGCTCTTTCAAAATTAACTTTGAAAGAACTCCCCCGTTCTTTCGAAGTCGGTCCTCCCTTTCCAGGATGGGAAGAGCACCCTTCTTCAAAAGATTATTTTGAAAGGAGAGCAAGTGTAGATGCTCTGTGGCCCGCTCTTTTGAAAGAGGCAGTCCTTCATGGCCATGATCAGCTGGCAGGCAACGGCGCCACTCCCAGTACAAGTGGAGCTCTATGGGTCTAGTGTCCGGCTGTGTTTCAGGACGCAGGCTCCCAGAAACACTCAGGCAGGAAGCTGAGCGCGTGCAGGCAGCAGGGAGCCAAAGCTGCTGCACAGCTGGCTCCCTGCGATGATGCTCCAGCCAGCTGAATGCCCTCCTCAGCACCATGGCCAGCGCCCCCGACCCCCACCCACGCCAGGGGCCCTCCAAAGAAACCGGGGAGTCCCCCGGGGGGCGGGGGCAGCCCCACAAGTGCTAGGCCCTGTCCTGGACGAATGCTGAGGTGCGGTACCTCATTGCCGTCTGGGCAGATGAAGAGGTCCTGCACCAGACGGGGTGGGGTGGGGGAGGGGGGGGGTGGGGGCGGTGGTCCAGCACAGGAACACAGCAGTGTTCCAGTGCCTCGCCACAGGCCTCACCAGCTGGAGTCACCCCACGTGGACCCTGGACCCGGGGAGGTCCAAGGTGAAGGAGATGCACCAGGGATACTGCCGGGCCTGGGACATGACCGGGCACTCAGGGGCACTGTCCACCAGCTGCCCCTGCTATAAAGACCTGGACCACTTCCTTGGGCCCAAGGAGGCTTAACCCATGGCCGTGCTGCTGGACATGATGGTCCTGGCATCAGAGCAGGACCCTGAGATGGGGACAGAAGGGGAGGACCCTCCTGGACCCACACCCAGCACAAGGCACCCACAGAAGCTGGACACCACCAGTGATGACAAGGGCTCAAGTGAGGGGCCCTCGTCATCGACTTCCTATCCAGGCCATCCAGCCGGACCCCATCCACCTGTACCTCGCCTGACTTCCTGGAGGGACCCACAGGTAGGTGGCCTGTACACCAGCCTCCCCGGGACTTGGGAGGAGGCATCCCATCTCATCCAGGATTGCCACAGCCCCACCGTGTGCCCACTACCTCGGGGCCTGTGGACTCCAGACAGCTGCATTTCCTGGGCACGGACAGGTTGGGGGGCACACGTGGTGCTCAGCACCATGTGGGCAGGACAGCACCACAGGCTGGCTGGCTGTGGAGGGATCAGCGTGGGGCAGCCTGTGCCCTTGGCACCCACGCAAGGAATCTCGGGACATGCGCATCACAGGGCACCCGGCGGGGGGGGGCACAAGGTTCAGTGTTTGGGACTCATGGCCCCCCTGCTCTCCCCTTTTGTCTCCACAGCTCCTGTAGCCAGCAGCCGGACCAGCCCCACCAAAGAGGGTGAGGGGGAGCTACCCGGACCCTGCGCTGTCCCTGCACAGGCGCGTTGCTGGGCCGTCTGCCAGAGCCACCTGGGTGGGGAGGAGGACACAGGGGAGGCTGCGCACACTGCAGCACTGCAGGACCTTTCCAGTGTACTGCAGGAGTGGCTGGACATGGAGCGGCAGGCCTGGGACCAGGTGGTAGCCAACCTCGACACCCTGACCCAGGCCAGGGACAGCCGCCAGGCCCTGACAGCCACCCCATCACCACCCACCCCCACAGCTACCCCTCTTGCCCCCACCCTACCGTCCCCCATCTGCCCATTAACTGACCCTGCATCTGCAGCTCTACTTAGTGCAGGGGCAGTGCTGAGACAATTTGGTGGCCTTCTGTCACAGATGGTGGAACCCCTAAGCATGGAAACCTCCCATGCAGCCCTATAACTTTGGTCTTGTGCCTTTTGGTAGTTCCTAGGGGGTCCAGAATGGCCATTGCATGGTACCCTGCTACTGGGGAGGCTCAGATGGTGCAGCCCCAGAGTAGTGGTTAATGGCTGCACCATCTGGTGGCTCCCACTGCCCAGAGCAGTGCTGATACAGGTCCTGTGATCTGTGCTGAGAATGGTGCCATAATTGCTCCTCTCAGAGACCAAAGAGCTGGAGTCTGCCTCACCTTTGAATCCTGACCCCAGTGGTGCTGATGTTGATGCCAACCTCTCCGGTGCTGGGGCATGGTACTGAAGAGAAGTGAGCCACTTCCATTGGTGCTGGATTGGAGGGCAATGCAATGGTGGTGGTTGAAGAGGACTAGGTGCCATCAGTATGGATGGTGCAGTGGTGACCAAAGCCTGAGGGCACACTGGTGCCATGTTCACCAGTGCATATGAAGCCAGTACTATATCCCGTGCTGCAACGTGCCCTAATGAAGTTCTGCTATTAGGTTGCATGCAGCTTCACATGTGTCTGGGGCAGAGGGAAAGTCCACCTCTTCCTCCAGTTCCCTGATGGGGGAATCAGTATGAACCAGACTCCACCTCAGAGCTTGAGTCAAGGGTGCCAGAACACAAGGCAGAGACCGCCCATCCGAAGAGTCTTTGCGCACCAGCCTCAAAAGGGACTGACCCCTCTCAGGCTTTTCCATTTTATGAGGCACTGGAGAGTGGGATCCACGCGACACACTCACACCCTGAATTCTAACCCGGGAGCAGAGCTGGGCCGTGTCTACACGTGCCCCAAACTTCGAAATGGCCACGCAAATGGCCATTTTGAAGTTTACTAATGAAGCGCTGAAATGCATATTCAGCGCTTCATTAGCATGCGGGCAGCAGCTGCACTTCGAAATTGATGCGGATTGCCGCTGTGCGGCTCGTCCAGATGGGGCTCCTTTATGAAAGGACCCCGCCTACTTCGAAGTCCCCTTATTCCCATGAGCTGATGGGAATAAGGGGACTTCGAAGTAGGCGGGGTCCTTTCGAAAAGGAGCCCCGTCTGGACGTGCCGCATGGCGGCAAGGAGCGTCAATTTTGAAGTGCCGCTGCCGCCCGCATGCTAATGAAGCACTGAATATGCATTTCAGCGCTTCATTAGTAAACTTCGAAGTTTGGGGCACGTGTAGACACGGCCCTGGTGTGTTTTGCTGTCATCTTTTCTTAGCGCCAAAGTAGCGCGCACCAAAGCCAGCATATTGGAGGGAGTCAGTGCTGGGTTGGACGGCTGAGGTCTGAGCACCTCCTCAATTAAAAGTAATTTGAAGCGGTAGTCTCCATCCTTCTTTGTCCAAGGTTGAAATCCTCAATAAATGGGACACATCCATCTGGTGCTCTTCACCCAGAGACTTTAGGCAGTCATTGTGTGGGCCACCTGTTGGCATAGGCTTCCCACAGCTTTCACAGGCTTTAAACCCCAGGATACATGGCATGTGGGCCAGGCAAGAAAATGCAGGTAAACACCATCCCCCCCGCCGCGCCCCCTGCCAACAAATCTAACTACTGCATACAAGTAAAGTCTCACTCTAACTAAAGTACAACTATTAATAGCTATATACAAACTAAACTACTGGACAAGACTAGGGAATGCACTGAGCAAGGGCTGAGAGCTCCTACAACTGTCACTGGTGGTTAGATGAAACTGAGTTGGGGACAGGGCAGGCTGTTGCATACTGGCACCAATTTAGGGCACTCCACAGCCACCCCAAGGGTACTGCTAGGGGAAAAAAAATCCGACAATCATGCATGCAGCACCCACACACCTATTGCAATGGACATGAGCAATCAGTCGAAAAAGAATGCACATTTCACTTTGATATGGCATCTTTCAGAAATGGCCCAACATGCCTAATCTGACAATATTTGAAGAATCGGCATGTATTGCTTTAAAGCAAGATGAATTTTTTTGCACTTTTGAAATTAAGTGAAAAGTCCATTTAGATTTAACATAATCTTTCTACTAAATTAGTTATATGGCACGATTTTTTTTTTCTTTTGTTGTTCATTGTCTATCCTAGTGCAGTTCTGTTCCTATCCTGTATGGGTTTATTGTGTGAAAATGAAAGCCATTGCAGTCAGCTGGTATTTCATTAGAGAGATCTCACCCTCAGCAACCACTCTCTAGAGAAGGAAAGAAATTAGTGCAGATGATATCTGTTAGCAATGCAGGCCTAATTATTTGCAAGGAGACACTGTCTGGTACAGATTTAAGCAGCTATGTGCTCCCTGTAAGCTATGTGGGGGGACATAGTTTAAGATGGACCTCAATATTTTCATTCACATTTAGTTCAATTTGTTTGAAAGAACAGAATTCACTTAGAGACTCAGCAGTTAACTGCCAAAATAGGTACCTAAATCCCAGAATCAGGTCCCACTGGGATTCACCTCCACCCTGTTTGTTGCAGGGATAGGTTCCTGGGTTAGTGTTTCTATGGTATGGTGTGTGGCTGCTGGTGAGTATTGTCTTGAGATTAGGCACCTGGATACCTGGAAGTTAGTCATGGGAGCGTTTGCCATCAGCCCACCTAAGTGTGTTTGTGAATCTAGCCCTAAAGGGTTAACAAAAGACACGATACAGCAGCATTTAAGAGTCTTCTTTCACTATTGGGCAGATGTTCTACCTTTGTATTGCTTTTGGGCAGCTGGCTGGAATGGAGGTAAAATGGAAACACACGTGGTAAACTGAAGACTATTGGTCTACAGTTTTCGAACAGTATAAAGAACAAGTTTGCATCTGATGAAATGGGTCTTTGCCCACGAGAGCTTATGCTCCAAAATATTTTAGTCTATAAGGTGCTCTAGGACTTCTTGTTGTTCTTGAAGTTTACCTCTTGTAATTTGAAACCTTGACTTTAGTTGTAGCTGAATGAAACTGAGAGGGGGAAAATGGCAATCAGGTTGATTGACTATAATGTGTGGATATCGCCTAACTTCTAACATTTTGTCCACGTTAAATACTACCCCTCAATTGTTCCACAAAACTGAAAACCAAATATCAATCTCTTCTTGTGGTTGCATTTTCACCCCTAATAAAACATAGGAAGCAGTTTCAATTCCAAACTGCTGCAAATAGCAGCTTGTTCCATATTAAGGCAAAACAACAACAACCCAAAAAGTATTTAGTGGAGAAAAATATTGGGCTTTATGTTTTCGGGTCATTAATTAAGCACTTTTCTGGATGTTATATTCACTTCTAAAGGCAATGTTCATTATTTAGAGGACACTTATTCTTTAACAGTTCGGTACAGTCAAAGCTTCATCATGCTTGGGTTATGGTTGTTTGACCCCAGGAGCTGTTCATTTTCATTTGCATGGTTATAAATATGCTCTGATCCCGTAAGCAGCAGACGGCATGCGTTTTTATGACAACAAATATTCTAGTTTTTCAGAATGTCTTACCCCAAATGACTTTTCACAGGCCCTTTAGTGTATGGTTGGTTTTTTTACTTAACTATTTAAAAAGCAATAAAGAAAGACTAACGCATAATCTTGTACTCCTGAGAAGTGAACTTTATTATGAATCCACTGCTTTCTAATTCAGAGTGCACTAATGAACCTGACCTGTTTTGAAAATCTGTCTGTCCTTTAAATAACACAACCAGCAATGAAATAGTGTATTAAAAACTGTATTTAAATAATACAAGGAAGATTAGTTTTAAAGGACTGACAAACCAGTAAAGAAAAACACAGCATGGGATTGAAGTCTTCAGTAGTACATCACTAATCAGAAATTCCTACACACTATAGATACTATTAACAACTTTTCCAGTATTATGTATTTAGCTTCTACTTAGAGTGCAATTTTCATAAACAAAATAGTTGATGTTTTATGGCTGTCTGCCTGATTAAATTGAGCACCCGTAGATTTACATAACTACTGGATTATGGCAAATTAGTCTACAACAAGAACTTACATTTTTTACATACTAATAAAATTTATACAAAATACTCTTTACAATACTTGGGTCAATCTGTAATAAGCAGTTTTATACCTTTACCGAGAACATTCTCATTTTGGACTTTAAAATGACAGATTTAATGTAGTTATCAAGTTTACAATTCCTACTTTAAATGCAGGTTTTAACAGTGCACCTCCCAGGATGGCATTTTTTAAAAACCCAGCAATTTATTGGAAGTATAAAGTCCTTGGTTTAACATATTAAAACATAACTTATTAGAAAAAGTGTGTTGATTGACAAGTTTATAGATCTTGCTTTATTGCACAACCCCATTATCATCAGGGGAATTTGTATATTTGTTGGAAACCAGGAGTTGGATACTTACTTCAATAAGGAAAACAATTTAATATTTTCTTCTCCAACAGTCTCATTTCCAGTCTTATGTAGTTTGGTGAATTGTTGTAAGTAGTGAGGAATTCTGTAGTTCAGATTTATGGTTATTAAGAAAGGACACTACTGTTCAACGGGTATTAACAAACCAGTGAGCTGGTGTTTTGGTGAATTAGCCAGAGAGTCAATACGCCCAATATATTATGTCACTTTGTAACCTCACTAGATCTTCAACTGGACAGCAGGAGTGTAAATCAGCAGAATTAGGGCGTAATATGCACATTTAAAAATAAAATATTCTGGTATTACAATTAAGTCTTAAGGTATCTTGGTCACATCACTGTAGCATTCACTACTTTGTAAACTGTGTTCTCAAACTTCCACCATTATAACACATTGGGCTAAAGAGTACAATCCTTTCTCTTACTGGTGAGTATGTATACATAGCTAGTGCAAAGAACTACTTGTTAGAGGTCACCAATCTGCACAGTTGTACAGGGCTAGTTGCACAGACAAGCCCTAAGAAAACACCAAACACACTGAGCTCGGTTCTGGAGTCTTTGTTTAACTAGCAACACAGCGTATCTTTCGCCTCAGTACAATGTGTGTGCTTTCACTGTTCATCTTCACAATAAGGAACTTGCACATGGAAGCAGCATCCATTCAGAAGCCAGTTGTTGCTTCAACTTGGCCCCATTACTTGTTTATGGGTATGAATGCACAAATCACCAATAAAGGGCTAGTCATATAGGACAAATGAAAGTCAAGCAATTTTAAGAGTATATGGGGAAGGAATTAGATCTAAAAAAACGTTTTCTAACAACATTTACGCTTTGACTATTAGTAGTCCAAATACTCAATTTTGGCAAGATGCTTTACACACTACTACATAAAATACTATCGTTTAGTCCATGTTTTGAATATATTGCTATGTAAAATGTATTTTATTACCTGCAGAAGAAATAAAATACAGTATCTCCAGTCTTTCTACTATTGCATAGTCTTAAGACAAATTAAGAGAAACAGGCATTTCAGATTCCCAGTGTAGGATGACAATGTAACTTGCACTAAAAGTGCACCATGAGACAGCGTTTCTATCGATGTCCTCCATATTTGGCTACCCAGTCCGTTCTTCCATGTACTGGCCGAATTGGAGGTGGGCGAGTTAGGATATTTATGTTTTTTGCTGCTGGATTGTAAGTAGGGCCTGGTAACTGGGCACGAGCAGCTTTGGTTTTCCAAGAATAATCTGAAAGAAAGAAATAAACAAGAAGTCAGAATCAGTGGGGATTAAAAGTTACATATCTCACCATTTTAGAGGAGAAAAGATTCAAAGAGTAACTATTTCTGACTCATGAAATTAAAATGTGCTAATAGCCCCGTGCTGTTCTCAGTAGATGGTTGTTCAGCACAGCTCATCTTGAAATACTGGGTATTGCAGCTGCACAATAAAAGAGCTATTAAATTAGGCAGCGATGGTGCTACATGGTTTCAAGTCTACAGCATGTTTCTCAGTGTATCTTACCTTACCTGGGCACAAGGGAGGCAAATATATTATGATGTGTCTTACAGGAAACTTTTATCTCACAAGCACTTTTCTTTTTTTGGCAATGGCCTTTATTAAAATGTGTTGAGAGTGAAATTTAGTGCACAATTGGATCTTACAGCATACTACATACACACACCTTCATGGCAGATACTGCTGTCACCAAAATGGGTGTTTACGTATCTGATAATTCAGTCCTCTGTTTGAAATTTTAGCTTTTTATTGAGTATAAGTAAGATTAATCAAGAATCAAAATGGCCTCTGCTGAAACATCCAGCTCTCCTGGAGACCCTCTCACTTTGTGTTTCTATGACACAACGTCCTTGGTTTTCCTCCTCCTCCTTAGCTAAGAGCTCCTACAGTATCACTGCCACTGGATTCTCCTTTGCTTCTCCCTTAGCATCCCCTGATGATGTTCTCAAGTTTTGTCTGTGGTCTAACTACTGTTCTGTGTCTTCTACTCCTCCCCAGAGAAAAGGTTGGCAGCAATATGGCTTCTATTTGAATTCTGATGGTAGTGGAGAAGGTAGCCAAGTAGTTATGTATGAGGGCTGGCCCTTTGCATGCACGTCCTACAGCATGGGAGACAGATGCAAGGTTTTAGTAGTACTTTGTTTTAGTATCTACATATTTGTTTGGACAGTTTGAATTTCACAACTCTAACTGAAAAGACCTTGTCACTCTTGATCATTTTGAAATATGAGCACTTGTTACCACCTCCCCTCTTGATCCACAAAACTAAGTTACAATTGAACTAACTGAATTTTAATTTTTAATTAAAACTTCACACTAATATTTTATTATGGAACATGAGTACCAAGAAAATATGCATGTTATTTCTATATCAGTGTTTATATTAACAGTATAACTTTCTAGTGTGCCCCCTCTTTATCTGAATCAAGGCACAAGGCACAACCACAGCATGCAGAAAACCATCAAACACATCAAGTTGAACAAGCAGGGCAGAGCCAATCAAATAAGAGTTACAAATTAAGCTTTACAGTGGCCCAAAGAAAGCCAAACATAACCATGGAGGCATCACAAAAATTGATGTTACTCTTAAAAGTGCTTACTCTCTTAGAATTAACATAGTGAGGAGAGAAACAGGACCTGGCTTTGATTTCCTCAAATATATACTTGCTCCTGATGGTTGCCCAGAGTTCAATGGATATAAATAGAGCCCTACATGGATACAAAACTGGTACCCATACCTGCACAAAATATTCATGGATATATACACCTATATCTGCAGATGCAGATACCCACAGATATAAAGCAGATATTCACAAATTTGCAGGGTTCATGATAAAAAATTTGTATCGACATCTGCAAAAATGAGCCATGGATATCCGCATCTACGTACATGGATGTCAATACCCACAGATCTAGAGTAGATGTTTGCAAACATACAGGGTTTTAGAGATGAAATTTGCAGTCACAGCTGACCCTGCAAAAATAAGCGGTGGATATCCACACCCAAAAATGAACTTGGAATGCCAAGGCGCTCTGAACAGGTGCAAAGGAAATGCTGAACAGAACAATAAAATTGTGCCTCGATGTGATCATTCTTTATGATGCTGTATGTAGGAACAGAGCAAGAAAGAGACAGGCTGCTGTTTGTAGAAGCTGTGAAACTAATGCTGCCTTACTTTTTCACAAGTGGACGTGTCAATTATGCCTGGTCTGGCCTGCATGAGGTATGGCCCTAACAATGGTAGCATTCATTGAGATCACCCTTAAACGAAAGACTCTGAAGATTTGAACTCATAATGTAGTCAATGTGATGGTTATATGTGCTGTATAGTATTATAAGAATAATGTCGGAGTAGTATATATATATTTTACAGTGTGCGTGGAGTGTCCAGGGAGGGGTAGCACCGCTGGTACAGAGACCTGTCGTGTCTCTTTGGGGGCAGTTTGTGCACCTCTAATCCCCACCTGGCACTCAGCTCTCATCTGTGGCTCCAAAAAGCTGTATCATGTGCAGCGGCCACACCCCAATAAACTGCTTCGACAGGCAAGCTAAACCAGGTAAGGGTAACTGACAAGTCTGAAACCTTCAGTGAGATAGGGACTTACCTATCTCAGCATGTGAAGTCAGCTACAGTGGACTAAGCAGGTGAGAACAGCAGCAAGGTCCAAAGATCAGGAAGGCGGTTCTGCAATGCTCTGTGGACAGTGAAGAGCATGACAAGGCACCAAAGATGGCATGGCCATCCACTGCAGCCTAGGAAGTCTCCAGCCATGATGACTTCTCATACCACTGGAACCAGGCTTCTGAGTACGAGAGCATGGAACTGCCTCTGTGCAACAGTTTTTCCACTTTAAACACTCTCCCACACAGGTTCTTTGCACATTCTCATCTCTCAGATCAGTCTACTTTATCCTTATACATCTTCTGTTCACTTCAAAATCCTGCAGTGAGTGGGGAGAAGCAAAGTGACAGGTGGAGGTGACCACTGGGAGTCATAATTCCAAACCTGCAGCCTGTGAACTTTGGTCACTTGACTCTGAATCCAGGACAACAGAGGAGTTTCGGCAACATCCTAGGCGACTGAGCAGGCCTTACTAGGAGCAGCATTGCTTTCCCTCAAATGAGGGAGGGGACTAGAAAAGGCGTCCCAAAAATTGCTTGTCCCAACCAAACTGGCCAGCATGCTGTGGCTCGTAGTTTTACTTTCCCAGTGGTGAAAAAACAGTGAAAAGAAAGATGATATATGGACCATGGAACGTTCACACCCTCTTGGACAGGGAGAACACTATGAGACCTGAGAGAAGAACAGCCCTCATAGCAGAGAACAGGCATGCTGTAACATTGACATACCCACCCTGAGTGAGACCAGACTTGCAGAGGAAGGATCCATCTGTGAACTGAAAGGAGGTTACACCTTCTTCTGGAAAGGCAGGCCAGAAAACAAAGACAGAATCCATGGAGAATAGTAACAGAGAGAAAGCCGTGCTAGTCTATATGCTATCAAAACAAAAAAGCAGTCCAGTAGCACTTTACAGACTAACAAAATAGTTCTTGACTCCCCCCCACCGCCTTCTGCCCTCTGCTCTCTGATTTGCTCACCTTGATAATATTTTCTGATTTGTCCACCTTGATTACTATTTTTGGTTCTCTGTGCCTTAAATATTGAGTCTGTTCTGGTACAGCTATGGTCTGAAGAAGTGGGTCTGTCCCACGAAAGCTCATCACCTAATAAATTATTTTGTTAGTCTTTAAAGTGCTACTGGACTGCTTTTTTGTTTTGATAGAATCCATGGAGTGGGACTTGCCATCAAGACATCATTTCTGTGCCAGCTTCCTGACCTACTTACTTGCATCACTGAGCGTCTACTCAAGCTCCGCTTCCCGCTCGACCCCTCTCGCCACGTCACAGTCATCAGCGCTTATGCCCTCACTCTGACCAGCAGTGATGAAGCAAAAGAGTGTTTCTACAAGGACCTTGACCACCTTGGAAAAGCAACTCCTCCTAGTGACAAGCTTCTCCTGTTGGGTGACTTCAACGCCAGAGTCAGCAAGAACTGTAGGAACTGGAAGGGGATGCTGCGGCATCACATCACTGGTAACATGAATGCCAATGGCCTTCATCTGCTCAGCTTAGCTGCGTCTACACGTGCACGCTACTTCGAAGTAGCAGCACCAACTTCGAAATAGCGCCCGTCGCGTCTACACGCATCGGGCGCTATTTCGAAGTTAACTTCGACGTTAGGCGGCGAGACGTTGAAGTCGCTAACCTCATGAGGAGATAGGAATAGTGCCCTACTTCGACGTTCAACGTCGAAGTAGGGACCGTGTAGACGATCCGCGTCCCGCAACGTCGAAATTGCTGGGTCCTCCATGGCGGCCATCAGCTGGGGGGTTGAGAGATGCTCTCTCTCCAGCCCCTGCGGGGCTCTATGGTCACCGTGGGCAGCAGCCCTTAGCCCAGGACTTCTGGCTGCTTCTGCGGCAGCTGGGGATCTATGCTGCAGGCACAGGGTCTGCAACCAGTTGTCAGCTCTGTGTATCTTGTGTTGTTTAGTGCAACTGTGTCTGGGAGGGGCCCTTTAAGGGAGCGGCTGGCTGTTGAGTCCGCCCTGTGACCCTGTCTGCAGCTGTGCCTGGCACCCCTATTTCGATGTGTGCTACTTTGACGTGTAGACGTTCCCTCGCTGCGCCTATTTCGATGTTGGGCTGAGCAACGTCGAAGTTGAACATCGACGTTGCCGGCCCTGAAGGACGTGTAGACGTTATTCATCGAAATAGATTATTTTGATGTCACAACATCGAAATAAGCTATTTCGATGTTGGCTGCACATGTAGACGTAGCCCTTGTGTGCAGAAAATGACCTGACAATTACCAACACTCTCTTCCGGCAAGCTGATAAATACAAGACCACATGGATACACCCAAAATGAAAACAGTGGCACCTGATTGACTATATCAGTCATAGGCAGGACATTCATGATGTTAAGATCACCAGGGCTATGCGGGGAGCTGAGTGCTGGACTGATCATAGACTTGTCAGATCTGTCCTTATGCTGCACATCACACCACTGCACAGCAAGAAGCTCAAGGTTGTCAGACCCTTCTTCAACATTGGGAAGCTGCAACATATTGGTCATCGTGAGCAATTCGCAGCCTGCCTTGAAAATATGCTGATGTCCCATGGACCTCCGACTGGAAACCCAACATAAAAGTGGGACCGGTTTAAAACCCTGGTGACAGAGTCAGCCAAGTCAACACTAGGACTAAAAAAAGAGAGTTCATCAAGACTGGTTTGATGAAAATGATGAGACCATCATGAAGATCTTAGAGGAAAAACAGAATGCACTTCTGGTATGGCAAAATGACCAGTCCTCAATCTCCATACATGACCGTTTCAAGCACCTTCAGAGAGTCAGGCACAGACTACACTTCGCAAAATGCAAGATGAGTGGTGAGAGAGTAAAGCTGATGAAGTCCAACACTACACTGACACCAAGAACTCCAAGATGTTCTTCAGTGCTACCAAAGCTATATATGGACCTACAAAGCCAAGTACTGCACCTCTCCTGTCTGCAGATGGCATGTCCCTCCTGAGGGAGAAGAGCAGCATCAGCGATAGGTAGAGAAAGCACTTCAGCAACCTTCTCAACAGGCCCTCCATTGTCAACCCTGCCGCCCTATATCAGATCCCTCAGAAACCCACGATAGACAGTCTTGACGTGCCCTCTACAATGGATGAGGTCAAAAAGACAATTAGCCAGACCAGGTCTGGTGAAGCCCCTGGGATGGACAGTATCCCTGCTGAAATTTTTGTAGGGAGAAAATTCCTGAGGCAGACCATGGTTTGTGCTAAAGACCCCCCTATTCAATTCTTAAAGTCTGGATTAGGCCTATAAAATAAGAAACCCAGCTAGTATGAGTGGAAAAATACCTCACTGGGAACCCTTCTCCTTCTCTCTCTCACCAGATACCTTGTTGGGCCCCCTTCTCCCTTATCTCCCTCACAACACCCAGAGAAGGGCAGGAAGGGCCTTGAAGTCTGAAGGGAGAAAGCTGCCTCAGCAACTACATTTCAAGGAGAGGCCCTGCATGTAGAAACCAGTTGTTAGTGCTATTAATGATTTGTGCTTTAAATCTTCTAGGTAAACCCCCTGGATGCACCAGTGTGGATGCATTGCCACATCCCCTATCCTATCTTTTCATGAACCGGCCATTGTGTATCTGTTTTGTTTAACATGTAGAGGAAACCACCTATACTAGAGATAAGATGTTCTATAAGCTCTGGGCAGGGAGACTCTAACCTTTTTTGATTATTGGCTTACTGTGCTCATTCGTCTTGCTGCTAGAACCTATCCAGGCGTGGGTGACACCTATGTCATAGTTCCCCGCCCCCCACCCATCAATAATCTATATAATCAATTGTAATCTATTGTCTGGCAGTGTTTCACTGAGTCCTGATGGGCGAAGTGGCACTCCATCAGCACTGTGTGTAATAAACCATCCAGCTTGCTTCAGACACGGTGTCCAAACTTTGTTCCACCAATTTTCAAGGCAGCAGGACCTGTGTCACTTGAAGCCTTTCACAGCATTTTTACCAGCATCTGGGAAGAAGACGACATGCCCAGAGACTTTAGGGATGCCACAATTGTCTCGCTCTTCAACAACAAGGGCAACAAAGCTGACTGTGGAAATTACCAGGGCATCTCCCTTCTCTTTACTGCTGGGAAGATCTTGGCTTGAGTCATCCTCAACTGTCTGATCATCTGCATCTCAGATGAGAACCTACCAGAGGAACAGTATGGTTTCTGCCCAGGCTGCAGAACCATTGATGTGATCTTTGCTGTTTGTCAGGTCCAGGAAAAGTGCACAGAGCAGAACTTGGATGTATACGCCATCTTTATAGACTTGACCAAGGCATTTGACACCATCAACAGAGAAGCCCTGTGGATTATCCTGTCAAAATTCGGCTGCCCAAGAAGATTCGTCAACCTCACACACCTGTTCCACAGTGACATGACTGACTTTATTCTTTTGAATGGTGAGTCTTGAGATCCATTTGAGATACCCAATGGCATGAAGCAAGGGTGCGTGCTGGCCCCACTGCTACTCAATCTCTTTTTCACGTGCGTCCTTAGCCACACAGTACAGGCTTGATGGGTCACTTTTCAACCTTCATCATTTGAATGCTAGAACCAAGATGCTTGAGAGGCTGATCATTGAAGCCCTTTTTGCTGACGACTGTGCACTTATGCACACCCAAAGGCAGCAATCAATACTGTCAGTGATAGAGTGGTAGCACTGCACAGTTGGAACTCACCAAATCCAAGAATCTTAACTTAGCTGGCTCATGGCATTCTGTCACAATACCTTATATATTAGAGAGAGTGTGAGTGACAAAAAAGGATGTACAGGTTGGTCCAAAGAAACCTGACTCTAATTTTAGCTGTATAAGAGTAATTAGTATATAAGCAAGTTAATGGAAGATTTGCACCAAGAACATTTGTGTTCCAGCCACAATGGTCACTGACTCTGGTGCCATAAAGATTGACAGATTAAGTCTAACCTTAAGAGGCAGTTGCAGACAGAGGTATTTATTAAGTAGACATACATCATAAGAACCACCTGTCCTGCACAGTCATTAATGAAAATAGTGATGAAAAGTAAGTGACCTATTTTACTCATATTAGGACACTCAGATTTAGTCTGAATGTGAAAGAACACCTGTAATAATTTATAATTCTAGAATAAAGTACTTGGTTAACATTATTTTAATTATCATTTGGTCGAACATATTTGAAACTTCTTGAATATTTTTCACAATCAAAAAGGGTGGCCCCTGTATAAAATGAAAATTGAGACCTGTGCTATGCCCCAACCCTTCCCATTATTTACGCATGTAGTGTTATTGATCTGCAGATGTTATACACACGATTTACGTACTAGAACACTGCATAATTTGGGGCGTACTAAATAAGGCAAAAATCTCTTCCTGATTACGTGGCGGGAAAAGTGGCAAGAATGGGATGAAAGTTGATATTACCATCTAGTCAGTAATGACAGTGTGTTATCAGGAAGATTCTTAAAATGTGTGACTTAAAGATACAGAACACAGACCCACACCCTTTGTAAACTAATGTTGACCAGAATAGCTACATATTTTATAGCTAGCAAAGATCAGGTACATGGACAAACAACCCTCTCTCCCAAACCTCTCAAGGGTCCACAAATCACCAAAAAGGGCCTTCTTGGCAGTCTGATCTTCATCCTGTGGAGTTTCTTCACTTCGTTTAGTTTTAAGAAAATTGGATTTTTTGGAAGATGCACTCTTGAAATATTTCCTTATGAAATGTTCATTTTAACATATTTTTGGCTGGTTAATTTTGGCTTAGCTAATTTTTCCTTTACCTTTTTAATGTCACTGAGGCTATACAGATATGATAAGCACAATAAATGAAGACATGAAAAACAGATGAGAGCACAATTAAATAAAATTCTAACCGGAGAAGTTAGGGACGGAAAAAATTGTTGGGCCATCTAGTTCATTATTCTCTTTCTGCCAACACAGGACCATCCCCGACAGTATGTATTATTAGGATTTTATTCAGTCTAGTTTTAAATGTGCCTATCAGTGGGCTCTCTCTACTTCTCTATAGAGATTTCCATAGTTTATTTAATCTGCATTTTTTTTTAAGTAATGTTGCTTTAGACATTTAGGTCCTACGATATGAGAAAATAGGGTGACAGAGTTTCTTTCATTGAACCAACTGATGCTGGTGAAAGAGACAAGCTATTCTTCAGGTTTACATTTTTCTTTCTTCTTGATATTTAAAATAAACCTTCAATTTCTTGAAATCTTACAACTTTTATTTATGCCCTCTTGAATCACTTGGCATTCATAACTTTCAAAAGTGTAGCTATATGTTCTCCTGTGAGTAAATGCCATTTCCAACCTGTTACAACAGCAACACACTGATGAATCAAAATTCATCCCTTCTTCATATGGGACTTTATTTATAAAATAGTAAGATAATGAAGTACAGCTCAAATCCATTACCTGAGATTTGCTCCTCCTAGGGTTCCTACCTCAGGACTTACCAGTACCCTATGTTTTCTCTCTGTGGCTGTGTCTCCATTATAGACTCTCTCAGTAGTTTATAGAATATATACATCGAATGTACCTCAGTGTGGTTATAAATAAAAATGTAGATGATGAGGCATAGCTGAAGTGAATAAATATGTGCTTGAACCCTTGGGCATATATTTTATACGGAATCCTGTAAGCTCAAGCACCGCTTATCTGACCTATGCTGCTATTTTTTGCAACATAGCATCCCATTGTGTCTCTCCTGACACAGCTTTTCATTCATGCATGTGAACACAGCCAGCTTTTCACTGCAGCACGCAGTACATGAATCCTACATGATAACACCAGTGGTGTGTAGCAGAGATGTACCTTAAAGTCACTCACTCCCATTTACCTTATAGTTGAAAGGAATAATGAGCCACCTTCAATAATGTATCAGCAAAGTATACTTCATATTTATAATGGGAGCGTAAAATGCCAGCAGATGGGGTTTTCATATACCTGCTGTCAGCCTACCACAGTCCCTTTAACTGAGTTCTTTTACAGCCTGATCCAATTCCCACTGAAGACAATGGGGGTCTTTCTATTAATTTTATTGAAACTTGCATAATGCCTTAAATCTCCTCTCACAAGTCAGTTCCTCCTGTTCCAGATAATTTTTATTTGTCTTCCCTTAACTCCCTCCCGTTTGTCAATATGTTATCTTTCTGGTAATAAGAAGTCCAGAATGCAATATCTATTACAGAAGAAATGAGGTAACAGTAATAATACAGTGAAATCTTGTATTGGTCAAACTGCTAAATACACAAATAACACATGCTAAAATGTAACAGTTCCTTTCATAATGCAGAACTACATCAACTGTAGTCAGCCATTTCTCCTGCTGAAAATAAAAGACAAAATAGCCTAGCTACTTTGAAATTTTCTATTAATACAGCAGCATTACTCTTTATAATAATGCTTTATTCTTATCTCAAAGCCCAAAGGTTATATGACCAACTCCCAAGCGATGAGATGAAAATACAACAAATGCTCACCCAAGGGAGACCAGTCAAAGCAGATGGTTTAGTAGAGGGTACTTTATTTAAAAAGTTATGAATAATACACTAACAACTACCTGAGGGCTGAAAACTTAAAAAAAAAAATTGGAATTTATTACTGGTAACATACTTGACTTTATTAGTGGAAGGCCCATGTCATTTTGAAATTATAAGATGTAAGATCCTCAGTAAATATCCATCAGCATAGCTTCACTGTGTTATATCAATTGATACCAAATGATTTACGCCACTATATATCTACTCCAGCATATAAATTGCATTAAAAAAACTCCTAAAAACAGCCCTCCTTGGCGTTGTCTACACTAGCCCAAAACTTCGAAATGGCCATGCAAATAGCCATTTCGAAGTTTACTAATGAAGCGTTGAAATACATATTCAGCGCCTCATTAGAATGCCGGCAGCCGCAGCACTTCGAAATTGACGTGGCTTGCAGCCGCATGGCTCGTCCAGATGGGGCTCCTTTTCAAAATGACCCCAGCAACTTCGAAATCCCCTTATTCCTATGGGAAAAAGGGGATTTCTAAGTTGCCGGGATAGGAATAAGGGGATTTCGAAGTTGGTGGGGTCGTTTTTGAAAAGGAGCCCTGTCTGGACGAGCTGCATGGCTGCTAGCTGCGTCAATTTTGAAGTGTTGCAGCTGCTGGCATTCTAATGAGGCGCTGAATATGTATTTCAGCACTTCATTAGTAAACTTTGAAATGGCCATTTGCATGCCCATTTCGAAGTTTTGGGCTAGTGTAGACATGGCCCCTGGAAATTATGGGACTTGAACATCCTCTCCTCTGCTTCTGGTATAGTACAAAATAAGTTTATGAAGTGACTTCTGACCTGATACTGTTGCACCAAGCGGAGCTAACTGTATCCTTTGTCCAGCTGATCCAACTTCTTTTTTATGAAAGGAAGGGATATATCCTCCAGATGGGTTATAAGCAGCACCTAAAAAGCCAAGATTTTCAATTGATGTACACACTTTAAACTTTTCACCTATATTCAGGCAGCCAACTGATCTTTATTAGCTTTTCATGCAAAATAACATTTTTATATAAGAATCTGATGTCTGTATAGAAAATGTGTGTATCTTTACTTTACGTCCAGCTAGGATGCCGACATCTGATCTACATTACAAAGTTAGACTAAGCAAAATAATTTGTTTTGACAGAATTGTGCATGTGTCTGCTCCTAACTCTCTCCCCCACCAATTGAATCACCACTTTCCAGTGGCACGGTAACACCAGCTCCGTGCAAGACGAAAAGGCACGGTCTGCCTACTGCTGCCAACGTAGTGCGAGAGTAGACATGGAATCAAATATATTGAGCTTAGCTGCTGGTGGACTGTCGTCACACAGTGCTCATAACCCCTAAGTCAGTGGCCACTCTGGAACTGCTCTACCCAAGAGTCACAGACTGGAGCCCGCTCTCCTCTAAAATCCTGTGTGTTTTCGAAATGCTGTTTCCTGATTGCTCATCTTGACCAGCATACTCAGAAGACCACTTCCATAAGCATGCAGTCATACTAGCTCCACACACACAGCTACTAGACTCACTCCTGCCCAGGGCCAAAGAAAGTTACGGATTGCCTTGGCTGCTGATAGCACAGTAAAAGAGCAGCCAAAGGAACACGCATTTATGAGCAAAGTGAGTGGGTGAGTCTTACCTCTGTTGTGCCCTCCCCTTACCTCCTCTACAGGAGTTAAGAAAAGTGGTACTTTTTCTGCTAACGTCTCAGATATCCATTCAGGGTTGGACTGAGGGCAGCTGAAACAATACATGGCTTCCCCACCTCCGCAACCCATCCCACGCCAAACCACAGATCAATGAAGAATGACGCACAAGTCCAGATGAAAGATAAACCTTTAATAAAACATGTTGCTGTGACATTATCCAAGGTACAATCTGGATATTCCACAGCTCTTTTTCCTGAGTCTCCCAGTGACTTTTACACTGCTTTGCTATAAGAGCAACCACTCCTGGCCTGCTCACACACAGCCTTCAGACTACAAGTTACCCCCAGCTACACTGCAAAAATGCTTCAGCCAGCTAGCTTGCCATTCTAAAATTAGGCTGTAGAGCAGCAGTCCCCAAACTTTTGAGGGACATGCCACACCTTCCCTCTGTCTGTACCCTCCCCACAAGCTAAGGCCAGGAAAGGGGTTGCAGCTTGGGTGGGGGGCAGGGGGAACGGGATGCGATAAGTTGCAGCTGGGGTATATCTGGGGTTGGGAGCAGAGCCACAGTCATGCTGCAGTGGGGCCTGACAATTGGGACTGCAGCCAGGTGCGGCTCCTCTCACATCCTTGTCCTGAGCTTCCGTCCCGGGTTGGGAATGGAGCTGTAGCCAGCAGAGTCATGCTGAACTTGAGCATTGGGTCCGCCACTAGGCCAGGAGCCAAGGATGCAACTGTAGGCAGGACCAGAACAGTGCTGAGGGCATGCATGGGGTGGGCGGAGCTCCCTCTGTGCCCCATGGGGTCTGAGCTGTGCCCTTTGGACATTCCTCCATGCCCACTGGGGACATGCCATAGTTTGGGGATCTCTGCTGTAGAGCACCACCAGCAGATTCCCAGTCTCAGACTTGGGGAAAAGCATCTCTTCAAAGACATTTTTGATATGCCCCACACATATTTCAGAGTGGCTGAGCAGCAAAGGGCGATGAGTGTCTCTTAAATATGGGTAATTTTATATGGCTGTGTTTAGAAAAACAAAGAAAAAACAGAAACAGCGAAATGTTCCTAAATAGCATGTGGAAGCTCCACATGAGCCATATGTGGGGCTTCACTGGGGTTTACTGTAGTTGGATGCTGAGGTGTGGCAGTGGTTTTGTTTGACAGTACTATATTACAGGTTGTATTGGCTTTCATACTGTCTCTCACGACTGCATTGTTTCAGCATGAGGGCTTGGTAGTCTGGAAACACAAGAAAAACTGGTTTATGCAGGTCTGGATTACACAATGCTGGAAATACTCCACGAAAGATGCCTGAGTTCATGAGATTCGAGAGCAATATGGAATTAATGGAAGACTCTCCAATCTTTTGTAAACACAACACATATTTGGTATTCCAAGCTGATCTGATTTATTGATTCTTAAAAGTCTGGAACTTTTTTCAGAAGTACTCCTATGCCTAAAGGTCACGGTGGGGCAAGGGTAAGGAAAAGGAAACAGACCTTGTTTTTCTGTAAATTTTACAGGAGAACTGCCTCATATTCCTTTTATTCTCTAATTGGGAGGGGACTTTTATAGGAAAAACCCTGCACTTATTCAGCTGAAGAAGAAAAGCTTGATGTAAAGAATATTTTTAATTTATCAAATGGTAAAATTTTAAATGCAGCTGTGATTCCAGAACACACTGACTTCTGTCATTTATCCATAAAACATCATCCTGCAATACACTGACCTCTGGCTACTTGCCTCATGGCTTTTCTTTGACTGTACTTTCCTCTGAACTTCAGTGAGTACTGTGTGAGGCATTCACATGTTCTCCACACCTTTACACTAGTGTAACTTCACAGCAGTAAATGCAATTACGTCAACGTAAAACCAGTGTAACCAAGAGGAGCTTCTCTGCACAGTTGCAGATAGACTACTTAGCAAGGTGCACAGGTATAAAAGCATATACCATTGTTGGGCTTTTCCCCTAAAAAACTTCATAGTCATTTTCCAGCCACAGTGAAGCTAGGCAGGCGGCAGCAATAGAGCAAGTGCTAATGTAGATAGGATTCCCTGCATCAAAAATGCACATGTGTAGCAGACCTACGCTACTGGAGACAAGAGTTCCATAGATGCTGCCACTGTGAGCACTATGTAATGGAAACTTAATCTGAGCTTGACAACAACACGACTCACTTGTATACACTGATATTAGCAACTTTGGAACATTTTGGTCAAGTAATTGTAACATGTACACAGCCTTTTATATAGCAGAGTTTATCAGTCAGCTAGAAGAATACTTACACCTTTCCTCCCTACTATTTAACCTGGTCCTTCTTTGGCTAGGAACTTTCTTTTAATGGAAGAATGCAGTAGATCAACACTTTGCCACCATCAAATTATTAAAAACACCAAATCAACATTATAAATGAATACTTTTAAATTTATAAGACATACTCCAGTGTTCTATGCAAGAAGGGGCCTTAGTAAAGTACCAGTGCTCTGGTGCATAAGGCATTTTGCCGAATGCAGCATACCAAAAGCCTCTTACTGCAGAAGCTGTTGTGCTTTATTATTATGGTGTGGAATACTCTTTGGAAGTGCACAACAATTCCAACAAGTAAGCCAGACAAATATTACTTAATTAATTTAATAAGTATAGTAAACCCTCAAAATGTGTAATTGTGGGATGTGCTTAACTTGTATTAACACAAGTTAAGTGCAACTCAAAATCCCGCTCCCCACAAGCCTTGGTTCAACTCCCCCAAGCCCCACTCATCACCCCCACACGTGGCTCCGGTGCCCGCCCCCCAGCCCTGGTTCAAGCCCTATGACGCGGTTCAACCCCCCGCGGCCTGGCTCACCACCCCGCTTTGCTCGGCTCTGGCTCACCACCCCACTTTGCTTGGCTCTGGTTCAAGCCCTCCGGCCCCAGTTCAACTCTCCCCTGCCTCCAGCTCACCCCACCGCACCCTCCCTTCAGCCTTCACCCACTCTAGGTTTACCCCCCTTTCCCTTCTGACAGCCCCAGCCCACTGCCAGGCTTAACCCTCCCCAACTGCCCCCCAGGCCCAGGACTTACCTTTCAAAAGGAGCTCCAGGCGCTCCTGCTGCTTCCCTGGCTGCAGAATGTTTCTTCTGCCAGGAAGAAAAACTGCCCCCAACTTACACAAAATCCCAGCTATGCAAGGGTGCATGGGAGCAGAACCCTCACATAAATTGAGGCTCTATTGTATATGGCCAATTTCTGTCTTCAGATTTCAGAGGCTGCAATAGTGTAACTGAAGACAGCTTACTAGAGGGTGTCCTCGGGAAACGACTGCTTGCTCTTCCTACTGTCATAGGACACCCTTCACTAAGGACTTGATCCTGAACCCACTAAGTATACACTACTGCTCCGGTTGACTTTAATGGGGCAGGATCAATGTCCAATATTTACTAGAGCTTATGAGATAGACGAAAGATGTGGCTGAGCATTCCAGTATGAAACACTAGAAGGATTCTTTAAATATGTTCATATATTTTGAGTTCACCTGCTTGACACAAACTACAATAGGAAAAGTTCACAACTGGAAGAATCCTTTACCTTGCTCCATGCACAAAGTCACAAAACGACTGATCCCAGCTGTGCCCACAACCCCCACACCCGTCATTATTAGAGAGTTTATGGAGCACAGCTCAGTTCATCATATACCTCTCCCCTGCAAAGCAAAAGCATAATGGTCCCTCTGCAACTGGAATCTAAACTTTTTTACGCAGCAAAACGCCAAGCTTCCCACAGCGTGGAATAATAGTGATTGCAAGTGAAACAGAAATGTAAGAGCATTTGGAATCTGTTCTATAAGAGCAACTGTTAAAAGGAAAGCAAATAATAAATTGCATAACTATGAAACCTGCAACGAATCATCTATCCAAAGCTATAATTGCCATAAATTACCTTTTGGTTCCTCTAATTTGTCATTCAACCTTTCTTTGCATGATAGTTTTTCAATTGGTTTAATTAAGTTTTCTTCTGCAGAGAAGGCAGATGAAAGAAAGAAAAAGGAAAGGATAAAAAGAAAGTCCTTCAGAGAGTGTAGATGAAGAACTGATTAGGTGATTTATAAGCAGAAATAGGGGAACATCTGAAATTAGAACAAATGTTTAAAGTTTCTTCATAACTATGACTTCATTTCTATGTTTGCTAAAAGGCTTACCCTAAAGTATGAAACTGAACTGAACTGAACGACCATGCTTCTACTCAAGCAAAGCAGAATATAATTTATCACCAACATGTTCACCGGAAATACAACAAATCACTCAAGCATGGTTAAAGTAGTCAGACTGCAAGCCTAATTGAACCTAATCCTGTAATTCTGCACTATGAGAATGCCTCTTAATTTGGAACTAACCTGTCCTTAAATTGTTATGTTTTATGATCCATTCCAAAGTAACAATCTTAATTAGTTTATTTCACCAGTTAAGGGGACGATAATAACTTGAAATCGAATTAAAAAAAACAAAAACATAAACAAAAACAAACCACAATGAGAAAAAAGTAGTTTTAGCTGTCTTTGGGACTCCCTCTCAATATTTGGGTTTTATTTAACATGTTTTCATGAGTCTTTCTTCTTACATGCGTTTTACCATGGTGGTATTATGTAAAAAAGCTAGAAAGCAAATTGAGAAAATTGGTGGACTATGAAGGAGAACTGGCGAAAATAACTTTGAAAACTGCTATCAAATGCACAAAGAAAACAAACTGGAAAGAAATAATAATATTTCTTCTCTAAACTCTTTCAGTTATCATCATTAAAGGTAAACTTTTCCAGACAGAAGTGGGAATTTTAGGTTGTGTCCATTTCATCCATTTGTATTTCATTACACATTATACATTCACTGCACTTATATTTCGTTTATTTGGAACAGAATTATTCCGCTTCATTTCACATTCTTATAGCCTGGAGCTGTGAATTTGTTTGATTTCATAACCTAAATTGGATTCAGGCTGGTCATTACTAAGAATAGAGACCTTCAGAAAAAGCCAGATATTGGAGGAAGTAGGTCTATTGGTTCTCTAGATGGCACTCTCCTATCAGTCAATAATGAAGCATTGCCACAGCATGGTATTAAGAGGGAGAGGACTGTTGACTGAAGGGTATTAAGAGGGAGAGGACTGTTGACTGAAGGCTACTTCTTTGGATAAAAGGTTAAAGTGATCCCTGGCACTAGTTACAGGAGAAAAGATGGTTCAGTGCTTAGGTGCCAGCCTGAGACTACAGAAGTAAGTGTAATTCTCTGCTCCCTCAAAGACTCACTTCTTGTCCTAAATGACAAGCTCAAGCTTTTCAAAAGCATATAGGTGCTTAGAGATGCTGAGGTGTGCCCAATGGGATTTTTCCAAAGCACCTATACAACTCAGGTATCTAACTCCAATTTATGTCAATGGAAGTTGAATGCTTAACTTGCTTTAGCATTCTTGTAAATCCCAGAAGGTGCCTATCCGCATCTTTATGCATCTGAATACTTTTGAAGATCTGGCCCTTTGTCAGTCTCATTTTGAAATTTGCATAATAGGCATGACAGCACTGCCCCACAATACCCACTGGGGTATTGTGAGGATAAATATATGTTGAGGTGCTCAGAGAAAACAATGAAAGGATTACATAAAGAGATATTTGAGAGATGTCCCTCGTGTTGTGTCAAAAATTTTAATGCTGGTAATGAACTTCTTCCTACCTAAAATTACTCATGTAATTTCAGATTGATAATATGTGCCTCACTTTCAAACAAAATAACCTCTCTATTGCTAATTGCACAGATTGGCTACCACACGCCTTCTCATTAGAAGGGACATAGCAATTGCGAGCCAGTGAGACTTCTGCACGGTTATAAAAATCAGAAATTTTAGAGCCACATATCCAGCTGGCCTCATAAATCAGCACAATTCTGTTGAAAGCAATGGAGGAAATATCTGTTCACACCAGCTGAGAAACTGGTTCCAAATTATTACTTTATTATCTAAAAACATAAAAACTAACAATGTGGTCTTATGGTTAGAATACAGGGCATGGACTCTAGTCCTGTCTCTGACATTAACTCACATCACCTTTCTGTGCCCAATTATCCCACCTGTAAAATGTGAATATAGCACAGTAAACCCTCGAGATACGTGCAACCAAGTTGCGGGTGTCTCAGGTTAACATGACTGCTGCCACTGACAGGAGTGGGAAACCCTGACTTGCACAAAAACTTGAGTTATGCGAGGGTTGCAGGAACTCATGTAGTAAAGTGGTGGTGTAAGGTGTGATTAGTGAAAGCCAGACCCTGCCATCCCTATTCACTTCGTTAAGTACATTACTCCAACAAGAACCTTGCTGAAGAAAGCAGGATAACTCATGTAGTAAAGTACTATTTAATTTGAATAAGGCTGGCAGGCTCAAGGTTTGACAACTGTTCTGAGGTCCCCAAACAAAGTGCTATGTAAGAATTGCACATTATTTGTATTATATGAGCTCACATGCATTTTTTGTTTGTTTTTCCACATAACGGACTGCTCTTTTGCCCAGTTTTCCAGTTCAAATTGACTAAAGGATAGTAAAATCAAATTACTTGCTTAAATTGCCACAACAAATTAATGGCTGTGATGGATTAGAACTCAGATACTTCCTGGAAGAACTTTGTAACTGGATTTATAAAGGTATTTCCTCCATACTCTGAAATGACAATATATGCCTGTTCTTTTCATGGGATACACGCTAAAAGAGAAAAGCAAGAATATAGTGGAACAATGGCAACCTAGACCACTGTACCTAAATTAATTGTATACAATGAAAAATTAACACAAAACAATCAGGTGTATACAATCATTTGTAACTATACCTGTTGTAATTATTATTTACCTGCATTAGTTCTATTAAAAGGAAGACCTCCTCCAGTAGGCCCAAGTGGTTTAGAAAACAATGGATTGTTCCAGATTCCTTGAGATCCTTCTCTACTGGCTGCTACTAAGGAGACATTCTTAGGGTTTACACCTTGTAAAAGCAATCATTTTAAAGAGTGTGAATGTCAACTTCCAAGGACAACAAACAGAGTTAAAATCTTAAGAATGAAAGAATGCCTTGGCACAACACTGAAAGTGTTGAGACTTCACATGATGCTACAAAGAGCTAAAACATTTTTCCTGTAGTTCAAAGAATGATGTGTATTGCTTAGGCTTTACAAATGAACCCTAAAAAAGACCATTATGGAGAGAACTGTAATTATCAAATGTATAAAAAACTTTTAACAGCGCCAGAGACTACCGATCTTAACCTTGCATACATAACTTTAAAAATCTATTTGAGCTACATGGTGGTGGTGTTGATGATGATGATGATGATGATAAGTTAAATGGAAGTCAAGCAACATATAAAATATGTAGTAAAGTTTTTATGGCAATCAAGTAATTTAACAGCCATATGTAATGTACATAAAATTTAAATTATATGCTGCAGAGTGCTGTATTTCCTAGATGAAATATAGAAACTATTCAACTGTTACATCTATGAAGGGCTATGCAAAATATTAGACTTCCCATAGCTAAAAGAAAATCTTGTATTTCTGTAAGACACAGCTGTATTAAAAGAGGTAGATGTAATTAAACAGCATAAAAGCAGCACCCAGATCTAGAAAAAGTAAAGTAACAGATAAGTGTCCAAATTTAGTTTTTAAAGAAACCATTAAATACAATTTTTAAACCTGCCATGGTTCCATGATTTTCAAACAAGCTGAAGTTTATTTTTGTTTTTGGATGACTATATTCATATTGTCCTCATGGAGATTATTTATTACCGAAGATATCTACAGGTAGAGCCACATTCTTTAGAGATTAATATTCTTGAGTCTTTGGGCCTTCACTTGATATCATGAAATTGACTTTTTTCTTCTCACCTGGGAATTCACTGGAAAGATCTCACCTATACTTTTTGCAAGGTGAATAACAAACTCGTTTCTTTGGCAAATAAAGATTATTTACCTGTAATGGAGATTTTTTGAGATGCAGTCTGTATATTCATGCTTGAAAGACACAGACTAATGGAGCCTGAACAATAGAACTCTAACGAGAAAAAGCCACTTCAGGTGCTCATGTGCATCCCATATCCCTTTCCTCAGTGGACATCCATGGTCCCAGATCAAAGGTATATCAAGGTGTGGTGCTTCAGTCATTTCAGTTCTTTTACCTATGATTCCAAGCCCTTTGGTAAACAGGACCCCAAGGTAGTGAGGAAAGGCAGGCAAGAAGTGTCCATTTGCAGAGCCCGCCTCAGAAAGCTTCAATTAAAGGCCAATACCTTCAACTCTCTTTTGAGCATCTTCTGCATACTCCCCCTTATTTCATAGCTTAATAAGCAGTACCCTGACCAAGGTGGATGGGATCATAGAATCCTAACTGAATAAGGACAGCAGTATTGCCTTGACACATGCTATGCTGTCACAATAAATCTAGTATGAATGGCAGAGGGTTTATGATTCTCTTGAGAGTTGAATTTAGCCCAAGAGCTGTTGCTACCTGGACTATGGTGGCACGATTAAAACTACTTTAACTTGTTTTTACCTTAACACTCTTGGAGGGCAAATGGAGGAAATTTATACATCAGGTCCTGACCCTCATGTACTAGAAAACCATTTGATATTGAGCCCCTATCTCTGCTTGGTCTTGAGCAATATTTCTGACAGGTCTTGCTGCTGCTGGACACAAACAGACCTATCACTAGATTATGGGGGACTCCAAAGAGCAAAGAGGTGCATTAGTGCTTCCTCCAATGAAGACCAGTCACACATCTGACACACTGACTTGCTCAGATGATCTGCAAGGGTGTTCTGCTCCCCTACCACAGGGATTCATAGAACCATAGAACAGTAGAACTGGAAAGAACCTGGAGAGGTCATCAAGTCCAGTCCCCTGCCCTCACAGCAAGACCAAGCACCATCTGGAGTAGACCATCCCTGACAGGTGCCTAGCTAACCTGCTCTTAAATATGTCCAGTGATGGAGATTCCACGACCTCCCGAGGTAATTTATTCCAGTGTTCAACATTCTGTTCTAGATGCCAGTTTCAAAGGCTCTTTGCTTCCACACCTGAGTCCAATCCTTGCTTGTTCAGATACCAACATTGTCATATTGTCTGTTACTACCTGAACTAGCTGTGTTTGACCTGAGGTAGAACATACTTTAGAGTCAGTGATTGCTCTCGGCTCTCATATGCTGTTATGTAGATTATTGCCTTTTGGACATCAATGAGCCATGACTAACAGCTTCATGTTTAGAGCTTCCAGTTGGGAGCATAGTGAAATTATTGGGGCACTAAGCTGGGAAGCAGGGTCCATTCTCCCCTAGTTCCCAGGCTGGAACAGGATCCGGCTGCTGCTAGCTAGAGTTCTACTGGTCAGAGCAGTGGACATTTGAAGGAGAAACAAAAGTTTTCTTTTTAAGCTAACTACACTGAAATAGAAATTAAAGAAATGGTATAACAGTGGAGACAAGATGTATAGTATGGCATCACAGAGATTACTATAGTATTCTGTCAGAGACTGCTACTTATAGGCAGTGCCTTTTTTGTTTAAAAAGAGGAGCTGGTACTCAGACAGCTCCCTGCCTCCTACCCCTAGCCAATTCCATGGGGCTGCCAAGGTGCCAGTACTCAGTAAGACCACAAAAAAGCACTGCTTATAGGTAAACTACTCTATTTCCTTTCTTTGCTTCCTATTCTTGTTTCTGGTGATTAAAACATTTAAGGATTTTCTTATTACTTTATAGACAAAATTGCTCAGATTGCAATGGAGCTGCCTATGTACTCCCAAGAAAACAGAAGCGTGTTGAGGGGACAAATATTATCCTAATCTCTCAGACAGACCAAAAACCGTTCAGTTTATCAAGGTGTGGGTTCAATCTACAGCCTCTGAGTTGGACTTGACTGACTTGGATCCCAGAAATTTATCAAGGGCATACATGGACTTTGCATTTTTAAAGAAAATTTTTAGTTTTTACCCCAGATATCCAGCTCTGAAGACACAGCTGGTTGCCCAGCTTTGATAGCTGCGCCTCCATCACTAGCACTGCAGACAAATGTCGTAACTGGTTAATACATTACAAAGGCAATTTCCCCTCTCTTGATAGTCACATCTCCACAGCAAATGCTGAGATTGAGACACATCCATGCTGACTTGACTAGACTCATTTAACACTGGTCCTAAACTTGAGAAGTACTTTTTCTGTTTTCCTTATATACTCCTACCTCTGTAATTTCCACTCCAACTTATCTGATCAGTGTGTTTTACCCACCAAAGCTTATGCCCTAATAAATCTATTTGTCTCTAAGGTGTCACATGGCTCCTCATGGATATGAAATAGCTACCCTTACATCTCCACTGCTGTTGACAGTGGTACTGCCTACAGAGTTGGATGCTACTCTACAACCACCTCAGAAAAACTAAAATTCAGCGTTTCCTTTTAATAGTAAACTAACTGTACCATCAGTGTCAGTGTCTTGCTGGAGAAGAACAGGACAACAGTAGTTCTTTAAGAAGCCATTGTGAGTATAACAATCAAGTAACTAAATCTTGATGTCAAACATCTGTTTAACTAATTCAAAACCAGTTTCTTGTTACTAGGGAAGGTCACTGAGAAGATTGTGCTGGGAAACTTTGTCAGTGTCTTCAATCCTCAAATTCCTTGATATCAGTCCACTAGGTTATAGTTTTGGGTATCAGAACTGATAACGATCCTCTTACCAATGGACAAAAAGTATCTCTGATAGGGCCACCAGGTTTGGACATTACTACAGCTTTGTGACCGGCTGCTTGCAAACAGGGTGAGTGCTAACAGGAGGGAGTTTTGAGAGGGGAGTTTAGAGCTTGGAGGGAGCCAGTGACTTCTATTGCCCTTAAACTTAAATCCTTTATAACAACCTCTATCTGAAACATTTAATTAAACCCTCATATAGAATTAGAGTAGGAAATGGAGGCAGAAGCCCAGCAGCAGAGTGGGGGCTATCCTGTTTATTGTGTCGAGTGCAATATGTATGACTACCTACCCTGTGGGCAGGTGGCGTATGTGTGCGCTCGATGCAAGGAGCTCCTGGCCCTCAGAGACCGAGTGCGTGCTTTGGATGCCAGGGTGGCTGAACTGGAGGAGCTAAGGAAGGCAGAGGTGTTTGTTGATGAGACTTTCCGGGACATAGTAGGGCTGTCCCACCTCCAATCTGACAGTCCTGATGCTGCTATGGAGGATGAAAGGCTCAGGGAAGGAGAGCAGTCAGTGGGAGCAGAGGGAAACCATCCCATAGTTGGGACCCTCCTTCCAGAGGGTGCTATTGTATCCTCTCGTGCCAAGGATACTTCTCCGGGGGAGGGAGCGCCAGCTGTTAGGAAGAAGCAGGTTTTAGTAGTGGGGGATTCGATCATTAGAAATATAGGTAGTTGGGTTTGTGATGACCGGGAGAACCATATGGTGACTTGCCTGTCTGGTGCAAAGGTTGCGGATCTCTCGAGGCATCTAGACAGACTCATGGGCAGTGCTGGGGAGGAGCCGGTGGTCGTGGTACATGTCGGTACCAATGACATAGGGAAGGGTAGAAGAGATATTCTGGAGGCCAAATTTAGGTTACTAAGAAAGAGACTGAAATCCAGAACATCTATGGTGGCATTCTCTGAAATGCTTCCAGTTCCACGCGCAGGGCCAGATAGACAGGCAGAACTTCAGAGTCTCAATGCGTGGATGAGACGATGGTGTAGGGAAGAGGGGTTTAGATTTATTAGGAACTGGGGACACTTTTGGGGTAGGGGGAGCCTATACAGGAATGATGGGCTCCACCTAAATCAAGGTGGATCCAGACTGCTGGCATTAAACATTAAAAAGGTCATAGAGCAGATTTTAAACTAAGAGGTGGGGGAAAGCCGATTGGTGCGGGGGAGCACCTGGATCGGACGGAGACTTCTCTTACACGAGGCTCCATAGATAGGGATTCCCTAGAAGTTAGTCAGATAGGGAACGTGGGAAATAATATATGGGCAAGATCAGATGTGAAACAATCGCATATAAAAAAATCCAATGCGTCTGTGAAAGGCGGACATACAAATAGTGGTAGTTTTTTAAAGTGCTTTTACACAAACGCTAGGAGTCTGTCTAATAAGATGGGTGAACTGAAGTACCTCATATCAAAGGAGGAAGTTGACATAATAGGCATCACAGAAACATGGTGGAATGAGGACAATCAGTGGGACACTATCATACCAGGATATAAATTATATCGGAAAGACAGAACAGGTCGTGCGGGTGTCAGAGTGGTACTATATGTGAAGGATAATATAGAATCAAATGAAGCAAAAATCCTAAAGGAATCAAAATGTTCCATAGGATCATTATGGATAACAATTCACTCCTCTAATATGAATATGGCATTAGGAATATATTACCGACCACCTAACCAGGACAGTGATAGTGATGCTGAAATGTTAAGGGAGATTAGAGAGGCTATCAAAATAAAAAACACAGTAATAATAGGAGATTTCAATTATCCCCATTTTGATTGGGTACATGTCACCTCAGGACGGGATTCAGAGATTAAATTTCTTGATGCCTTAAATGACTGCTTCTTGGAGCAGCTAGTACAGGAACCCACAAGGGGAGTCAATTCTCGATCTAGTCCTGACTGGAACGCAGGATCTGGTCCAAGAGGTAACTGTTACTGGACCGCTTGGAAATAGTGACCACAATATAATAACTTTTAATATTCCTGTGTTGGGAAGAACACCGCAGCGGTCAAACACTCCGGCATTTAATTTCAAAAAGGGGAATTACACTAAAATGAGGAAGCTAGTTAAATAGAAACTAAAAGGTAGAGTAACTAAACTAAAATCCCTGGCAGCTGCATGGAAACTGTTTAAAGACACCATAGAGGCCCAACTTAAATGTATACCCCAAATAAAAAAACACAGTAAGAGACCTAACAAAGAACCACCATGGCTTAACAGCCATGTTAAAAAGGCAGTGAGAGAGAAAAGGGCAGCTTTTAAAAAGTGGAAGTCAAATCCTAGTAAGGAAAATAGAAAGGAACACAAACACTCCCAAATTAAGTGTCATAATGTAGTAAGAAAAGCCAAAAAAGATTGAGGAACAGCTAGCCAAAAATTCAAAAAATGATAGTAAAATGTTTTTTAAATACATTAGAAGCAGGAAGCCCGCTAAAAAAGTAGTGGGGCCCTTGGACGATAAAGATATAAAAGGAGCGATCAAGGAAGACAGTGCCATTGCGGAGCGATTAAATGATTTCTTTGCTTCAGTCTTCACGGCTGAGGATGTTACAGAGGTTCCTAAATCTGAGCCAGCCTTTTTAGGTGACAAATCTGAGGAACTCTCCCAGATTGAAGTGACATTAGAGGAGGTTTTGGAGTTAATTGATAAGCTGAATAGTAACAAGTCTCCAGGACCAGACGGTATTCACCCAAGGGTTCTGAAAGAACTCAAATGTGAAATTGTGGCGTTATTAACATTGGTTTGTAACCTATCCTTTAAATCTGCTTCGGTACCCAATGACTGGAAGACGGCCAATATAACACCAATATTTAAAAAAGTCTCTAGAGGAGACCCTGTCAATTATAGACCGATAAGTCTAACACCAGTACCAGGCAAATTAGTAGAAACAATAGTAAAGAATAAAATTGCAAGGCACGTAGAAGAGCACAAATTGTTGGGCAAAAGTCAGCATGGTTTCTGCAGAGGGAAATCGTGTCTAACTAATCTATTAGAATTCTTTGAAGGGGTTAATAAACATGCGGACGAGGGGCACGCAGTGGACATAATATACCTAGATTTCCAGAAAGCCTTTGACACGGTCCCACACCAAAGGCTTTTATGTAAATTAGGTGGTCATGGGATAGGAGGAAAGATCCTTTCATGGATCGGGAATTGGTTAAAAGACAGAAAACAAAGGGTTGGAATAAATGGTAAATTTTCACAATGGAGGGGGGTAACTAGTGGTGCTCCCCAGGGGTCAGTCCTGGGACCGATCCTGTTCAACTTGTTCATCAATGATCTAGAAAATGAGGTAAGCAGTGAGGTGGCAAAGTTTGCAGATAACACCAAGTTGTTCAGGACAGTCAAAACCAAAAGGGATTGTGAAGAACTACAAAAAGATCTCAGCAAACTGAGTGATTGGGCAGCAAAATCGCAAATGAAATTTAATGTAGGTAAGTGTAAGGTAATGCACATTGGAAAAAATAACCCAAATTACACGTACAACATGATGGGGTCAAATTTAGCTATGACAGATCAGGAAAGGGATCTTGGAGTTATAGTGGATAGTTCTCTGAAGACATCCACGCAGTGTGCAGCAACAGCTAGTAAAGCAAATAGGATGTTAGGAATTATTAAAAAAGGGATCGATAATAAGACAAAAGATATCATACTTCCCCTGTATAAAACTATGGTACGCCCACATCTTGAGTACTGCGTGCAGATGTGGTCTCCTCACCTCAAAAAAGATATATTGGCATTAGAAAAGGTACAGAAAAGGGTGACTAAGATGATTAGGGGTTTGGAACAGGTCCCATATGGGGAGAGGCTAGAGACACTGGGACTTTTCAGTCTCGAAAAGAGACGATTGAGGGGCGATATGACAGAGGTATATAAAATCATGAATGGTGTGGAGAAAGTGAATATAGAAAAATTATTTACCTTTTCCCATAATACAAGAACTAGGGGACACCAAATGAAATTGATAGGTAGCAGGTTCAAAACTAATAAAAGGAAATTTTTCTTCATACAGCACACAGTCAACCTGTGGAACTCCTTGCTGGAGGAGGCTGTGAAGGCCAGGACTCTATTAGGGTTTAAAAAAAGAGCTTGATAAATTTTTGCAGGTTAGGTCCATAAATGGCTATTAGCCAGGGGTAAAGTATGGTGCCCTAGCCTTCAGTACAAGGGAAGGAGATGGATGGCAGGAGATAAATCACTTGATCATTGTCTTCTGTTCTCCTTCTTTGGGGCACCTGGCATTGGCCACTGTCGGCAGACGGGATACTGGGCTGGATGGACCTTTGGTCTGACCCAGTATGGCCAATCTTATGTTCTGTGTGGACTTGTGGAATAAACTGTCGAAGTATACAAGTGATGCTGAGATGTTCTCTATGTAGCCTGGTTATCTCATGACAAAGATGCTGTGTTTGAGGGCCCTGCATCCCCAAAGAACTGGAAGAGTATTTGTTCAAAAGTCTGAAAGTTTAGCTTAGTGAATGAAAGGTGAAATTATCCAAATCAGGGAAACAAAAATAAAAAGGTATCACATACAAATGGTTCAAAACTTGAGCTCTACATGACAAAGACTTTTCCCTTACCAGGAAGATATCTTGATTGTCTCAGATAGTACTGTTTTGCAGATGTATTTGATATTCCAGAGTCATTTCGCATCATAGCTTTGCTTTCCCCTCCTGATTGGATACAGTCCAAGGCCTTTGGCTCTGGCAAACTGAAAAACAAGGTACCTAATAATTTAACTGATAATTCTAGAATCAGGAGGACAGACATTTACTTTAGCCAGATAAGTACAGTGCTCACATCTAACCTTTACAAATCTTTTCAAAATGACGACTATGGTTCTAATTTTATTTTTCGTGTAATTCATAGAGAAACTCATATTTATTTCAATGGAAGTATACTCGGGCTCTATGTGAAAAAAGCATATCCAGGTCCAGTCCAACAGCACCAGTTCTTGATGACTACTAAATACTTTAAGTTTATCCCTGAATGGGGACTGAGGTATACAAATCAATTCCTAACTACAAAATAAGTTTGCAACAAGTAATCATTTATCAACAGCACTCGGTGAAAGATTCACTTTAAAAAGCTCTCCCCAATCAATTACCATATATGACATTCCACCTCAACAAAGAACATAAAATAACGACATTGAGAGATAATGAAAACCTGAGACCAAAATCTTGAAACTATTGCCCAAGTACTCTCTTTATGGGTCTTCCTTACAAGGAGGCTTACTTATGTGAATTAGGCTGTTGGGTTTCTCATTGCCTCACTGTACTTAAGGCTGACTGGGTGGTAACAAGTGTATCTGCTTCGATGGAGGCAGACATGCAGGGCAGGGCCGGGCCATACCTGGCCAATAAAGGGTGCAGAGGGATAGTCCACCCCTTCACAAGCTACTTTAAGAATGAGTCACTATTGAACAAGAATAAGGGTCACAGGTTTTGTCCCTCTGGAGCAGGGGTGGGGAACGTAAGTGGGGAACTTAACTGGATCTGGACACTGAGACTTGGGGCTCCCTTCCTCAGTATCCGGTCCACGGCAGGATGGAGGGTGTGGAGCCCCAAGCCTCATGGGCTAGAACAAGACAAGTTGGAGCCAGGTCTGGGCTATCGATGCTGTCAGGGGGCAGGAGGCAGCAGCAGCAGCAGTGCTTCTGCAGCCCACTCCCACCCAGATCACCCATCCTCAGCTAATTCCTGCACCCCACTCCTGCCCAGACTGCTCGAATCCTGGCCTGCTCCTGTACAGTCCCCCTCCACAAGCCCACTTCCCAGTTGTCCCCTCCCACACAGAACCCCTCATTTTCGGCCCCAATCCAGAGTCTAGAGAGCCCCACAAAATGTATTAGCTCAGCCACCTCACCCCCCACCAGGTTCTGGGGCAGGTGTATGAGTGGAAATGAGGAGAGTGTCTCTTTATTTTTTGTTTTTCAGCTGGGGCCCACAGTGAGGGTTTATTGTTTTGCTTTGGTTTTTTTTTTTCTTTTCCCCTTTCTGACTTGTATGGCTCCCAACTAATTTGTCTATGGGTCAGTGGCCCCCAACCCAAAAAAGGTTCCCCACACCTGCTTTACAGGATAAATACAGTTAGTTTAATATATCTAGATTTTAGTCAAGCAAAAAAATAAACCTTGCTATAAATGAAAATTTGCTCTAAAAACCAGCGGAAGGTAAAAACAAAAATCAATTGTCTTATGTAATTATTGAACTTACCTAAATAGAAATTCTTTTGTTTTCTTTTCCTTTAATTGTGACATGATGGGCTTCTTGGAATACAAAATTCCAAATTCTGGGTCCTCCAAATCATCCCAACTGTCCACTGTTTTTAAAAGAGTCTGACCCCATCGTCTCCTGCAATTCTTAAGACTGACTGCTCCATTTTGAGGGCCTGTGGTTACTTGCTTCTGTTTTCAATAGAAAAAAAAGCGTTAATGTTCTCTATTCTCATGTTTCTCATCTAGTCCATTGCCTGCCTGAATGCACTGACCTGCTTGGAGAGATTTCCCCCCCCCATCATGGTCAGCAATTCAAATTCAAATCCTAATCTTGCAGTGGTTCTGCATGTCTGAAAAAATATTAGTATCAGTAGGAATTCTAAGTGTGATTCAATGCAGGATCAGGCCCTAGTTATCCAACCCTATCTGAAGCAGTCAGTTTAGGGATCACACAAAAGTATTAATTTGCTGGGCCTAGTTCACTTCTTTGGTTCCACTGGCTCAAGCCTGCAGAAAGAACCTGGAGGCTGAAAGGCTGTCAGGAATAGAGGGAAGAGTGACGCAAGCCATTCACATCACCAGTGATTCAGAGCCAGTTGGTGCAACCCCTAAAGTAGACTGGATGCCCAGGAGGAACAGGGGCCATGCCAGCCAGGCCTCTCCCAGGCACCCTCTGCCTTAGGGTCTCCTATGAAGTCCCAACTGGGCTTTAAAGACATCCTCTCCTCCATTCATTTGCACCTGATCTCATGTGCATTCACGTGATTCTGGAGACCCACTATTTATAAATACATCTCTTATTTGAGATCAGTGAAAATCATAGAGACTAAAGAAACCAAAACACCTTTTAATGCTGTAAAATATTTCTTAACATCCTTAAGATCAGATTTTATGCTCAAAGTCCAGTTTTGGCTTGAACCGTACAGAATTAAAAACTGTTTAGAAATAAAATGAAGATTTCAAGACCAAATGCACAAGTCAATGGATTGTGCAGGTACGCATTACCTAGCAGGATTATACTGGCAGACCTCAGATGGACAAGTAATATCACCTATAGTAGCACTGAAAGATTGGGCTAAATTATGTAAGACCAATGCCTGTTTCAAGAAGGAAAAGCACAAACCCTTTCCAAGTGGTTATTTAAAAGTTTTGGTAATGCTTTGTATCAAGGATATTTTTATAAATAGATTACAAAAGGAGTGATTACTAGAAAATCAAGTTACAGACATGAGTCGTATGTGTTACGGATATTGTATTCATCTACAGTTCCTTGTACAGATGTGCTTATAAGTCATCATAATAAAAAACTTATTTCCTTGATGGACAGTGCAACAATTAATCATTTTTACAACATTAGTATTTTATTAATGCTTGACAAATCACTTAGAGATGTTCTTATGATGGATGGACAACATCCTGTAATATCATGAACAAACCATGTAGAATTAAGATTGAATTAATTAATTAATTAATTAATTAAATTAAGCCTTACTAAATTTGGTTTAACACCTTTGGGGTACACTATTAAAAATGAAGTTCCTATTTTATTACGGCATTATACATACACTCTCTATTAGAGAGCAGGGTGCCGATGTACTTTCTACATCATCAACCTTGAACCCTTGAAGAGAGATGCAAATATTAGTTCAAACAGGATCTCCAGGGACAGAAGATAAATAAATGTTTTTTGGGATAAACTGTCTGGTTTTAAATTGGCTTATGGTCTTCTTCCTGATCTAGAAAATGGCCAGGATCCCTGGTCCATAGAAAGCCCCACTCCAAAGGGAAAGAAAGGGAAGGGTTAGAAGAACTGGGCTTACTAAGGTCTCATAAGATTAGGTATCTATTCCATCCAGAGGCTGGAATGAACTTATGACCACAAAGGAATCCCTATGGGTGGACGCTGAAGGACTGTTCCTGCCAGAGCTCATGGCAGAACTGGAATTAATTCTAGTAGCTTCCCAGCACATATATAGGTTTTTTTAAATATATTTTCCCTGTAATGTTTTATTAATAGCCCATGAGACTCCAGGCTCCCTCTTGCCCCTGCAGCAGCCTGAGCTGGAGATGGGGCTCCAGCCATGCCAGGGCCATTGCGGCTGGAGTGCCAGCATTGGCTCCTCGCTATGGGGGTAGGGGGGAGGTGGAGCCCTGAGTCTTACGGGCCTGTTCAAGGCAAGCCACACTGCCTGGTATGGGGGAAAGAACAGCTTTGGCTGGGAATTGTGGGATAGGGATAGAATGCCTACATGCAGTGCTTCCCTGCACCACACAAAGCCATCCTTCCCCCACACCTGGACTATGTAAATGCCCCACCCCCATCCCACAACTGCACCCTCCCTCCCTCCCTCCCAGACTCCCCACCCTTATTCTGCTTCTGCACCTTCCCTCCCTCCCACCCAAACACCACACTCTTACTCTCAGCCTGCTCCTGCACTCTCACACTAAGGCCCTACACCCGCACCCCCAGACCATTCCCATGCTCTACCTCCCACCCACACCATATACCCCTACGCCAGCCCACTCCCCAGAGGGTCCCTCTTGCACACTGAACCCCTCATTTAGCCCACCCCAGAGCCCCAACAAATCTGCATCTAGCCCCCACAGGTGTTAATCCAGCCCTTGGGATAAGCCCTAAGTCTCAATGTGTCCCCCATCCCTCTGAGACTGAAGCTTGAGGGAAGTGAGGGTAGTGTCTTATTTCCTGCTTCTCAGTTGGAGGCTGCATCTGTGAGGGTTTTTTTTTTCCTCCTTTTCACTTGAGGACCAGGTCAAGAGGCCTGTGTTTTTTTGTTTGATGGCTTTTTTGGCTTTTGACTTGTGTGTCTCCCCCACCCTGACCCAAAAAAAGGTTCCCCATCCCTGCTTTAGAACAAAGAGGGCTTGCGTAGAAAGTGCTGCATAGTAATACACCTATAGCAGATCCATCAGTTAAAGAGAAAGCAAGCATGTGTACTTGCACCACCACTGGGAAATATACACGGAATGAAGAAAACTGTGCAATCTGAAAATGCCCAGGCCACATGGAAGAGGACATATGTCACCTCCCTAAGGCAACAGCTGGGGAGCTGGAGCCCTAAAAATGGGGACCCAGGCTGAATCATGGAGGGGAAATACTGGTGCAGTTGCCTTAAACTGTGACAGTTTATTTAATGGAAAATATGACTCCTTTTAAAAGGTGTATCTAGAGACTACTTCAGAGCTAACACAGACAAATTATTTCATGTCTAAGCTCTTAAAATGTATTGATCACTTACTGGTGATGAGTTTTTATTGATGGCTGGATGAAATGGTTGTGGCGGCTGCTGCTGGGGTAGATGTTGATTAGTTGTGTTCTCTGGCAGCTGAATTTGCTGGAGAGGTTGGTGATTAATCTTTGAAAGAAGTTGTGGCTGAGTCTTGTCAGGTACATCAGGTGAAAGCTGAGATTCTGGCTTGGAGACAGGTTCTAGTTTTGATACCGGTTCTAATTTGGGTAGATTTGGCTTTGGCTCTGTTGGCTGAATGGGTTTAGTAACAGATTGTTTCTGTTCCAAATATTGTGGAGGAGGTCCCAAAACTTGACCAACTTGAAAATAAGGGTATTTCAAAGCCTGAAGAATATAAAACGTATTTAATATACTTCTATAATTAAAATGCAGTGACTTCACCAGAATGTACGCAGATCTCTCAGGTTTAAAAAATTCCACAGTGCAGGTGCCAGATAACTTAGAAGGAATGTCCTTTATCCATTAACACCCATCTTACCATCCCAGCACACATATGGCTTCTCTATTGCAACGTTAAATTCACACTGTTTGTTAGTTCTTTAGTTACCACTTACCAGCACAAATCAGCAATATTCCCAAGGGCTGTTTCTACACATGCCACTTATTCCGAATGTGGCATGCTACTGAACAGCCCGGAAAATGCTAATGAGGTGCAGATGTAAATTTCTGGCACCTCATTAGCATATGGTCACATGATTCAGAGTCCAGAAGAAACTCTTATGGACTCCAAAATAGCAGTGTAGAAGCACGGCCCTGGGGGGATCTCATGGAAGGAAATCCTCCTTCTGGAAGCTCTGTCTTCCTGAATCGTCCAGGATTCGATTTCACGCATCTGGTAGGGACATGCAAAATCAAGCTTTCAGGAGTCACAGTGGACACCGTGTACACATCACAAGATGTGAAGAATAAGGGAGGTCAAAGGGAAACACTCCCTTGTCAATCTTCTTCATTAGCGATGGCCAAGTAAGCCGAGAGCAGATACATTGATTCTAGCTATATGATTGCCTTAGGTACAGATACGCAATTTTAGCTTTGGCAATCTAGGAAGTCAATTTTCTATCTTAGCTTCCTTATGTAGGCCAATGCAAATAAATCTGCCTAAGAAACATACCTAAGAATAAAATGCTTTATGCTGAGATAGTAAAAGATGCAAACCACCATCAGCAAGTTCCAGTTCATATTACTTATAAATGTCCCTCCTCAGGAGATCTAGGTTTCTGTTGTTTTGTTTTGGTTTTTTTTCCTAAAGGCGTGCCCAATTAATTTAACTGCTATAGCAGCTATGTACCAAAAGTGAAGAAACAGAATGGTTGCTGAAAAAAGGATCAGCATTAAGAGACCTGTAAAAATGTGCTGAAGTATTGTGTATATTAGGGGTAGATTTTGCCTCTACTATTCATAATTGTACTATTTATTGCCAGCGCCATCTCATTAAAGTTACAGAGATTTCTAAGAGTAAACTACAATACATTGGCCGTGTCTACACTAGCCAAAAACTTCAAAATTGCCACGCAAATGGCCATTTTGAAGTTTACTAATGAAGCGCTGAAATACATATTCAGCGCTTCATTAGCATGCGGGCGGCAGCGGCGCTTCGAAATTGATGCGGCTCGCCGCCGCATGGCTCATCCCGACGGGGCTCCTTTTCGAAATGACCCCGCCTACTTCGAAGTCCCCTCATTCCCATCTGCTCACAGGAATAAGGGGACTTCGAAGTAGCCAGGGTCCTTTCAGAAAGGAGCCCCGTCGGGACGAGCCGTGTGGCAGAGAGCTGCGTCAATTTTGAAGTGCCACAGCTGCCCGCATGCTAATGAAGCGCTGAATATGTATTTCAGCGCTTCATTAGTAAACTTCGAAATGGCCATTTGCATGGCCATTTTGAAGTTTTGGCTAGTGTAGACATAGCCATTATGTGCTTAAGCTACTTTCATTAAGGTCAAGGAAAAGACTTCCATTCACTTCATTGGTAGCTGGATTGAGGTTTAAGAACAGCTGCCAGAACTCGCTCTTTATTTTGCATATACATAAACCAGGATGTGACTTTGTAAATGCAGTTCCAATGATTAGACCTCTCACATTGCATGATTAAATGCAGTTTGCATACAACAAACTGCATAAAGGAAATCTACCATCCTGGTGATATAAATGTCCTGTGTTAGAGGAAAGGAAGGTCTCAGGCACCTACTCAAATGAACAAGAAATCCTCTGAAGGATAGGAAGAATTTTAAAAAGCTAGGACACAACAAGTAAAAAATTTCAGTTTGGTCAATTGTGAAATGCAGATCTAGATTTGGGTTCTGATTCCTTGTGTCTTTTTGGAAAAAAAAAAAAAAGGGGGTGCCAGTACTCAGTCCTGAAGAGGTTAGCGTGCGGCGATGGAGCCAAACCACACTGGAAACAATGCTGAAATTAGCCAGGCAAATCAAGTCAAAACCATTTAAGTCCAAATGGCTGGGGGAGAAGGGGTTGCTACAGCACTACCATGATATGATTTTATCAGAATCTTGCTTTTGTATCTAAAGTCCCTCTCCCTTCCCCACGCTCAGGGAGGACAGGGTACATGATGGACAGGGTGCAAAAAATCACACAGGAAGAAAAAATTAATTTATAAAAACAAAAGCAATTACATAGGACGGTCTGTCTTCCCACCCGTCTCCCTCAGCCAATCCCATGGCTGGGGCTGCTGAGATACCAGTACTCATTACTAGCATTGAAAAAGCATTGATTCCACAACATTAGGATCTAGGAGTTTATTTAAGATGACAGGTAATACTGGAAAAAACATGGAACTAAAATTGTTTTTGATTATCTTGGCCCTAGGTAAGTCTATAAAATAGAACTAAGAGTGAATTTGTCCCCTACTGTTTGATACTTGTGATATCACCAAACAGAACAGGGGAAACAGAAGCCAGCTCAAGCTCTGTACATCAATAGTCAATCCCAATTCAAGATGATAGGGCTGTGGATCATGCTCATGTGAGCTTAAGTTTGCTCAGTTAACAGACACTAGCATCATTTCATTTAATATTCTAAAGTGAAACTGTCTAAAACAAAGGACTAAAAAGATTTCACATATAGCAGAAAATCATTTTGTAACTGTAAACACATTGCTTTCAAACTTTCTAAAACAGGAAAGCAGTCATGTAGCACTTCAAAAACTAGCAAAATAATTTATTAGGTGATGAGCTTTCGTGGGACAGACCCACTTCCAGATATTCCAAATATTTCCAGATCTGAAGAAGTGGGTCTGACCCAGGACAGCTCAACACTGTAATAAATTATTTTGTGAGTCTTCAAAGTGCTACATGACTGCTGGTTTGTTTTGTGAAGATACACACTAACACAGTTACCTCTCTGTGTCTAAAACAGGTGGAGAAACTACTGCCTGTGGGACAGATCTGGCCCATGGCTTGCCTGGTTCCAGCCCAGGAGGCTCAGGGCTCAGCACCTGCTTGTACTTGTCAGGGGTGCGAGCCGGTGGTAGTGCCCTAGCCACACAGGAGGGCACTATGGCTGGAATGCCAATGCTGGCCAGCTTGTGCCACTGCAGGGAGTAGGGGGTCCTATTCAGGCAACCTCTATCTGGATCCAGCCCATGGGCTCTGCCTGGCGGGGGCGAGGGGGAAGTGGTTCCATACCTCCAAGGAAAAGCTCCACGTTGGCATCATCCCCACCACATCGCTCGAATCTCAGCCAATGGGAGAGGCAGAGGGCAGTGCTGGTGGGGGGCACTATCCTGAAGCATGTAGATTAATACCCCTCCACAAAGACCTGTGCTGGGTAGGTGCCTGCACTCAGATCTTCTGCTCCCTCCAGCCAAGACCCTGCAGCACCCTCTGCTCCTGCACTCCCTCCTGTCCAGAGTCTGTCTGCACCCCAAGCCCCTCCTGCAGACCCCCCCAATGTGCTTCTGCACCACCTTCCAGACCCCCCACCCTCTGTCTGCTCCTGCATCCTTCCTTCCAGATCCCACAATCCCACCCAAGCTCGCTTCTGCCCCCTCTATACCCATGCAATTTGTTTTTACACCCTCCCTGCCACCCAGACATCTCACTTCCAGCCCACTCCTGCACCCTACCTCCTGCCCAGACTTCACATCCCCCACCCCACCCTGCTCCCCAGCAACCCACTCCCATGAACTGAACACCTAAGTTTTAGTCCCACCCTGGAGCTTGAGGGTGGAGGGGAATAAAATCTACTAGCTCTGGTCCTGCTAGGCTCTGGGGTAAAGATTGAGGGTAGTGAGGTGAAAGTCTCTTATTTCTGCTTTTCTGCAGTTGGGGGGTACACATTTGTGCCCCCCCCTTTTTTTTTTTTTTTTTTTTGCTTCTCACTTGCATGTGGCCGTTGTTGACTGATTTTTCTGTGGGTTAGTGGCCCATGAACCCAAAAAAGGTTCCCCACCCCTAATTTAGAGCTACATCACAATACCATATGGACCATTGCACAGCAACTCCTTAACAGCTTAGAGCATGCTTCCACGAGCACACACTCACATCTCCTTCATGCACTGCACAGCTTACTTCTTGACAATGCAATATAGGCTAAATCAGTTGCTCCTTTTTTACAGCAGGATCGCCTGTCATTCTTTGTGATGGGTCTACAGTGCTGCAGGGGACTACGTAATACTAGTACTAAACACGAGTAATAAAGTGGAGAGAGATGGTTGGCTCTATTTCGTATCATCAGCTTAATCACATTTGAGTCACCTGCATTTTATCCACCTGCATTTTAGCTGAATTTTCATTTTGTCCTGCAATATTCCCTTTTCAGTTACATTGCCTACCATAATCCTCCTTTATATCTTCCAAACATACTTACCTTTTTGTGGCTATCCAAAGTTAATGTATCTAATTTAGATATCTTTAGTACTTGGCATTACGCTTACTTTGGGGTTTTATTAAATCTTATGAAACAAGATGTGACATACCATTGTTTAAATTGTTTTCCTGATTGCTTAATAAATAAGGTTCACCTCACATCTAAGAATATAGATATTTAGCTCTTATATAGCCCTTTTTCCAACAAATCTCAAAATACTTCACAAAGGAAACTTTTATCAGTAACCCTTTTAAAAATGGAGAAAATGAAGCAGAGAGAAATAATTTGCTTAAGGTCACAGAGCAGGAAAACAACCATGGTCCTCTGAATCTATGCTGGTGCTCTTCTGTCCATTAGACCATATTGATTAGTTCACATTGTTTCACTTGACGACTGAATTTATTCACTTGCTTATTGAATTTATTCAAGTTAGTTGCGATAGACTCAGGCTCTTATATAGACCCATGCTGACAGTGTCTAAAGACCAAATTATAAAGAGGACAGAAATCACAGTTTGTTAACATTCGAATTACCCACCTCTGAATATTCTGACTTCCTTCCTGTCTTTTGTACACCCACAGCTACAAAATTGGAGGATGATTTTTAATTTCATATGCTGCTCTGATGGTGCTAAAAGTTCAATCACTGTGTACATTGTTATTAGCCTTAATAATGAATCTGTCACTTAAGCAGTCATACCTGACTTGCTGTAGGTCGTTTCTTTGGATCCCAATTCAGCATATCGGTCATAAGCTGTATTGCCTCATTGCTGGCATTTGGAATGAGAGTTTTGAGGTGTATAGGGATACACTGTGGAAAGCGGAAATTCATGGCAGATGCAAGTTGGTACCCTTCTGGCCAGTCACTCTGTTAAAAGGTGAAAACAAGAGGGCAGAGTTAACACACTGCATTATTTTGGATCAAATTAAAACAGTTCTGTGTGCTGAGGAGGGAGGGGTGCAGCCTAAGTGGCGAATGCTGGATCAATCCTATGGCACGCATCCATAATACCTGCAAAGGTTCTAGAAAGAATGGATTCATCGGTGATTGCTATGGTACCTGCACAATTGCACATAGTGTGTTCAGCTACTTAAGAACAGCCCTTTGGCCTGCCGCTTGGTTATAAGGGGTGGAACCATAACCCCACACTCAGAAATGCCCTCTCTGCAGAGAAAGGTGAATACACAGAATCCCTGCACTGATGGGAGTTCAGGCAGCTAAATTATGGTAACATTGGAGGTAGACTTCCCTCAATCCAAAACGTACCTAACACCAGGGAAGCCAAGATTTGTCCCATAATCTGAACATTAAGATTTCACCCATTAGAAATCTAATGGTTAACTTACAATTGTACTCTCCTTCAATAAAAGAAATACATTAAATCATTCATCTTTGACACATATATCTTTTAACAAACATGTATTTAAGGCTACATCTACACTACCACAGAAGATCGACCCGCTTAGGGTCTATCTTTTGGAGTTTGATTTCGTGTTTCTAGTATGGATGTGCATAATAGAGCTCTTAGGGGTTGTAGTTGACTCCTGTACTGCTTGTGAGATGTGAGGAATAAGAGGTTGATGGGAGAAACTCTCCCGTCGACCTTCCCCTGTATAGATGGGCAAGTTAGCTGGGTGCAGATACTTCAATTTTAGCTATGCACTAGGTGTAGCTAGAATTGTGTATCTGTGGTTGACTTTCCCCAGAAGTCTGTAATCTGTGGCTCAGGAGCTGCATGTGTGCCCTTAACGACTCTTTGCAGCTCCCACCACTATAATTGCAAAGTTTAAAAAAAAAAAACAAAAAAACACACCCTCCTGGTTACTTTTGATAAATAGTGAATGTCTAAAAGCCCCAAAATGAACAACTCATATCTAAATAGCAAACAATATGTGATTTCAAAACATTGGATAACTCCCCCAGTGTCCTCCTGAGAGAGAAGTCTGGGAGTAAAAGTCCCAAAAACAGTGGTACAAACACAAATGTAAAGTGTGAGGAAATAGGATATGTAAAAAGTTTGTGAATGTCCTGCAGTAAATATGGATCACATTACAAATCATTGTATGTGCACTGTTCTCAAAATAAGTGTTACAAAAAGTATCATGATATTTATTAATGGCTGTTTCACATTCACATGCATTGCAGCTCTTGAATTACTGAGTCTTCTACCAAATTCGAAAAAAATGGCTCTTCTATTTTGGTTGCTGACCCTGGACATTCTTAGTCTAGTGTAGACATAGCCTTAAAAGTTAAAGCTCTATTTGTGCTACATTTCTGGCAGTTACAGACCCTAGTCACAGTTACGGGCTTGATGCCATAAATAAATCATGAGGAAGACTCCAGTGAAGGCATGAGGTGCAATCCCAATGATAATTTGACTATTCAGATTAGCAGACATGCCCATCAACTTTAGTGGATGGAGGATTAGGCCCTTAATGTGAACCAGAAATCTTTATGCCTACCTGTGTCTCTGGCAACAGGCCCACAGTTAAAATTGAGACAGAACATATCATAGGACAAGCTGAAGCTTGAGAAAGCATCACACAGAAAAAGTCGAGGGAGGAAGGGAGTATAACATAGCACAGGAAAAACACGCAAGATCTGTTACTTGTAAAATGTTCTTTGAAGATCTAAGTACCATTTTGCCATTCTTCAGTAAATTACCTAAAACACATTTTATTGATTCCCATCCCCAGTAAACTGTCACACACCTTCTCCCACAGAATTACTGCTCTATCATTGCTTATGGCAATAGAAGCTCTTTCTATTCTATCAGTCTGTCCACTTTATGTAGCGATGCCACAAGGCACTTACTTGTGACATCACATTTGCTTCCCTATTAACGGACTCTAAAGTCATTAACGTGGAGACATGAATTTCTAACTCAAGCTAGGAAAGGGGAGACTTTTTAGAAAAATTACAGGACCCACACAGAAATAAGGAACAATGAGAAATGAATTAGATGAAAACATACATTTAAAAAACAAAAACAGTTGTGGAACTGCCAGCAATCAATCCATTAGCATTATGGCCGCTTCTACCATGAAGAATCTTCTGGAAGATCATGTTTACACGTTAAAGGCAACCCGAAAGAGCTGTCCCGCCTTCCAGAAGAGCACATCTACACATGCACTGGTGCTCTTCTGGAAGAACAGGGCAGGAAATGGTGTGGATGGGGCCACGTGGCCAGAGAGCCCTTTCGGGGCTGCCAGCCATGTAGCCCCTTAAAGGGCCCCACCCAAACAGCCCCTCCCTGCACAAGCTGCCGAGGCCTGCTGAGCTGCTTGCTGCAAGGCAGACCCAGGTCCCTGTCCTGCATGGCCCAACCAGCAGGCATGGACCCCAGCAACCACAGGCCAGCAAGCTTGCCCTGACCTGCAGGCTGGCCATTCTCCTGGCCACACTCCTTGGCCTCCTGTGGCAACGGAGACCCATGCCCGTGGGTCCCAACCCCACACCTTCCCTGCCAGGCTCCCCCCCAAAGGGAGGGGAACTGAGGGGGGGTGAGGGGCCAGAGCAGGGGGTGAGTAGGCGTAGCCCAGGGGATACCACATGCCTGCTGTCAGACGGGTGCCCCAGTCGTGGGGGGAGGGCCCAGGAGGAAGGAAGGGAGAGGATGGGGAAGGAGGCAGGGACACCCCCCGCTCATGCCCACAAGTGTGCCCACTCTCATTCCCCTGCAGGTTGAGAGAGCCATTGACGACCTGCTGGTGTGGTGGCTTGTGCACATCAGGGACCTGGAAGCGCTCGTCGAGGGCTTCATGGAGCTCAGGTTCCCCCAATGCTCAGGAGCAATCGATGGGACGCATATCCCCATCGAGGCCCTGGACTACAGTGACAGCCACTACATCAACCACAAGGGGTACCACTCAATTGTGCTCCAGGTGGTGGTGGATGCCCAGGGGAGGATCATGGACGTTTATGTGGGCTGGCCACGCAGGGTGCCCAACGTGCGCATCCTGCAGAACTCTGTCCTGTTTCACAAGACTGAGGCCAGAACATTCCTGCCCCAGCAGGAGCACATCATCAGAGAGGTCGCCATGCCCCTCTGCTCGTGAGTGACCCGGCCTACACCATCCAGCCCTGGTTGATGCACCTGCACACCCTCCCAGGAGCTGTTCAATCCCTGGCTCACACGGGCCTGGTACCTGGTCGAGTGTATGTTCAGCCATCTGAAGGTGCAGTTCAGATGTCTCCTCACGCGCCTCGATGTGTTGGTGGAGAACGGCACACAGGTCATGCCCACCTGCTGCGCCCTCCACAACCTCATTGAGGCATTGAGGGGACCCTGCCCCAGGGCTGGATGGCAGAGCTGGCCCCCCAGTACCAGCAGCCCACCACCTCCCCCAACAGGCGGCTCAACCACGACAGGGTCCACATCTAGGAGGCATTCGCCCAGCGGACTATGAACCCCCCAGCCTGCCCCACACACCCCCCCAACGCATCACCACCTCCCCTACTGTCCCCCACGATAATCAGGTACTCGGGGGTGTGCAATGTAAATATGTGTTTAACCCTGAATGTAGAACTAGAGAACACCTTTTATGTAAATAGCACCCATAAAACAAAACAAGCTTGTATGAACCCAAGACTGCCTAAATATATACATGGGGGTCAGGGAACAGGGGCATACAAACTGGGACAGGGACAGGGATAATAGGGGCCCTAGTCAAGGGATGGGATGAAGGGCCATAAGCCCTGGCGCCCGCGGGTGACCCTCCCACCCCAGATGCATGGTCCCCTGTATGGAGCTGATGGGGCCATGAGCACTGGGAGATATGGCCGGTCTGCCACAGGCCCAGCCTCCGTGGGGTGGGGCATGGGTCTCAGCTCAGGGGACCCTCCATGGGACCACTGTGGCCATGAGCCAGGCCATAGTGTCCCTGAGGGCAGCTGCGGGCAGGCCCAGGGGTAGTAGAGCAACCTGGGCCTCGAGGTCATGGGGTGGGGACGGGGTGGGAGCAGCAGGGGCCTTGGGGGAGAGAGGGGCAGGAGGGGCAGCTGGGGGCTGGTTGGACAGGGCCCCACACACTGTGTAGAGCATCCCCACCACCTCCCCCCAAAATGTCCCAGCGCCAATTTCAGTTCGGCCTCATTGAGGGCCAGCTGCCTCTCTGCCAGGGCATTCTGGTGGCAGAAGGTGGCTGTGTAGGCCACAGCCTCATCCTCACGGCCCCGGCATCTGGTCCAACAGACCCATGGCCACCATGCCGTGGGGGTTAGGGCTGGTCCAGGCCCGGATGGTGGGCTGCTGGGTCCTCCAGCCTGGACAGGGCTGGCAGACCCCAGGCTCCTCTCCCACCTCTCAGATGGTGTTGCTGTAAGACAGAGGGTGGGGCGGGTGGGGGAGAAGGGGAGTCAGTACTGTATCTGGACCCTGTGTGCCATGATCCCAGCCCCCCTGGGTGGTTACGCCCACCCCGGACCCATGCAAGCCCCCATGCACTCACCACACTGGTGTCTGGTGCCAGGGCAGAGGCGCTGTCTGTGGTGACACCCCCTAGAAATGGGTTGATGAGCTGAGGGAGCTTGGCTATGGGGGGGTCCCTGCCTGGGGAGCTGATGGGCTGGGTGCAGTCATGTCACTTGAGGGACCCTAGGCACGCTCAGGGGGCTCTCTGCAGGGGAGGGAGCCAGATGTCACCCGCAGGCATGGCCACACCCCAGACCCCGATGTGGGACAGGCCATCTGGATTTGGGGCATCGCACTGGGACCTGGGTATGCCCCACCCCCGCCCAGGGATTTGCTGTGGCATGTGCTTACCTGAGGTGGCCTTGAACAGGTCTGATGATGCCCGACTGTTGGGAGCCTGACTGCTGGTGGCGGAGGGCAGCTTGACGACAAGCAAGCCATTGAAGGACTCTCCAGCGGCTGGGACGCCTGTATTGGCAGGGCTCTCCTCCCGCTCCAGTGTGGCAGGGGGCTCTGGTGTAGCCATCTCCATGGTGACCCAGGGTGGCGAGGCAATGTTGGCAGCCAGGAGGTCCTGCAGCTCCCAGTGGAAGGGGCAGGTGGCTGGGGCATGGCTGGATCTGCAGGCGCTGTCTTGGGCCTGCATGTATCCCTGCTGCAGCTTGTTCACCTTGCATTGTACATGCTCAGGGGTCTGGGAGGGTGGCCGTGGGCAGCCAGGTCCTGGGCAAGGCATGTGAAGGTCGGGGCATTCTTCCAGTGCCCGCTGGTGTTGTGGAGGACCTTGTCGTGTCAGAGCCCCAGTAGGTCCTGGCGCTCTGGCTCTGTCCAAGAGGGGGCCCTCCATTTGGGATCCTGGTTAGGGTCCTGGCTGCCCTTGTCCAAGTTATTTGGGCTCCCCAGGTGGTGTGGGGTGCTGACTATCTCTTGGGCTCAGGGCTGGTGAGTGCTGCAGGGCCTTGGGTGAGTGTGGTTTACACTTGCTGCCACCTTCCACACTCTCAGCTTCCTGCCATGGAGTCTCTGGGTCCTTACAGCTCTAAAAGCCACAGGACCCAGAGACCACAGACTCACTGGGGTCACCTAGAATGTCTCTGCTCTCTGGTGAGTTGCTGCCATGGCAGACTGCTTCTTCTGGAAGAAGCAGCTTGCAAACGTCTACACATGATTTCGAAGGAGCTCTACCTGGTTTTGCAGCAGAATCTGGAATCTGGAATGTGTGGCTCCTTTTTCCAGATTCCTTCAGGAAGAGTGCCTTTCATGTGTAGATGCTCCACGGATCTTCTGGAAGAAGGCACCAGCCTTCCAGAAAATTGTGCATGCACAGAAGTGGCCTATGACTTTGTGTTTTTTCATAAGGTTGCACAACATGTCAGTGTATCATTTGATATACAAGTTACTACATTAAGTTACTGAATAAAAGGAGGATTTAAGGTTACAGAAAATCATTTGTTATAAGAATGGCACTTAGTATTGTCATAGGCAGACGAAAGGCCAGACTCTCAGTTCCACCCAGCAAATAAAAGAGCCGCAGAGGAACCAATTACAGCTTACTGATCCTGGGGCTGGCTTTACAACCACCCCAATCCCAAAGCACATCAGAACAGTCTAGCATCTACTCTGAGGTAAGTAGGCTGGTAATTGTACTCAAGGGGCTATGTGCCGGAAGGGTTACCAACTTTTTGACTGCAGAAAACTGAGCACGATTGCCCCGCCCTCCCAGCTTTTTAAAGGCCCTTCCCCTATCCTTACTCCAAGGCTACACCCATTCATGCCATCCATCGTCTTTTGTCGCTTGCTCTCCTCTCCTCCCTCACTTGCTCATTTTTGCCATTAATATTCACAGAATGTTTTGATCAGGACTAAAACCCTAGAGTATTTACTAGGTAATACACAGCATTTTTAATAAGCTATTTCCGCAGAAACTCTCTCTTATGCCTAACAGTTCTCATTCAGTCCCATGGGTTCGCTACATTTACATCCTCTACACCATGGGATACCAAAAACTTCCCAGACTTTTCACTCTTTGCCCTGTCATGAATTTGCACCTGTCTTCTTCAATATTTCCTTCTGGATATCTGCTCAGCATTTCAGTCTCCATATATTCATAGCCAAACATCTAACATTTCTGTCCCAACTATGTCCCCTCTCTCTCTCATTTCTCCATCACTATTGACAACTCCTCTATTAAAATAGGGATAGTGCCTAGAAAATTGTGAGGACTACTCAAAAGAAATCAAAGAGCAACAACAGCCTCATAAACTTCTCATCTTTACCTCCTATCTCCTTCCTTGCCAACCTCTAGAATCAAACTGTGTCCTGTCAATTTTTCTTCTATACAGCCTCTAAAATCTGTATGGTTCTTTTCATTCCCATCAGTAAAATCCTGTCTTACTTCTGTCATCTTCCATCTACTGCTCAGATTTTCCACTCCTTGGCATACCTGCCTCTCTTCAGTTTATTAAACATTTGGCAGATGGAGTGGTTTTCCACTGTTGCTACTGTGGCCGTCCCACCCCCAATCCCTCCTGAAATCCCTTCACTGGCTTCCTTGCACTTTCAACATTAAGTTTAGGCTCTTAATTTTTGCCTTCCACCCCTACTTACATTTCTCTTGTGTCAATTAATGCCCTCTTTCTCCCATGTACCCTCCCTTTGTGTTACTGTTTGCTCCCATCACTGCTGTTCATGTCATCTCTCAGTCCCATTTCCCATGCACCATGCATCATCCTCCTCCTCCAAACCATTTTTTCTTCTGCTTGTTGCATCTCCACACCTCCTTTCCATTTCAATTGTTGTGCTGTGGTTCATTGTCTCCAAATTAAGTAGGATGCTCCTTGGGGTGGAGGCTGTCTTTCTATGTGTTGTGTAAGTGGCACATATGTTTAGAGAGAGTGTACTATCTATGTAGTTCTTTTGTAACTCACTACAGAATCAACCACTAATAGTTTTTTTTTTTTTTTAATAATTAAATCTGATTTGTACCAACAGAAAATAAGTTTGCATACCTGAATATTTGCCTGCACAGATATCTATTTGTTCAGGCAATTTCATTGTGTGCGCGCAAAGGCAAGTACATATGTGTACTATTCAACCTACATTTTTCAAAACTTGGAGTTTAAATAGCATTGTTTGCCTAAAATAATGGAAAGCAATTCTAACACCAACAGACTGTCTGTCTATATTTTTCCTCCCTTGAGGACATTGCTAAGAATACTTTACATAAAAACAGAAACTCACTATCTTACAGTTCATATGTTCCATTTCCCCCCGCCCCACATTTTTAAGGCACGATTCTCCAATTAAAACATGATAATAAATTCCAAAATAATAATAATTTGAACATGTTACAATAAAAATCAATTGTATGCCAACGTCCTTAAAAATGTGCATGATCTTTTTAAAAAAATCTTTAATTTATCTGGATTCATATAAGAGAGAGTAAGTGAATGTAAAAACCACAGATCATAAAGGTGTTAATATACAAAAACGAGTATTATTCTGTATGTCAATAGAACAAAGTAGCACAATTTAGAAAGTATCAGTTGCACAAGCAGTTACTAGAGGGTAAATGTTTATGTGTACCCCTAAAAGAAATATAGTGCCCAATGTTACTTATTCATTTTATTCTCATTCATTTTCATAGTATGAATCTAGTTTGGCCTTACCTTCTTTGGTGTCCCCAACACTTGGCAAATTTTGAAGATTTCATCAACTTCACTTGTTCCTGGGAAAAGAGGTCTCAGTGTGTAAAGTTCAGCCATTATGCTACCAACAGCCCATATATCAATAGGAGAGCTATAAACAGAAGATCTCAACAAAACTTCAGGTGCACGGTACCTATAAGAAATAATGGGCCAAAGTCAGAAGTGGAGGTACAAAGAAAAGGTAAGTTAAAGACATATGTTTACTGTATAAATCACATACCATCTGGTAGAAACATAATCTGTGTATGGTGGCTGAGATCTTAGTTCTCTAGCCAATCCAAAATCAGCTATTTTCACAAGCTCTGGACCCATACAGAGAAGGTTTTCAGGCTTCATATCCCGATGGAAAAAACCTATGAGTACATATACAGAAAAAGATAAATTGTGCTATCACTTGTTCAATATGCAACTTTGGCTTAGGCTATGTCTATGCTACACCAACTGCGTAGCTAAAATTGACTTATCAGCAGTCAACTGCTACGGCTGTCTACATGGAAGGTCGATGGGAGCATTTCTCCCGTTGACCTTTCTTAATCCTCAACACTTACTAGGAGTTCCAGGGTTGACTTTGACCCTGGAAAGTGCCATTTCATGCATGTGCAAAACAAAACCCTGAGTAGGTCAATTTTCTGTGGCACTAAAGACGTAGACTTAGTCATACAAAATTCAGTTGGGAATTCTCTGGAGACCATAAGCTTTTCTTTTATACACATTTTTTCAAAATAAATAAATTTTATTATAAAGGAAGAAAGTTTTCCTCTGATTTAATTATATTTTATTGTTAAGTTAATAAGAACAAACACCTGTTTTTAAAACTTACAAAAACGTGTAACAGTTTTCAGGAAATGGCTGTTTCACTTTGGAACTGTGAATAGATGAACAATGGTAGTTAAAGGTTGTTTGTTCTGTTTAATAATTTTAAATAACTGAAACCAATTTTAGAAACAAAGCACTTCTTGTAAGAACACGAGCTTGGGTTTTTTCCCCTCTTATATAGCAATGAACAACAGTCTCTGACAATATTCTTTAGTTAGCAATTCTTGTAGGCATTAGTGCTATTCATCACCCTGGGAAAGACATACACTTTTTCACAGGACATTCAAATTCTGATCTGGGGTGTTTCTATGCACAATTACACATACTACTTTTCAGCTGTGTCTACACAGGCACATATCTTGGAAATAACTGTATTTCAAAGATTACTAATAGCTGTATTTTCAAAGATTACCACTGATTGGGATAAGGGGATTTTGAAAGGTGAGGGTCTTTTAGAAAAGGAGCCCATGTAGCCGCGCCGAGCCACACGCTTTTGAAAGCGGCGCTTTCAATTCAGTGCCTCATTAGTAATCTTCGAAATACAGCTATTTCAAAGATTTGCGTCCATATAGACACAGCCTTCATGTTTCATGTATCTACATTCTATTATGAGCATCCAAATACAGGATTTGGAAATTCTATTTAGGTATCCATGTTTTAAAATTAGACTGTGTATAGCATAGTTTCTTCCATTACATGGTCTATGGTCTAACCATCCCTGCTGTTTAATGCAAGTATGCTGTTACTTGCTATAAATCTGTCGACCTCACTAATTAATACTGCAATTCAATATTTTCAAGAAGTCATAGGTTTTCTTTGTACTGAAAATCTAAAATCAGAAAAATGCAGCTCTAAATATGAAGGCAAAATGTGACATGGTAAATTTTATCTTTCTGTGCCCAAATATCTAAGATTAGAATAATATATTAAGATTGAAATACAGAAATAAGATTTTTTTCACAAGCGCTTACATGCAGCTCACTCATTTACTTTATGAATACTAAAAAGAAGTTTGCTAATGATCAAAAATAATCCATGATCATAAATAAAAATACAAGAAATGACACTTTAGAGATCAGTTTCAACAGGGATTCGGAGCCCTCAGAAGAACACAAGCTTACTATGTGATGTATGTGTGTGAGAGACAGGGATGTCACAAGATGTCAACTTCCACCTCAAGCCCCATTTTGTCTTCAGCTTTTACCATAGTGTTACATATAGTAAAAAAACCTGTTTTTAATTCATAACACAGGTCACATTCAGAGGCTTGCTATGTGAAAGGGGTCACTGATACAATAATTTGGGAACAACTGACTTAGAATATAAGTAAAGACAGAAGAGTTTCTCTTTTGTGAAGAGCCTTACCATACTTGTGTACAAAAGCTAAGCCAGAGATCCCTAGGAACGCTATTTCATTATCAGTGAACATCTTATTTTCTCTGGCAAGTTACAGAGAAAATGATGGGGGTAGAAAAAATTATAATAGATAAAATGAACAGGAAAATAGAAAGATGATTTTTAATATAAAAGGCTGAAAGCTTACTAAACAGTCTCTAAATAAATATTGATGCTTTCAGAAGAGAAAGCCTCCAATTACAGAAGAAAAAAATATTTAAAAATCCAGATGGATTTTGGACACTACACTGGGCAGGCATATATTTTCTATTATACTCAAGCCATTTAACCTGTAATCACAGCCATTAAGGTTTTTCTAGGATTGCCGAGCATTATTTTCTCTCCCAAAAGAGGGCTGCCCAATTAAATTCTGCAAAGAAACCTACCGTGCTTATGGATAAAAGCTAGCCCCTGTAATATCTGATACATCATGTTTCTGATGACTGACTCAGGGAACAACTTGTTTCTGCAAAGAAACACATTTACGTAACATATTTAAGTATTTCAGGCAAATTTAACATTTTCAAACATCAGCATCAAGGGTGAAAGATCAAAGTAAAATTTTCATATTAACAATCTAAGGTTTACTTTGTCGTTCCATATTCAAGTAAAACTCTCTGATTGCAAAGGGTGTTTTGTTTGCCTAAAAGGCTGAGGGATCAAGTTCCAAGTCTGTATATGAATATTTTTCTTCTCTCTCTCTTTCTCTTTTGTGTACACATACATACATATCACAAGCCAAACCCAATAGTGTAAGCAGTTGGTGAAATATCAGACTAGTTCTTCATATATTAAAAGGGTTAAGAAAATTACTTTTGCAAATTCTTGTATGGTTTAGAATCAACATATATTATCTTCAAAATTCTCTGGTTGTGTTATCCCAGATATACTGAAAACTGAACAATGCATAATTCTGTTCTCAGATATATAGGCATAACTTCTATTAACTTCAGTATAGCTGCAGAGGTGAAATTAAGGACATAGTATAAGAACAATTTTAGTTATCTGAATCTACTAAACATGGATAAGGCTTAAAACAGGAATTTTAAACATATTGGTCAAATATCAATAAAACTCATTAAAAAAACTGCCAATGCCATATTCCACAAATGAAACATACCTGTCTTTCATTAACTGATAGAGATTTTCCTTCATATATTCAAACACAAAATAAAGGTGGTCATTTTCTCTGATAACTTCTTTCAGTTTTATCACATTGGCATGATTCAGTTTCTTAAGAGACTGCAATAAGCAACAGATGTATAAAAATTATGACACTTTGGTTCTTCAACAAAGATAAAACAGAGTGATGCTTGACTTTTTATTAATTCTACATTAGAAATAGCCTTTGGACAAATAGAATGTATTTTGCCTAGTTTTATGTGCTTTCTTCCAAATAAGTTATTGCAGTGGTTTCCGACCTGGGATCCATGGATCTTTGGGGGTCTGTGAGGGTATTGCAGGGAAAAAAAGATAAGATAAATAAAAATTATCATAGAAAATAAGTTATAAATAAATTGCAAAGTTACTTTGAATTCTTATTTTTAAATTATGTGTCTTCCTATAATGTTATTAGTTGCTGTCCAAAAACCTATGTTATGGTTTCCTTTTTCATTTCAAAGCAGCTAAAACTGATTTTGATGGGGGTCCACAAATGGTTTGGGAAGGGGTGACTGGGGGTTCACACTAGTGAAAAGGTTGGGAACCACTGGGTTATTGCATTCCTCCTCCTCAATGTAACAATTATGAAAAAAGACCTGCAGGGTCACATTTTCCCAGAGTATCCAGTTTGTGCAACAGAAACTATTTGCATGCATAAATCCAACATTTTTCAGTCAGGCACTCAATTATCTATAATATGTATGTAAAAGAGACAATGCCAACCAACAGAAAACATATACACTACATCTACATTAGAAACAGCTGTCGACAGCAACATCTGTCAGAGTTGTGTCAACAAAAACTCTGATGAAGCAGGTCTTTCCCCACAAAAGCTTATGCTCCAAAATATCTGTTAGTCTATAAGATGCCACAGGACTTCTTGTCGTTCTCTCTGTCAACAGAGTGCGCCTACACGTAAAAAGAGATCGAAAGAGCAATCTGCTCTGTCAACAGTGAGTAGTCAGACTGCCCTGCCTCCTCCTGACAGAATGGCTGCCCGGAAGCTCTGCAAACAGGGCTGCCTGGCGAACTGGAAGCCAGCTTCTGTCAACAAAACTCTCTAGCTTAGACCCAGACTTTGAGGGATAATACTGTTGAGGCAAACACAGAGTTCTGTCAAGAATCTGTTGACAGAATGCTTTAAGCATGTAGACACTCCTTGCGTTTTGTCAACAGGCCACATCTGTTGACAAAACTCTGTATGTAGACACAGCCAAAGTAAATGGATATTTTCTCCAAAATCATGACCACAACCCAAATTCATCTGAATAAAAGATAAATAAATATAACTTGAATTAAACCAGAAAATGGAAAAGCCTTCCATATAATATAAATACTAAAAATATTAATTTTTTTTAATCACAAAATATAGAATTTTTTAGCTTCATCATTTTCCAGTTCACTCTGATGCTGCACAGTGTTTAAAATATTAAGCTACATAGTTGGATGTAAAAAACTTTTGAAAACAAAATGTCAGGTATGAGATTAAGCTTTCCTGATAGCTCCTTAATAAATCTGGCTTTATACATAGCACTAACCAAGGCATAAATGTAAACAAGAAAGTAAAGACTCGACATTCAGTATACATTAAAAACACATTATGCTCTGAGTTTTACCTTCACTTCTCTCAAATTCATACATTCATCCCAAGAATAGAACTTCCTTTTCATCCTGAAATAAAATTCAGAAAATACAGTGTATTCTGAACAAACCATAAAATGTTATTAAAACCAAGAAAGGTCAGGAACATGTCACTTTTCAGCAGAATAACAATCAAATTCTGTGTTTTCAATAAATTTCAAACATATTTTAGCAAATATTAATCTAGTGAACTGTACTGTTTTAAAGAGTTACCACAATTCTGAAAATGCAATGTATGATATTTAACCACTACCAAGCTTTTGTAAAGTAACTAGCCATAAAGACAAAGTATCCCCAAGAGTTCTATAAACATCAGCAGGCATTTCCCACCCATGTAATCACAAGTATGTCCTTAATCCACTGGGATGCAGCATGACAAAGTGAAAAAAACATGGGCCTGGGAATCTGAAGTAGAGGAGGTCACATAGGCTAGATCTACAGTAGGGTAGACAGTCCATTTTCAATACACTATTCTAGCTAGACCTGGGGCTCTGGCGGCTGCCATTGCTGATACAGAGGTAGAAGCAGCTGGAAACTCGAGGTCCTTTTAAATCACCAGGTCACGTGGCAGCTGCCCCCTTTCCCTCCCCACCACCTCCATTGGTGGGCATGCCTATGACCATTTGGAAACACTTCCAATTTTGACTTAAAATTTGCAAATGATGAGGAATCTAGCAAAACCCTGGGTAAACTGATCCAAATGATGAGTTACTCTTACTTTTAAAAATGTATGTGTTACCTTCAGTCTGAATTTGTTTTACTTCAGTTTCCAACCATTAGACTGTATTATACGTTCTTTTGTTAGACTGCAGAGTCTATTACTAAATATTTGTTACCTATGTAGGTTCTTACAGGCTGCAGTCAAGTCACTGAATCTTCCCTTTGTTAAGCTAAACAGACAGATTTAAAGAGCTCTATCACTAAAAGGCCTTTAATCATTTTCCTGGCTCTTCTCTGAGCCCATTCCAATTTATCAATAACCTTCTTGAATTGCAGACACCAGAAATGGACACAGTACAAAAGACAGAGTTAAAATAACTTTCCGACTCCTACCTGAGATTCTTCTGTTTATGCATCCAAGGATCACATTAGTTCATCACAGCAGCACATTGAGAGCTCATATTCAGCTCATTATCCATCACAGACCGCATGTTTTTTCACAGACACTGCTTCCCAGGAGAGAGACCTCATCCTATTGGTACAGTGTATATTCTTTGTTCCTAGATGTATCTCTTTACATTTAACTGTATTAAAATGCATATTGTTTGCATCCATCCAGTTACCAAGCCTTTGAAAGCAGAGCCCAATTCCAGGACTACAGCTACACTAGAAGCATCTGGCGACAGACATTTCTGTTGGAAGAGGTTTTCCAACAAAAGGTCTGTTGACAAAGTGCGGCCATACACTAAAGTGGATCGAAAGGGCAATCCACTGTCAACAGAGCGGCCAGTCCAGCCACTCTCTCGACAAAACAGCCAAACAGAAGCACAGCAGACAGGGCTGCCCCGTGTCCTGGATGCCCTGTCTGTCAAGAGAAGGCCCCCAGAGCATCCACACGGCTCTTTTGTCAACTGAATCAGTCAACAAAAGGTACTCTTCCTCATCTGGGAGAGGCAGAAGGTTGTCAATGGAAGTGCCAAATTTGGTCAACAAAACTCGCTAGTGTAGCTGTACCCCAAAAGAGGGAACGAAGAGAGCTGTAACTCTAAAGTGTAAGGATTCTATTGAAGCAACTTGTGAAAGAAACCAACTCAATTGTTTTGCTGTTGATCTTTGTTAGAAGAGCCAAGAAAACCTTAGAGTTACATTTATTAGATTCTCCGATAACAAACGTAGATTGCTTAAGAGTGGATTGGGCTTGTCTACACTGCCACCTTCCTTTGAAGGAAGGATGGTAATTAGGGTGTTGGGAGTTTACTAATGAAGTGCTGCCGTGCACAGGCAGCACTTCATTAAGCAAATTCCCCCCTGCGGCAACTTCCAAGTTTTAAACTTCGAAGTACCAGCAGGTGAGCCATGGCTAGATATGTGCTGGTACTTTGAAGTTTAAAACTTGGAAGTTGCCATGGGAGGGAATTTGCTTAATGAAGTGCTGCCTCTGCACGGCAGCACTTCATTAGTAAACTCCCAACACCTTAATTACCATCCTTCCTTCGAAGGAAGGTAGTAGTGTAGACACCCGATTGTGTAGCAAACAGATGATAATATAGAGCTTACAATTATCTACTACAGTATCTAATGAGACGAAGTGCATCTGTTCGACAATTTTTAAAGTTCAAGTAATGAAAGCAAAATTAATGTCATCAGACTGCATTCTTGCACAACAAATTTAAGCCCTTAGAAATAAAAGAGACTTCTTGTTCTATGATGGGTCAGTTTAAGGTAATTTATGTTTATTATGCATATAGATTAAACCCTATTCATCAGGACACGTGTTGAAACATGCTCTGGGGCATTCCTCTGCAACTGCAAGCCACAGAGCAGCCATGACAGCACAGAACCTGGGGCCAGTGGGAATAGTAACTGTTTTCATATGCTCCCTGGACCAAATGCCCTATATCTTGCATGGATTGCTGAGTTACAGAAGTTAGAAAGTGAACTCCCCAGCCCTAACAAGCATAATTTGCCGCAAAGGCTCTATATGGAGTCACAAGCCGACAAGAAAGTTGCTTTTGCAGCCCTTCTACACAAAAGAAAACTGATAGAGTCTGAACTTCAGCATAAGAATTTAAGATTAAGGAGTGACCAGAGGCTAATGATTTTAATAAGAGATTTAAAACCAAACTGTTAACTTACTTATTTACTGACTTTAGTAGGTAGTTACACATTGTTTATCATTAAAAAGACTTACAGATTTTAGCACGTGTATAAAGATCTTTGTTTCTTTCTATCCAACTGCCACTTAACAGGTAATGTATCTGTTTCATAGTAGTTAAGATACTTTCTGTTGGAAGACCATGTTTAAGAAGAAAATTTTCCATTTCAGTCTGGAGGCTGTAGCCAGACAGCCAGCCCCCTCTCAGACCAGCATTGCTGGGAACACAAGGGAGCCAAAACAACAGGGCACTTAACATAAATTCCAGCACAGCCTTTGAAGCTGTGAGAAGCACAGGTGTGCTGCTACAATGTGCCTCTGGGAACATATACAACGATTAGGCTCACAGCAGACAGAGGAGCTGTGACAGACATGGCTCTTAGCCCCTACTAAATAACGTGATGCACACACACCCACATCCTAGGTGGGAAAATATTTACCCTAATAAAAGAATGTCCAGTAGTCGAAACTTATTGTTTCTCTCCCTTGCAAGTGTAAACTACTCTTGCGAGAGCTGGCGTCGCCCAGACAGACCAGCCCCAATTTGGCATAAGAAAGGAGAAAGAGAATAAACGAGTACAGAGGTATAAGTATGGGACCTACAGCACCATGATTTTTGAGTGCTTTTCACTATCTATCTGCTGGTCAGATAAGTGACAGCCTCCCAAGGCTTCTGCAGCTAAGAGGGTCCCTGAGCCTTGTCCCTTATTCGTCTTTCCGCGGAATTGAGTGACCGATCCTGGCTTGGCACCGCTGGAATCGAGAGATGCAAGGAGGGTAAGAAGCACCCACACCTGATCTCCTATCTTTAGTGTACACATATTTTGAAATAGAGCTCTATACTTTGTTGTCTTTCTTTGGGATTGTGGCTTCAGCTTTGTAACTTGTTTGTGTGTGTAACATCTATACATTTAAATAAGTAGGCACTAGCAATTTTGTAACCACATGATTAGAATCTAGTTTAATAAATTTTGGTAACCATTTGTGCATAAGCCTGACTTGTTTCTCTGGTTTACTGTAAAGCAGCCAACACAATTAAAGAACCTCAGCCGTTTTGGCTATAAAGCCTGGCCATTAGGTGAGAGTACTAAGAGCCTAGCGTTGAGTTGTGCCGCCTCCACGGGGCAAACTCTTGGGGCGCCTGTCAGTCAATCCTGACTGCCCACTGCGAAGGAGCTCTGAGCTCTAGCAGTTAAAGTCACAGGTGTGGAAAGGCTCTTAGTGCTGCCATTGGGGCACCTGTCAGTCAGTGTTGACTGCCCACTGCGAAGGAGCTCTGAGCTCTAGCAGTTAAAGTCACGGGTGGTTAGGACCTTGGGGCATCCGTCAGCCTAGCCCGGGCTGCCCGCCGCGAAGGGACAGTGCGTCCTAGCGGTTAAAGTCACGGATGGTATAAAACGGGCATAGCTGGCACCTCACCAAACATCCTTGGCCATCGGCTAACAGAGGCATGTGGCTTTTTCCATCATTTCTGGTCCAAAGTTCCACAGTTACAGGTGTGCTGGCAACAAAAGTTCTTTCACTCACACTCACAAGTCCCACATTTGAAGCAAACAGTTCAGTTTTTCCCAGAGGAACAAAGACATCACAGGAATTCAGTATGTCAATGTGAGAAGAATGCGGTGGGCACTTTAAAGTATGTCACAGGTACCCAAAAGCATACTGTATATGCTTTAGCATTTCCAACTTACACCATATGCAAAAATTTAGTTACTCTGTTATTCAGGGCATTATGGTATATGAGTTGTAGTTATAATCACAGGCCCAGCAACTTTTCCTACATTATCAACTGCAGGCCAAATTCTGCTCTTTGGCTTTTCATTGGATGAAAGATCACACTTATACTACTTCCTTCTAAAGTTACTTCAAGAGAAAAAACATGTTTGATTTTTAAATCACATTCAGGTTTTGTTCAGAATATCTGGTGGGCTAGTGTAACTGAATTGACTTCCATGGAATCACAGTGTTTTACAACAGCTGAAAATATGGGTGAAGGTCATCAAATCAGATATCCACAAGAACACACTATTTTTTTAAAAAAAAAAAAAAAAGATGTTGGTTTACTTGAAAAATTGTCTTAAGTATTTTCTGGCACATACATAGCATAGCATAAGAGTGTTACAATCTTAACTATTTAAGAGTATGTTTACTCACTCACATACCTTTTGATAGCCACAAGCTCGCCTGACTCATTGCTCTTTCCCATGAGGACACTGCCATAGGTGCCATCACCAAGTTGTTTCATGGTTGTATACCGGTTCATTTTGTAAGACCAGGATTGCTGAAAGCCTTGAAAACTCTGTATGTATCCTTTTAATAGAGGACTCCTACTTTCAATTTTTGAGACAAATTTTTGTTTTTCCAGAATGTTGCTATATCATTTGGTTGTTTACCATAATTTATTAAGGCATTTTGTTTTCTTCTCCTCCTCCAAGATTATAGCCACTGTAAGATCCAGAAATAAACTAACCAGGAAGGGAATAATGCAGCCATTATTACATACAACCTTTAAAGAAAACACAGGTGAAAAAAGGTAAATTTTAACATTAATGTACTCCAGGAAAAACACAATATTCATATATAACACATTAATACCCTCTTATATTAACGTTTTCTCTGGGTAATGGAACACATCAGAATGGCCTGGTATTTTACCATACAAAATAAAGATGCAGATCTAAATTGAATAATGTTCTACAAGCATTAGGCAACTTCCTATACCCATGTAGCTTTTCCTGTAAAATGTGAGAATTCTCACCAGTAGCTAACTATCCAGCATGAACGCAGCATTCAGGACCACCAACAAGAGGGGCAAAGGGGACCACTGCTTAGGGACCTGGCATTTCAAAGGGACTCAGACCTGCTAGCTGCCATCGCTGTGCCAGGAGCAAGTGGCAGCAGTATCCAGGAGCCCCCATTTGAAACACTCTGGGAGCATGACTCTGCTGCTCTGTGTGGGATGCTGAGGGCAGAGCGGAGGGCAGTGCTGTGGTCTAAGCAGAGCTAAGGGCTGACTGCCCTTGGCCTTGACCCTTCCATCTGAGGCTCACCACCCTCACACTGTACCCCTGTTGACCCCGCCGATGGTATTAAAGTGTGTGCTTTACTGTTTAGGAGATGTGCCCAACTCTGCAGCTGGCTAGCATATATTTCTGTCTGAGGAGGTACTTACTTGAAACACAGCCTCCTTATAAGAACAGTAACATGTCCTACCATTCAGTGGCACCCTGGTCATCAGCAAAGAATTGTGCACGGGCTGTCAAGCTGCCAGCAGCAGATGCCCCACCCAGAAGTTGCGGTTTATTCCCTGTGACCTGGTCCTCAACCAATTTGGCCCCAAAGAGCATAAACTAATCATTTTGCTGTAATGCAGCTACCTGCATGGTGAAATGATGTAATCGTTTATCAGTGCACACCACCACCATCCAGGAGATTTAGGAGAGGAAGTAAGTTACTGTGGGAATTTTAACTAGGCAAAAAAATTAAAGACTCCAAATCTTCAACCTGCTGCCTTACAATGCCACCTGAAGTACGCAATTTTAGGCCCCAATCCTGCAAACTTTCACACTTATTCTTCGCTTAAGAAGCTATACGAAATACAGGTTGACCCTCTCTTATCCAGCACCCTTGAGTCTGGCAACCCCTGTGTTCCAGCATGATTTTAATTAGCCATATGTTCTCATACTATGGGTGGGGCCAAGTTTCCCATAGTCCCATAAAATTTGTTTAAAGCCACCAGTCCTGGCTCTCAGTGTTCTGTGCTGTTATTTAGCTCTAGTTTACCCATAATGCCTTCTAAAAGCCCAGTAAGGAGTGGCAGTGTTGGTAATATGCTCGATAACTTTTACCTTCCATAGCTGGGCAAATTCTCTCGTTCAGCACTGGTTAGATTCTGGGTGCCAGCCTACAGAGGGTCAACCTGTATATATTAATTAAACTACTATATATTTGAGAAGGAGTTAGTCTATTTGTTCAAGAACTCTTCATAAACAGTAAGAGGTAGGACCACCAAATTTGGTATACAGCTTCCTTTTATCATAACTTAAAGCAAGATAAGGGTTTGGCTGTGCCAAGAAAATGAGATGTGCCTTGAACGGAACTGCTTCTCATAAAACTACACACAAAAAACAGGGAATCACCGGGCAGGTGAAATGGGCTGGTACGGGGCATGCCCTCTTCCTGTCCACAACTGCCCCAGACCCAAGCCTCCCACTTAAGGAAGCCTTCCCCCAGGTCATATGAGAACATTGCTGGTTGTTCCCCTTCATCAGGAAGTGAGGGAAAAGTGCATAGTTTGCTGGATTCCTCACTCCAACTAGGGAGCAGAGTGGGCAGATGAACCTGAATCTGCCCAAAATGGGGGACATTCACCCCTCCCGCAGCTGTGCCCACTAGAGCACAGTGAAGCACTTCTCATATGAGCCCAAGCTGCAGCAGTTATATAGTGTGGGATAGTCCTTTCTTCCTGGGGGCAGCCTGAAGACTGAACTCCTCAACCCCAACCACATCCCAGAGCAACAATTTAAATACTTGAAATATTTTCATTTTATCTTCCAAAAAAAAAAACAAAAACCCAAAATTGAGTTCAATACCTGAGCAATGCCAGATAAATCTTCTAGTATGCATTAATAACCAATACAGAATGGGATTAATTTAAATAGGCTTTGGTGCCCAAGTCACTTAGCTTTGAAAATCTCACACAGAACTCTACATACTGGTAAATGATCTTCTATAAGTAAGTTTGTGTTTATGTGTCCTACTACCTATAAACCTGAACCAGAATCTTAATAAGGAGAAACTTTGGACAACTTCATATGGTGTACCTGAACATCATGATGGGTCCCTACCTCAACAATAGGCTGCATCTAAACAATAAAACTCAGAATTATGGGGAAATTTGGAGCCAGATCTAGATCCAGACTTGGAACCCTCAATCTAAGTCATGTGCTTTGACCACACTTCTTTCCAGGCCACTTCTTTTGGGTATGGTGTATAGTTAACACCAGTACAGTTACATGAGAATGTCTTGTCCACTTATTGTGACACAAAGCCAAGAATGAGGAGCTGGCAATGGTATTCCAGGTCTCTTTTTTACATGTTAGCCCCATGACTAGGGCATTCAGCTGGAATGTGGGAGACATAAGTTTGAACCATCTTTCTTCAAAAGGAACTTCAAGCCAGGTCTCCCACATCCTAGGTGAGTGACCTAAGTACCAAAGTATTTGCTGTTCTGGGACGGGTCTCTCTCATTCACTCCTTTTGAAGCTGTTCCACTTTGTATGAACAATTAAGTACTCTTTCCAGCAGAGACTGAAACTTCAGTGTGTCTCCTGCCCCTGGTGAGTGTCCTAAGTATTAGACTATGAAGTCATTCCTACTTTCTCTCTCGCCCTCTTACAGTTCAAATATTTTACATAAAAGTTAACCACCACAAAATAACTTATAGTTCAGAGGTTATGACAATCACGTGAGGAGTAGGAGGGCCTAGAATGAAGTCCCTGTTCCAGAAACAGGATTCATACCTGGGCTTCCTACTTAATGTGTACCCTAATCTTTAGATTAAAGAGGGGCACAACCAACACAGTGATGCAAGAATGGTACCTAAGATCCTCTTCTGAATCCATCCTGAAAAATATATTTCAAGATTTTCATTTTCCCCACAATTTTGTTTCAATCTACATACTTTGCTATAATTTACATCAATTCAATGTTGCAGTTGCCATGAATCTCCATATTTTGGCTAAGAAAGACTGAAATTAAAAATTTCTTTCAGCTGTTTATGGTCATCTATTCATTTTTATCCCCTCTCTTCCCAAAGGAAGTTTCTTCTCCCTTGTAGCTGAGTCAAAGACGGGAAATTAAAACCTTGAAACTTCCATGAGGCTCTGTGCAGGTACCAAGGTCTGTTTCCTAATTAAGAGTATGTCTTGAATACTGAGTATTGTCAAGGAAACTAATGTTGACATGCAGAAGTCGCTAAAGCGTGTTTGCACTCACTGTCTATATCACCAGATTCTGTCCACATCTAGGTTCCCCTGTTGACAGTGAGAGTAATGCACCATGGCTATGTATCCCACAGTGCCTGGCGACGCCACTTGGTGTTGTGGGACCTTGGAAAAGAGCATGGGGCATCCTGGGACCATGTAAAACATCCTGTCAGGCACCACTTTGTTCAGGGGTTTCCAGTGTGCTTTTGCACCCTTTTTCCAAATGTCATTCTCTCCCATGCATTCCAGCAACTGCAGCAAGAAAGAATGAATCCCACACTCCTCCCACAGGCTCTGTTAACTGTCTTTAGGACTAGGCACATGGCAGCAGAGATCATCCTGAAGTTACTGACAGAGGACTCAGAAGCGCTTGGCAGTATGCATGATATGGACAGTGGCAACCTGTCATTCCATTTGGCAATCAAAGAGAGCTGTACAGGGTAGACGGTTGCTTCTGGGCAAGAGAAGCCAGCACGGATTGGTGGAATTGCATCATTATGCAAGAGTAGGATGAAGACCAGTGGAGACAGAACCTTCCTGGAGCTGTGTGATGAGCTGGCCCTGAACTACAGACCAAGAATACCGGAATGACAGCTACAGTCTCAGTAGAAAAGGGCATGTCACTTGCTGTGTGGAAACAGATGACTCCTCATTGCTACCAGTCACTTACAGATTACTTTGGGGTAGAAAAGTCTGCTGTTAGAGCTGTTTTGCTGCAAGTGTGCAGGGCAATAAATCACATTCTGCCTGCACCTCGAACAGCAGTGATTGGCCTGCTATTCAGTGTTAACAGTGTCAATGTTAAAGAGTAAATCAAAGTGTACAATCATTTTGAAACTGTATCTTTACTCATTAGAAAGCAGTGCTCTGAAATGCAATGAAACTTCCTATTCTCCCCGTCTCCACCCCTTTGTCCCTGCAGCTAAGGGGGGTGCTAGCACAGGGTTAGAACTCACACCTTTCCTCAACAAAGCTTGCCAGTGTAGATAAGCATTCAGATCCAGTTTATCTATTTACTCTGCTTTGGCAGGTAATCCTGCAAATACATATGCACACATCTCATAGAGCTTGAAGGGACCTCAGGAGGTCATTGAGTTCAGTCCCATGAGGAGGCCCAAGCCCCATCCCCTTCTCTTTAAATCTAACTGCTGCAGATTCCTCAATGGCCTCTTCAAGGACTGAGCTCACAACCGTGGGTTTAGCAGGCCAATGCTCAAACCACTGAACCCTACCTCCCACCATACACATGAAGATACTGGGACTCATGCAGGAGGATTGTTATTAACTTGTTTTTGCAGGATCAGGCTCTATCTGAGGAGGCAGAAGAAACAGTAAAACTGACTATATGCAAAATGCTGTCAAATGCCAATAGCGAACAAACTCTAACACAAATATTTCTTTCTAGTATCTCTTTCTTATGGCAATCTTAGCTAGATGAAACAATTCAGATACAAACGTTTTGGTTTTGTTTTAAAGTTGACTATCCAGTTTACCATGAGGGTACTCTTACTGGTGCACTCATTCATTAATTCTGCCCATACTGTCAGATGCAAGAAGTGGAAGCCAAATGATGCTAACCATCCCACCATATTCAGATGTAAGAATACCATTTCAGCCATTAGTGTGTTATGGAGTGTAAACTGCATTTTAAAATGTAAACAAAAAGTTGTAAATTTGAACTCTACATTATAGACAACATACTTCTCAAATACAGATAATCTAGGATGTGATACTGAGCACCTGTACCACCAGACTAACTTTAGAATAAGATTAGATGCGAGTGTTCAACCCCTCAAAGTATCAAGCCCCAACTGCATACAAAACCATTGCACTTACTGTATATACAACACAATTAATTGAGAACTGCAATAAAAATGTTATAATGATTTACATAATAACCACAGCATCACAGTATGCACATTTGTCAAAACAATTAACATAATATAGACACAGATTGTATGCTGCCTATTGGGCTTCCCGCTATGCAAAGGGAAAATAGAGATCCAAGTAATCCCTATTTGTCACTTAAAATGTTGGTGATCAATTTAAATTGTTACTATGTCAGATGTGCATTAAACAAAAATAAATGGTGCACATGCTAAACTAGCTGAACTCATTCTTCCTCTTGTGCAAATGTCTATTTTTGCAAGTTTGAAGCGTAATCCTGTCTCCCCTATGGAATCAAAACAAGAGATTGGGTAGTATAAGAACAGTAGAATCAGGCAGATTCTAGTCAATCACATAGCTTCAGAACAAAAAGCAGTCAAGTAGCACTTTAAAGACTAGCAAAATAGTATTCAAGTAGCTTCAGATGTTTCTATCCCCACCCCTCTGAAAACAATGAGAGTTTTGCTGGTAGTTTAGCAAGATTAGGGCACATACATTCTTCTTTGCCACCTCATGTCCTGAAACTTACACAGCACTCTGAAATAAATACCCTATTTAAAAGGAGAAAGCCTAAGGTAAACAACAGATTGTTTCTTATTCATAGTGACACAACACTGCCAATAATCTCTTCATATAAGATTAAAGAAGGATTAAAACAGAGGACAAATGGAGGTCAAACCGCAATAGCTTGGCAAGACCGTGGTAGTCTGCCTATACTTGCAGAATCTGAGCAGCTTCAAAGCTACATTTTTAAATTTGTAGCATTACCAGCATCTTATTTTATTTAAGCAATATTAAGAGTCAATAATGCTATCATTGATTTTAAGATATCTATTTGTAATTTTAAAATATACAGTGGGAAACAGCAAATCACCAAAGTCCTTGAAGCACATTTATAATGCATTTCCAAGGAACATATTCAAATTCCATTCAAGAAAAGACAAGCGACCCAAACTATAAAATATAGTAAATTACAAGCAGACTAAAAAATACTAAGGAGCTTCCATGCCGATAAATAAAACAGAACAAATTTTTCCAATCCTATTTACACTGATTATTGAAATAATTTGGTTTACGCATAGAGCAAAGCACGACTCAAGATGAGTAAGGCAGCCGGACGTCCTAAATGGTCCCTTCAGATAAACAGTGTTTTATTAATAGAACACTAGGAATACTTTTTAAAACAAAAATGAAACAATTTGAAAACAGATTGTGGCCCTGGAAGACATTTATTTAGTATAAAATATGATTTAAATGGATAATAACCGAGTTCTAAGATGTGTACATACATCTCCTGAGCCAGTCTGTTAACCCCTTATACAAACTGTTGAATCTCATAAGGCAAGGTGAGCAAAGAGGGGGACAGGCCCCCTCACGAGGGGTGTGAAATTTGATAAGGGTGGGCACAGCATGATCAGCTGCTGGGTCTCAGGCTCATCCATCTCATTAAAAATTTTGAAATATGTTACTGTTTTTATGTATGTGTATTCACATTTATAGACCGGTTAACAAAGTTTTTACATTCTACATAATTTTCTTACGCACACCGAAAGGGTTTTTTTTTCCTCTATGAACATAACTGAAATTTCCATCAGTTTTGGTTACAATACACAGCGGCGGGTGGGGGCACGCTACTAACCATAGGGGTGAAAAGTGGGGCCTGATATATAAAGGTTGCTCACCCCGTTATAAGGGAGCAATATAGAGCATTTAAGGCTCAATTCTAGCAGCCTTATTCATCTACTGGCGTACCCATGAGAGTAACTCCTTACCAGCATAAGTAAACTCTGTCCCATAGTAAATATTTATTCATATACATAATGAGATTAATTTACTTTTTAAAAAGGTTTGGCACACAGATTTAATTAAAATTGTCAGGATAACACACATTTTCCCCTTTAAAATTAAGGTGCATGCTCATCTTGAAAATGAGGTCACAACTCTCATTTACTCAAGAGGTGAAACTCAAGATTTCTTGAGAAGTTTTATCTTAGTTCTCACAGATAAAAATCTGGCTCATCTCATGAATACTGATCAATTCACCATTATCAGGGCTTGGACCTACCCTTTTGAGAGCAGAATTGGGCTCCCAATGTGTTGTATCTTATCTGAACAGAATTAGAACATGACCCAAATTCTCCTGTCACATACTCTAAAAGCAGGAGTAATTCTATGGTATAAAGTGCAGTAAGAAAGTGGAGAATCAAGCCCCTTCACAAACAGTACAAGGCTGGTTTGCAGATATTATCATCATCCTTTTTAGACTTTACAGTAATTACTAAGACTGAATTCCCACTAAATGACCTTAACAGCTGGCAATGAATGGGGTTTTGTCTGAGATGAAGGATTGCAGTCTTAGAGATGTTGGGGGTTATCCTTGCTTTGATTTTTTTTTCCTGTGTATGTTTATTTTTACAGGAGTTGGCTGCAACACTGAGGAGTTGCAGAAGCTTCCTTGGCTGAGTGGTGGCCAAGATAGTGACTGGAATCTCAAGACTCATCATATCCATTAGGAAGAGGTGACCTTAATTTTAGGGCTAATGTCACACTCCCCCTAACTGGGGATGCTCTCCCTGCATATTGCAAACAAGGCATATCAAGCCTGACCCATAGGCTGTCTACACTTACTGCCAGGTCAACACACTGGCAGTCGATCTTCCAGGGTTTGATTTAGCACGCCTAGCAGCACTGCATTAAAATGAATGCTCAGGATGCCACCATCCATCCCGGTACTCCTAGTATGGGAAATCAATGGGAGAATTTCTCCCATCAACCTCCCACTGTAGGGACAGTGCAGAAAATCAGTGCAAAGTACGTCCACTCCAGCTACGCAATGCCTGCATCTGGAGATGCACATCTTACATCAGTTTTGTCCCCTAGTGTAGACCTAGTCTCAGACATGCGAGGGGCTCACCTTCAGTCAAACAGCCTCAGCTGGAGTCTAGCAATTCCAGGCTGCATTAGGAAGTGAGCAAACAATACCGCCTCTTTCAAAGCAGGCAAAAAAGCTGCACCGGGGAAGAGGCACAGTCTGACACCTGTATTTGGAGTTGGAGAATAAATTCTCCTCTGATTTGCCTCACAACCCACCTCCTCCTGGTACAAAGAACAAGCCAAGGTGGCGACGACATGTCCATTTGGCTACCCCTACACCATCAGCCACTGCCCTAGTTCCTCACCACTGCCACAGCCTCCAGCACCCCCTGCCCCTGCCCTAGTCCCCAACACCCCCAGCCTCTGATCCCCAGCATCCTCCCAACATCCCCTGACCCAACCCCCCCCATATCTCCCACCATCCACCGCCCCTGCCCTCGCCCCCCAGCACCTTCCCATCCTGATGGCCCCCAAGCTCTCCCCCATCATCTCCCCCTTCTTATTCATCCCGCACCCCCCGCCTCCGCCTCCGCCACTCACCGCCGCGCTCCTGCCCGCTGCTGCCGGGGCCGCCCCCCTCGGGCCAGTCCGGCGCGCGGCGCATCCCGACCTTGAACGGCCGGCGGTTCCCCTGCCGCGAGCTCCCCTGGCGCGGCCGGGGTGGGACTTGAAGTCTCCTAGGCGACGGCGGGAGGACGCGTGGGGGCGGGCTCAGGAGAGGCGAACCCGTCACCTCTTCCGGCACCGCCGCTGCTTGGCCAGAGCGCTGAGCACGTGACGCGGCAGGCCAGCGGGGGGCGGGGACAGCGGACAAGACAGGGAACGTCCAACTCCGCCCCCTGGCGCGGCGCTGGTTACGTGCGCGGGCGGGAGTCCTGGAGCTGCAGCTGGTTTGTGAGTGAAGTGCAGCCCCCAGGAGGGCCAGGTGCTCTTTGGAAGTGCACGTGCGTACGTGACATGTTGCTGCTGTTGCACCCTGGCTAGCCTTTTTTTTTTTTTTTTGCCTGTGATGAAAGGAGCAGGAACTCAGTTGCGGAGAGATGCAAACCCTCCTCTGGGAACACTTTCCTTTCCCTTATAGGGTGTGTGTGAAGAGCCAAGCTTCTAGCTCTGCTATGGGGCTTTCAGTTTCAGACTAGGGATCCTAAGTACATAGGTAGAAGACTTGGGAGGCCCATATTGATTGTTCCTGTGCCTTAGCTTTTCAGACTGAAATTCATAAGAGCGCTCCCCCCCAACCCCAGAAAGCGTTTGCTAAGCACATGTAAGTGCTTTTCTGAGTGGATCTGGGCTTAAGCAATACTTAGGGTGCTTTCCTCCATCATTGGCTGCTTTCGGGAGAAATCTTCATCCATCATCTTGGTCTGTTAGGGATACTTTTATATCTGGAGCTGGGGCTCCTACTGGAAGAGTTCAAATAGGGAACTTAAGTGGTCTGAAGCTGGGAGGTAGGTAGTAAGCACAAATAAGTCCCACTGCAGTTAATAGGTGTTGCCACTGTTTCTATGTTGGTAGTTAAGCAGTTTCAGAATTCTGCAGGCTGCTGGTGAATCTGCCATTTTTGAGAGATTGATGCAGCATCTTACAGAGTCAAACATTCATGTGGGACTCTACTTTTACTTACTGTATTGCTGGCAATCACAGGTAGCAGCGTATCAGAGGGGTAGCCGTGTTAGTCTGGATCTGTAGAGCAACGAAGGGTCCTGTGGCACCTTATAGACTAACAGAAAAGTTTAGAGCATGAGCTTTCGTGAGTTAACTCACTTCTTCAGTGACACTATTGCTGCAATGCCACAGGCAGAGATTATTCGCCCCACGCTGAGCGCCTTCAAGAGCCCCATCTGGCCAGTGAAGAAACCGGATGGATCGTGGCATGTGACAGTGGACTATCGGGAACTCAGTAAGGTAACCCCAGAGCTAACGGCCGTAGTTCCGGACATGGTTACCATCCTGGAGCGTATCACCGTGGCAGCCTTGCCATGGCATGCCGTCATAGACCTGGCCAATGCGTTTTTCTCTATTGACATTCTTCCTGAGATTCAAGAGCAGTTTGCCTTCACGTGGCTAACAAAGCAGTACATGTTTACCATGTTGCCACAGGGGTTTAAGCACTCCACGACGATCTTCCATCAGCTAGTGCAGGCTGATCTGGAGTGTCTGGACCTTCCTGACCAAACGGCCTGGTACCACTACATCGACGACGTTATGATCTTGGAACCAGATGAACCAACTGTTCAAGCTGCCCTAAACACCGTCGTAACAGGAGCTTGTGTGCAAAGCCACCCAGTGGAACTGAACAGAGAAGCACCAATGAGCCTTTGATCTCTGCAAAGAGGCGGTGGTGGCACACGCCCGCCTCACTGCACCGCTGCAGGGCCAACTGTTTAAACTGGAGGTAACTACCGTCAGTAACGTGGCGTCCTGGGGTCTGTGGCAGCAGGTAGGAACCCAGCAAAAAGAGCCCATCGGCTTCTGGTCACGAACCCTCTGCGGAGCCGAAGGTGGGTACACCATCCTGGAAAAGCAGATCCTAGCAGTGGTGTGGGCTTTGCAGGACACTAAGTGGGTCACAGGCGTTGCCCCTGTTACTGTACAGACCCCAATCCCCTTAATGGGGTGGGTCATGGGTACCTCTGGACTGCTGTAGCAACGGCCTCAAAGTGGGGCCCACATATCAGTAACAGCTCCAACGTATAGGTAACATTGGCACAAACTGCCATCAATGCGTCTGCCTTTTGTCTGCCCCACAGTATGGCCGTGGGACAGCTCATGAACACATGCTTTATAGGTGTCAGTGCTACTCCTGCTCTCTTGCAAAACTATACCCTTTTGTGTAACTTTGCTTTCACTGCTCTCATATGCTGTTGTCAAGTCTGTTCCACAGGTGCACGCTGTGTTGCCAGAAGAGCATCAACCACCTCACTTGATTCCTACTAGCCTCGGAATTCACAAAGGGGTCACGGGGAGGAGTGTAGGGTGCGAGAAGACTTTGTAACGGTCGAGAGTGCAGTCCGACCCCTCTGTGAATCCTCAGGAGAATCTAAACAGACCAGTCTGTGCAAGGTGAAAAGCTGCAAAATAACTGCCATGGGAACTGCTGCAGAACAAGGCATGCTTGCCAAAACTTCAAGGCTAGCTGGCAGTAGGCCACAAGAGATAGTGATAAGAAATGCATAGGCAATTTTAGGCAATCTTATGTTAATGAGTTCAGCTTTATCAGCTAGTGTTAGGAGGCCTGTTACAGAGCCTCTCCCCGAGCGAAGTTCTGGCGCGTCGGGTCTTCCCCCACTGGTGACTGCGGTGTCTCTGGGGCTCCCGCCGTGGGCGTCACATGCTTTCAATAAACCAAATCTAGCACATGCCTTCTGGGTGCAGCCTCGTTTCTGGGGAACCCGAGCCTGGTTGGCTACAGATACCCAGTGCAAGAAGTGATAAAACAAGATTTAAAAAGTTACACTGATGCAAAAAAGTGTAGTTATTTCAACACCACAAGTTAGCTATAATTAATACAGACATTGTAGGAGACAGATGCTTCTTTAAAAAAAATCAAGTTCCACATCTGAATGTAATATAATCCCTACCTGACCTTTCTATTTAAAAAAAAAATGTACAGTGCATTACATCACAAGACAATGCATGAAAAGTAGTAATAGCCTCTTGAATATCCCTGTACTATTACTAACTGATCATCAAAACACAGTTGAGGTTAATTATCTCAATTTTCCAAACCCTGCAATGGACGCAAAGGGTCAGAATTTATCCTCAAGGGTGACTTTGCTCAAGGCCTCTGAGGGAGATAGTGTTTGATCTGAATAATAATTTAGGAATACATGGTTCCTTATCCTGGGCAGAGAGCACTAGATTATTTTGCTTGGGGTCTCTACTTGTGACCCATATGTGTATTAATATTTCACATAAAGTATGCATCATCACGGCCTCAATTTGTTAAATGTCTGGAGGTGTAAATTACGTATTTAGATATTTACTTGCAGGCAATTTGTTTTAATTCACCATATACGTTTGGGGTCTCATCCTACAGAAGTCAAGGTAGGTAACTGGGATTATTCACATGATTTACATTGCAAATACGCATGTTTGCAAGACTGATCCTCATCCTCAGTAATACTTTTAAAAGTTTTCAGCTGCCATTACCAAAGGTTTGAAGCTTTTGCCTTTCTTGCCTATTGCAGTGTATGGCTCTAGCCACTGGGAGGTGTAGAATTCCATTTCTACTGTACAATGTATCTATTCTTGCCATGTAGCTCTTTACAGACTAACAAAATAATTTATTAGGTGAGCTTTCTTCATTTGTCTGAAGAAGTGGATCTGTCCCACAAAAGCTCACCTAATAATTATTTTGTTAGTCTTTAAAGTGCTACTTGACTGCTTTTTTGTTTTCACAGTGTATAGACTAGCACGGCTCCTTCTCTGTTACTTTTATGAATGGTTTTTGGTTTGAACATATTGAGGAAAAGTCATAGAGGAATACAGCACAGGATTGTGTTTTATAGGCATGGAGTCTGCGTCTATACTAGCAAGTTCTTTCAGAAAATTCAGCCCTTTTTCAAAAGAACACATGGAGCTTCTACACACAAAATGCACTCTTTTGATCAGAAATCAAAAGAATGCGGGTCTTCTTCCGGAAGCCTTCTTCTGCTCCCAGATCAGGAAGAACACCTTCTTTTGAAAGATTCTTTAAAAAAAAAAATCATGTGTAGATGCTTCGCAGACCCTTCTTTCAAACGAGCAGTCCTCATGGCACTGGATTTTTCAATCCCTCCTCTGTTCTTTTGAAATAGCAGGGACTTCGTGGACATTCTTTATTGAAAGAGTGGATCTATTTTTTCGATCCGCTTTTTTGTGTGTGGACGTGCTCTTTTGAAAGAAGATTTTTCTGAAGAGATCTTCCAGAAGAACTTCTTTTGAAGGATTGCTGTAGTGTGGTCATAGCCAGTAATTTTACCGCAAAATATATTGTAGGTTTAAGTTTCGTGAAGCAAGTGCCCAATCATATGAGTTGCTGAACGCACTCAATTCTTCAGCATTCACTGTGGGGAGTAAAAGAGATGGTTAAGAGAGTGGGTTATGAAAGTAAAGAAATCTTGGCTAAGGAGAAAAGTTGGTTACGAAAAATGTTTAAAAAGAGTAAAAAATTAAAGAAGAGGAAAAAATGAAATAAATTGGTTACGTTGAAGGAGGGGTTATGAAAGAAGCTGTTTGTTAGGGAGAGAGGGTTTTAGAGAAACAACTAAAATGAAGCATCAAGAGAGTGTTACTGTACACATGAAGAGCAAGGCATCTTACCCCAGTGATTAGACTTAGACTTAGGTCCGCTTGTGCATCTGGACACATTGAGCAACAGGTGCTCGCCAGCAATTTCGGTCAGCTGCAAATAATTCCACCTCCTCCCATGATATACCAATGTTTAATGTCTTCCTTAAATGTGGTGTGCCAGGTCTTGAGTGGCCCGCCTCTCTTCCTTCTTCCCTCTGCCGGTATCCATCTCATTGCAGTCTTTGGGTGCAGTTGATCTGGCAGACGCAGAATGTATCCAGCAAACCGCACTCTGCGCTCTGTCACGATATCCTGCAGTGCCCGTGACCCGCATCGTTGTAGTATCTCCTCATTGGTAACGCGATCGTGTTAGGTGACACCCAGGATCTTTCGTAAGCAATGCTGGTGGAATACATTGAGCTTGCGTGCTACTCTTGACATTATTTTCCACGTTTTGCTAGCATAAATGACGACTGGCATGACGATGGTGTTATACAGTCGAACTTTTGTTGCAGTGTCGATTGTTGGTGCAGACCAAATTGGGCGCAGTCTTTGGAACACTGCTGACGCCTTACCAATTCTGCAATTAACATGTGCCTTGACACCTCTGTCGTTAGAGTGCTGCCAAGATAGGTGAACCGCTGTACTTCTTCTATGAGTTGGTGTCCGACCACTAGTGGTGTGTTTGTCTGAGTGTTCCCAACCTGCATCAACTTTGTTTTATCACTATTTATCCTCAGCCCAATTTTGCCAGCTTCTGCTTCCAAATTTGTCGTCATGCCTTGCAAGCATTCGTTTGTTTCTGCTAGCAGTGCAATATCGTCTGCAAAGTCCAGATCTGTGAGTCGACGCTGATCTTTCCATGAGATAACTAGATGTGCGTTGCTCATTGCCTTTCTCATGATGAAGTCCACCGCCAGAAGGAACAAGAATGGAGACAGGACGCACCCTTGATGCACTCCGGAGTCGATGTTGAAGAAATCTGTCATCCCATTATCGGTCCTCACGCCGCAACTAGAATTCAGATAAAGATTTCGGAAGATGTTGATGTAGTGTTGTGGGATGCCATATGTTCGCACTATGTTCCATAATGATTCTCTATGAACACTGTCTAACGCCTTTTTAAAGTCGATGTAGTTAATTAACAGCGGCCGTTGGAACTCGATACTCTGTTTGATGATGTTGCGCAACGTGAAGATCTGTTCACTACATGATCGTCCGCAGCGAAATCCGGCTTGCTCTTCACGCAGTGTTTTATCCACCACACTCTGCAACCTCCTGAGTAGGACAATGCAGAAGACCTTACCTGGGACAGAAAGGAGTGTGATAACTCTCCAATTGTTACAATCAGTGACATTTACCTTCTTTGGTAACTTGACAATCATTCCCTTCCTCCACTCGCCTGGGACACACTCCAACATTCATTCAACAGCCCTTTCAGTTCCTGCACCACGGAGTTTCCACCATACTTCAATAGTTCAGCTGCAATTTGGTCTAGGCCAGCAGCCTTGTTGTTCTTTAGTGTCTTTATCGCTCTGTGTGTTTCCTCAGTCGTGATCATGTCTAGGTCTACTTCCAGCTCGTCAGGGAGATTGAAGTTACTGAAGTCATAGGTTGCAGCTGGGTTTGGTTGGTTCAGTGTTTCTTTGAAGTGTTCTACCCAGCATGCATCTTGTTCTTCTTTACTGAGTAAGATCTTCCCATTCTTGTCTTTGATGGGAGCGTTGCTATTGCTTCTTGCTCCTGTTAACTCCTGGACAATCCGGTATAGTGTCTTGGTGTCACATTTCTTCGCTATGTCTTGTGCTTCAGCACCTTTACATTCTAACCATTCTTTCTTGTCAGCATGACAGCTTTTCTTGACGCTACGATCCAACAACTGGTACTTCACCATAGCTTCCACTTTCTCACCTGGCAGCTTTGCCTGATCTCTTTGCCTCTTCGCAACCTCACGTTCATCAATCAACTGCCAGGTCCTGTCCTGTATCCAGCATTCTTTTTGTGTGCCTCTCCTTCGACCAATCATCTCTTCTGCGATCTCAGTCACTGCTCTTTTGAACTGCATCCACTGGTCTTCAAGTGAAGTTTCACGTTGCATTTGTTGAAATCAGTTTCTAAGTTTAAGTTTGTACTGTTCAGCTATGGCTTGGTCTCTTAACTTTTCAACTGCATAGGGCGGAGCTGTTTGCCATTCTTGTTTTCTTTTAAGGCTAAGACAGAGCGATGCCATCAAAAGATGGTGGTCTGACCCAACATCAGCTCCATGGTATACTCTCACATCTAGTAGAGCTGGTCGCGATCGTTTGCTGCTGCAGAAATAGTCTATTTCATTGTTAGTGATACCATCAGACGACCGCCATGTTTTCTTGTGGATATTCTTGTGTGTGAAATAGGTGTTTCCACTGCACAAGTTGTTCATGCTACGGAATAGTAGTAAGCACTCTCCATTGTCACTCGTTTGCGTTGACGATCCGTACGGGCCAATCACATGTTCCCATCCCTGTCTTCTGTTATCTATTCATGCGTTCGTATCACCTATGAGTAACGTGATGTCATGATTGGGAACATCACTGATGATGTCTTGTAACAGATCGTAAAACATGTCTTTTTCAGCATCGTCAGAGTCCTCGGTTGGTGCATACACTTGGATGATTGTAGTTTTCGCATGCCTTGACTTGAATCTCACTGTGATAATATGTTCATTCACTGGCTTCCATCCAGCCACTGCCCGTGATGCTTCCTTACTTAATATCAGGCCTACGCCTTGTATATGCTGACTATCGTTCCCTGAATAAGGAATGGTTTTCCCATCACTAACTAGCCTATTACTTCCTGTCCATCTCATCTTGCTAGTGTCTAAGATGTCCATTCGATAACTGTCAAATTCACAGAGTAATTGTGCTAGCTTTCCACATTGGTTTAAGGTCCTTACATTCCATGTTCCAATTTTTGTTGTGGTTTTGGCACTTAAAATTGAGCTCTGCATCGGGTACTGAACTTCCTTTTGGCTTTCATCCAGCACCATCATAAAAAAAGAGTTGATACCTTTGCGCTGAATTAATTTTTGTTTATTTTGTTTGGTTGCACTTGTTGTTTCTGTAGCAATTGGTAGGTTTTACAGGATTGAGTTGGTAACCCGACACCCAACCTTCCTCCTTTTTCATCTGGGCTTAGGACCGGCAATGGAGGAGTTAATTGCCAGTAGGGAGATGATAGCTGTTCTGGAACTAGAATTTAGAGAGAGAACTTCCACCAAGGCATTGCTAGGTGTAAGGTAACAAAAAAACTCCCTTCTGTCATACTTTCCTTCACTAGATGTCTTGAACGTGGGACACTTAACCCAACTGTTCATTTTTTCAGGCCTGCCTTTCCATTTCACATAAATAATTTTTTTTTTCCCTTCTCTGTCCTTTTTTTGCTGGAACCTTTTCTATCCTATAAATGTGGTCCTTGTTAGTGTTTACTTTTTGTAATTTTTGAGGAAAAAAAGACTCCCAGGCTTCCTCTTCTCCATAATCTTTAAATGCATACACAGGCCTCTGTCCTCATAATAAAACCCCAGACAGGTTAAATAGTAAAGATTTGTTGATATTCCTTTTCAAAACTCCCCTTTGTTTTAGATGCCCTTGTGTGATCCCCTTTCTTAAAAGTCACTCATGGCACCTTGTTCTAAAACTATCCCTGTTGCCAGTTTTGAACGTGCTCAGTGCATTATCTTATGTCACACTGATAGGGCATCCTTAGATACTTATGTGATGGTTCAGGTAGTAAAATCCCTCCATATCTTTGATTTTAAAGTTATGTTAAACTTCTCCACAGCCCCAGCCTTGACTTTGTTATTAATAATAAAATGGTGCTCCCCATGTTGCTTCAGTTACGTCTTTAAAGCTTTGTTTAAAACTCTTTTTCCCTCAACTTGTCTTGTAACTTTTGATGCAACTGATTTTTTCTAAAAATAGCTCTACACACCTGGGTCACTTTTTCCCTGGTTTAGATGCCACCTGGGGCATATTTAGACAAAATATCACTGTTAAAATATTAACAGAGAGATAGCTGTGCTAGTCTATATACTAACTAAACAAAAAAGCAGTCCAGGGACACTTTAAAGACTAACAAAATAATTTATTAGGTGATGAGCTTTCGTGGGACAGACCCACCTCTTCAGATCATAGCCTTACCAGGACAGACTCAATATTTAAGGTACAGAGAACCAAAATAGTAATCAAGGTTGACAAATCAGAAAAAATTATCATCGAGGTCAGCAAATCAGAGGGCAGAGGGGCAAAAGGAGAGGGGGAAGTCAAGAATTAGATAAAGCAGAGTGTGTAAAAGAGTCCTTATAATGAGCCAGATAATTGCCATCCCAGTTCAAACCACATGTTAATGTGTCGAATTTGAATATAAAAGAGCATTCAACAGCCTCTCTTTCTAAACGGCTGTTAAAGTTCCTTTTCAGTAAAACACAGACTTTCAGGTCATTATCAGAATGGCCCACTCCATTAAAGTGTTGATGGATAGGTTTGTGAATCAAGAGCGTTTTTATGTCTGTTTTGTGCCCATTAATTCTTTGTCTAAGAGAATTTGAAGTCTGTCCAATATACAAAGCATCTGGGCATGGTTGGCACATGATGGCATATATGATGTTAGTTGAGGAACATGAGAATGTGCCCGTGATTCTGTGACTAACCTGGTTAGGTCCGGTGATGGTATCCCCAGAACAGATACGTGGACAAAGTTGGCAGCGGGCCTTGTTGCAAGGAAAAGTTGCAGGACTGGTGTTCCTGTAGTATAGACTGTGGTTGTTGGTGAGAATCCTCATAAGGTTGGGAGGTTGTCTGTAGGAGAGAACAGGCCTGTCACCTAGGGCCTTGTGGAGTGTGGCCTCCTGATTAAGGGTAGGTTGTAGGTCTTCAATAATGTGTTGCAGTGGTTTGAGTTGAGGGGCTGTAGTCAATAACCAGTGATGGTCTGTTCTTGGCTTTTTTGGGCCTGTCTGAGAGTAGTTAGTTTCTGGGTATTTGTCTGGCCCTGTTGATTTGTTTTGTTTTGTTTTTTCTGGGTGGGGGGGGGGGTTAACTTCTCCCAGTGCATAATTCAGGTTTATGAATGTTTGGTAGAGATCTTGTAGTTTTTAGTCACTGTCAGTACGATCAGAACAGATGTGATTGTGCCTAAGGGCTTGACTGTAAGAGATGGATCGTGTTGTGTGAGCAGGATGGAAGCTTGAAGCGTGTAGGTAAGTATAGCAATCAGTGGATTTCTGGTAGAGTGGGCTACCAATCAGGCCATCCTTGATTTGTACTGTAGTGTCCAGGAAATGTATCTCTTGTGTAGAGTAGTCAAGACATAAGTTGATGATGGGGTACAGATTATTAAAGTCTCTGTGGAATTCTTCTAGAGTCTCTACACCATGGGTCCAAATCATAAAGATGTCATCAATGTATCGTAAGTAGGTGAGGGATAATAGGGGATGAGAGGTGAGGAATCGTTGTTCCAGGTCAGCCATGAATATATTAGCATATTGTGGGGCCATGGGGGTGCCCATGGCAGTTCCACTAATCTGGAGGTATAAATTGTCTCCAAATCAGAAAAAATTGTGGGTGAGAACAAAGTTACAGAGGTCAGACACCAGATTGGCTGTGGTGACATCAGGGATGATATTCCTGATTGCTTGTAATCCGTCTGCGTGTGGAGTATTAGGGTACGGAGCTGCTATATCCATGGTGGCAAGGATGGTGTTGTCAGGAACTTTTCTGATGTTTTGTAATTTCCTCAGGAAGTCAGTGGTGTCTCAGAGATAGCTGAGAGTGTTGGTGGCATAGGGTTTGAGGAGGGAGTCCACATAACTGGATAGTCCGGTGGTAAGGACGCCAATACCTGAAATGTTAGGGCGTCTGGGGTTTCCAGGTTTGTGGATTTTGGGAAGTAAATAGAATAATCCAGGCTGGGGCTCAGATGGTGTGTCTGAGTGAATAAGGTCCCAAGTAGCAGCAGGGAGTTCCTTAAGTAGTTGTAATTTCTTTTGGAATTCCAAAGTGGGATCAGGGAAGAAAGGTCTGTAAAATGTGGTGTTGGAGAGTTGTCTGGCTGCCTCCTGTTCGTAGTCTGACATATTCATGATGACAACAGAACCCCCTTTGTCAGCTGGTTTGGTTATAATGTCTGGATTATTTTGGAGACTCTGGACAGCACAACGTTCAGCATAGTTGAGATTGTGTCTCACTTGGTATAGTTCGCGTACAATGTCAGTCTGAGCACAACATTTTGGAAAGAGAGGCTGCTGAACTCTCTTTTATATTCAAATTCAACACATTCACACGTGGTTTGAACCAGGATGGTAATTATCTGCTCATTATATGGACTCTTTTACATACTCTGCTTTATCTAATTCTTGACCTTCCCCCCACCCTTCTTTTGCCCCTCTGCTCTCTGATTTGCTGACCTTGATAATAATTTTTCTGATTTATCAACCTTGATTACTATTTTTGGTTCTCTGGGCCTCAAATATTGAGTCTGTTCTGGTATGGCTATGATCTGAAGAAGTGAGTCTGTCCCATGAAAGCTCATCACCGAATAAATTATTTTGTTAGTCTTTAAAGTGCTACTGGACTGCTTTTTTGTTTTGTTGAAATATATTTCTGACTGTCGCTGTGGTCAGAATAGGGACTATGTCAATGAAATTCATCTGCCATAGCACAGCCACATCACACACATCCATAATCACACACAGCCATAATTAGATGTAGAACCTGAATCACATTCAAACGAGAAGAAATATGTCTAACCTGCTGACATATTTCTGTGCAATCCCAACATAGACAAACATGCCTGATATCCTTGGAAGCCTCTCTTACATAGGCTCCACTGTTTTCAAAAAGCTCTCCTTTTTCAAATAGTGGTTCATGGTTTTTTACTACAATGGCCTAATAACGTCTGCCATAATGTCATCTTTGCAGCACTGTGGATCAGCCTGCTTATATTTATAGTCTTTTTAAAAATCATGCTACATGCAAAACCAAGTATGTAGCATAATTATTCTTCTCAAAGCATGTCTTTCTTCATCCTCTGAAGATGTCTGTCAAAAGCAAAGGAAAAAACCCAGGTACATTGCAACTGCTTAAAAATTTTAAAAGACAAGCAGTTACTAATGCTGCCTCAATCGTAATCTCATTTGTTTCTGAATCATCATCACCCCGTCTGATTGCACTGTCAGGAACCAAGTCAGTGACCTGTTGTTAAGAAAAAGTGTGTTTTACCTCACCCTTACATAAATATATTTTTTCTTTCAGAATAATTTGTTACTTTTACCTATCATGCTTTGCTAGCTCTCTTAACATCCCCTTTTATTTCATTAGACTTGCTTTTTAAATTTTTATTTCAATTTTTTTTAAATTTTTTTAATACTAACAAAACTAATCTTTTTACCAGGTGCTCACTAATTTTTACAACAAACGCCTTTCTTGTTGCTTTCCCTACTTTCTTTCTTTTCTCTTCTAAACTTAACTCATTGATTTATTTCAATTTCTTTCTGTTCTTTAATTCTTTTTTTTTACTCTTTTTTCAAACCAAATATTTTAAACCTCCCTTTCATTAAGATCTTTCCTTCTACTCTTTTTCTCGTAAAAAGCAACTAAATGTGTCAAAATACAAGTACATCACATTCCCTTGGCCAAACAGGAAAAAATGGTTAAAAACTTTTTCTTTCTCCAATTGTTTTATCTAACGAATAAGGATATAGGATGAAATCGTGGCTCCAGTGAAGTCAATAGAACAAGGGATTTCAGCCTACAGACTTTCAAAGCACATTTCTATTACCCTTACCTGCTATGGCTACCTGCAAGGGTGATGAGTCTCTGAAACTGTTCACAGAATCATGGCTTTCTGAGAGGTAGGTCCTCTCTTTTATGGCTTAAGTATTGTTTATTTTTCAATATCATAAAATACAATTAATAATCTAAAACTAATCTGGGGATGGAGAATGGGGATAGATAACCCTAGATGACTGATATTAGCATCTGTAAATGTTTACAACTTTTGCATGGTTTCATATTGCTTACACATATTATTCTTCCATCATACACATCCACCAATAAAAATTAAGAAAAAATAGGGCAATGAAAAAACCCCTCTAATTCTTACACTGAGGTCATGTCTACACTAGCCCCCTTCTTCAAAGGGGGCATGGAAATGACATAGACCAGAGAATATCTAGGCATGCTGACATGCATATGCAGAGCCTCATTAGCATAATGGCGGCCACACAAATTTCGAAGCTGCTAACTTCAAAGTGGTGACAGACACTCTAGCCACAGGTACTTAGAAATACACACCCAACTTTGAAATTCCCTTACTCCCAATTTGTTTTGGGAGTAAGGGAATTTTGAAGCTGGGCATGTATTTTGAAGTGCCCATGGCTAGACTCCCTGTCCGCACTTCAGAGTTAACAGCTTCAAAATTTGTGCAGCTGCCATTATGTTAATGAGGCACTGCATATGCATGGCAGTGTCTCATTGATATTCCCCAGTCTGTGTCATTTCCATGCCCCCTTCGAAGAAAGGGGTAGTGTAGACATGGCCCTAGTCTAAATGTGTCAAAATAAATATCCTCAGTAGGTGCTCTTTCTTCTATCAACAAGGATAAGATAAACCTTTGAAACAATGTCTGGTATTTATATGAGTAGTTCATCAGCAGGTGTAAATCAATGTAGCCATCAGAGTGGAAGGAAGTCAATGGAACTATACTCATGTATACTAGCTGAGGAACTGGTCTACGGGTTTTAGATAAGATGTTAGATGTTAATTTTTTTCTGCCATACACCATTAAACCTCGTCTATTGAAATAAACTGAGTGGCTTAGTATAAAACGAGAAAGTGGGTTTAGAATGTTAAGAATACTAGGCACCAAATAGGCATAGGCTCTCTTTGTGTATTTTACCTTTACATTTCCACTACCCGCATACAGAGCAGTGCTGAGCAATGTAAAAATCAGCTGCCTTAAAGAGATCTTTGCAGGCTATTTGTTTATTGCTGTTTCTTCCGAGATCATTCCTCTGCCTGCAGAATATGGTGGTCTTTTATTGATTCCTTTTTGATCATGAGAGAGGAAAAATAGTACCTTTGCAGACATAGGCTTTTAAAAATGTGTATTTCAGTTGAAAGAAATTACAATCCTTTGTTGTTGGAGAGGTGGTGGTTTGGCTTTTCTTACAAAATGAAATTATGAGACCTACAGCAAAGTTTGTGGGGTTTTTTCTAAGTAAGCTATTGGAGTTAGTCTCTGAAATAACAGCCAGTTTTTACTTTTTAGTTCAACATTACAGCACAGATGAGGCATTGAATGACGTATTCCTGATGCATCTAATGGAAACCTGTTGAGATTAAACTAGGTTGAAACATAAAGTTGTTTTCTCTATGGCTATAGAAGAGAACAATTACAATCTCTGTTCAATGACTTGGAACCTAAATCTTGTTTTTAGTGCACAGTAAAGTATAGCAGCTATTTTCAAATGTACATTCACCACATGGGTAAACATGGTGAGAACTGGTAAATAACAGGTTATTAAACAGGCGGGTGATTCTCTTAGATGTCAGTGTATGTGATCTTCAGCTGGTGTACACTGGCACAGTTCCATTTATTTTAATTGAGCTATGTCAGTTTGTAGCAGCTGATGATCTGGCGAAGGAAGAGTGCAGAGATGTCTGATAAATCAAGAAGTTAGTTCTGGCACACAGGTAAGAGACATCAAAACTCAGATCTAATTTGTTTGATTTTCATCTCAGAGTTTTTGCTGGCTCAGAGTATTTCCCTCTGCATTTTAGGGAAGGATTGCCCCCCTCCCCCATGTACATAAGAACATAAGAACATAAGAATGGCCATACTGGGTCAGACCAAAGGTCCATCCAGCCCAGCATCCTATCTGCCGACGGTGGCCAATGCCAGGTGCCCCAGAGAAGGAGAACAGAAGACAATGATCAAGTGATTTATCTCCTGCCATCCATCTCCTGCCCTTGTTCAGAAGGCTAGGGCACCATACTTTATCCCTGGCTAATAGCCATTTATGGACCTAACCTGCAAAAATTTATCAAGCTCTTTTTTAAACCCTAATAGAGTCCTGGCCTTCACAGCCTCCTCGGGCAAGGAGTTCCACAGGTTGACTGTGCGCTGTGTGAAGGAAAATTTCCTTTTATTAGTTTTGAACCTACTACCCATCAATTTCATTTGGTGTCCCCTAGTTCTTGTATTATGGGAAAAGGTAAATAATTTTTCTGTATTCACTTTCTCCACACCATTCATGATTTTATATACCTCTATCATATCGCCCCTCAATCGCCTCTTTTCCAAACTGAAAAGTCCCAGTCTCTCTAGCCTCTCCCCATATCGGACCCGTTCCAAGCCCCTAATCATCTTAGTCGCCCTTTTCTGAACCTTTTCTAATGCCAATATATCTTTTTTGAGGTGAGGAGACCACATCTGCACGCAGTACTCAAGATGTGGGCGTACCATAGTTTTATATAGGGGAAGTATGATATCTTTTGTCTTATTATCGATCCCTTTTTTAATAATTCCTAACATCCTATTTGCTTTACTAAGTGCCGCTGCACACTGCGTGGATGTCTTCAGAGAACTATCCACTATAACTCCAAGATCCCTTTCCTGATCTGTCGTAGCTAAATTTGACCCCATCATGTAGTACGTGTAATTTGGGTTATTTTTTCCAACATGCATTACCTTACACTTACCCACATTAAATTTCATTTGCCATTTTGCTGCCCAATCACTCAGTTTGCTGAGATCTTTTTGTAGTTCTTCACAATCCCTTTTGGTTTTGACTGTCCTGAACAACTTGGTGTCATCTGCAAACTTTGCCACCTCACTGCTTACCTCATTTTCTAGATCATTGATGAACAAGTTGAACAGGATCGGTCCCAGGACTGACTAATACTTGACTAATACTGCATTATAATAGTAAGAGTTTCTTATGCAAGCTTCTCCTGGGTTCAGCACAAACCTCTGCCAAGTTGTTGGTCACAGGCAGAACACCTTTCTACCCATGGCAAAAACAGACCCACAAGAAGCAACTGCCTCCAAAGCATGCTACACCTTGACTCCAAAGAATATGGAAACTGAGTACTGGCAGTTTTTGTACTGATATCCAGCATAGTGTCTATATCATGTTCTTGCCTGTGCAGCCTGCATAATACTATTTTCATTGGATGATTAGATGCCAGTTAACAGTGAATGGGGTTTTAAAGAAGAGCTATTGCATCTTGGGAATTAACTGTTTGCTTTTTCATATTCTGTCATGCTGCTTTCAGCCCAGTCCGTTCCTGATTAGCACATAGGGGAACGATAGAGCAGTGGTGGGCAATAATTTTTAATGACGGGGCCCACCAAGAATTTGGTAGGTGGCTAAGGACTGCACTCTTCTCTGATATTAGTGTAGGAGGTGCAGGATTTAGGTTGGGTGCCGAAGGGAACCCAGGGTAAGGGACAGGGGTACAAGATGTGATGTGGGGTCTGGGAAGGAGTTCTGGTCAAGGAGACCAACGACCTGTGGGAAGAGGTGCAGGAAGGGATGGAGAGAGTTTGGATTTTGACATGGGCCAGTGCCTGTGAAGAGGGAGGGGTAGGGTGCCAGATGTAGGCTCTAGCAGGGAGGCACCTACCCTAGGCAGCTCCTGGCCAGCAGCCCAATAGGACTGTCAAGCAGGCTTCTGCCTACCACAACCCCACATGCCACTCAAAGTGGACAGTGGCTGGAGTGAGAGCGGGCATCTCTGCACAGTACACGCCATGTAGGGGGGGAGGACATGAAGGGGTAACTTGATTACATTCTACAAGTTTGTACCTGGGAAATAAATATTTAATAGAAGTCTGCAATCCTAGCAGAGAAACACAATCCAGTGACCAGCAGTTGAGGCTAGACATATGCAGTCTGGAAATATGTTGTAAATGTTTATAGCGTTATTAACCAATTTGGAACAATTTGTTGAAAATGTAAAATGACAATTATAAATCAAGGTTAGATGTTTTTGTAAAACAGCTTCTCCACAAATAATTCTGAAGAGGTTCTGTGGCCTGTTTTACGCAGAAGGTCACATAGATCATAATATCTCCCTCTGGCCTTGGAATCTATGAATTATAGTGGCAAGTGTTTGAAGTTTTTCACCACATCCAATTATCATAGTGTATTTTGTGCTTTTTAAGGAGAGTTGATTTTGGTCAGCAACTTTAAACAAGTATCATCAAGTCAGTTGCGTGGCCATCACCTGTAAAACACCAGGTAGTTCAAATGAAGGAAATGTTGAGGGTCTAGCCTGGGGCGTCTGTAACTGAAATTGTGAGAAGAGCCATTTTTTTTAAATTCAGTTACCAAATCAATCTTTCAAGAGCTGCAGTGCACATGAATAGGAGACAGTCATTAATAAATAATGTCAAACCACGCTTTTTATTACCCCTATTTTAAGACTAGCACAGGCGTACACACAATGATTTGTATGAGTTAGAAAGTTGTTACCCCCATCTCCAGGCTTTATGTGCCTCAGCCCCCAAATCCTACCCCCCCCCCCGTTTCGCAGGCTATGTCCCTGCATCCTGTAAACCCACCACCCACCCCCAGCCTTAACCCCTCTGAGCCCCAACCTCCACCCCCACCGCTCCCCAGGATTAACTCATCTCAGTATGTGCAGCTCCTCCATGGCCACCCCGCTGTTCCTCACCACCTTCTCAGTGCAACTGTGTGGCTCTGGCAGAGACAGGCTCAGCTGCCCCTCCTCCCCAGCTCTCCTGCTGACTTAGACTTCCGCCCGCATGGGGCAGCTCCCTGCCCTGCTGGCTTTCACTTCCAGGGCTTCCTGCCCTGTCACAACTGACTGCTCTGCAGCTCTGGAGGTTGCCACTGCTAAATAAAGCCTAAGTTCAGTTGGTTTAGTGGTGGGCAACTGAATTTAGTTTTTTGGTTTAAGTAGAGGCAACCTCCAGAGCTGCAAGAGGGGTCAGTGGTGGCAGCACTCAGAGTCACAAGTGACTTCTCAAAGTGCCATGTATGGCTCCAGAGCCACAGGTTGCCAACCCTTGGCCTAGCCTAAAGTTTTTATTGTACTGTCACCTAGAAAGCAAAAGAAGTTAGTCATCTTGGTGCACATGAGAGCTGTACAGTACAGAAATAATATGCAAGTTCTGTTGTCTTTCCATTGAGGTATGTGGTTTTTTCATAGCATCCTTCAGCATATCTGAGCTAGTTTCAGAAAGTTTAGGTACTGTGACTCAAAGGTGGAAGCAGGCAGGCAGATTGTGCTCTAATAACTGAATGTTAGTATGATATTTTCAGATAACAAACCTCTGACAGCCAGAATCTCCACTCTGACACAAGTGTGAAACTTCAAATAGGAAAATGTTGAATCTTGGAAGTCTCCCCAGAAGCGGAGTAATATATATGCTCTCTAAACAAAGGAATACTTTTCCTCCAGTGGAGTTGATAGCATAAAAAGAAGCAAATATTTTTAACTTCTATTAAACTACTGAGTGTACCGTACATATCACATATGCCCCGGTATAGATTAAGTCACATGATACAAGCACATAGGCCCCTGGAAGGCCACTTTTCTTTTCCATCTGTGTTATTCCCACCTCCTTTTTTTTTAAACCCATCACATTGCTGAGGTGAGAAGGGAAGACAGGTGTTTTAAAATTCTCAAAGTAAAGAGATTCCAATCCTTTCTATGCAGCTGAATGATTACAAGACTTGGAAAATCATCATTACATTACTTGTGCAGACAGATTAGGCACACTCAATAAGAAGCAGTTTTAATCATAAATATTTTTGTTTTCATTCATTAACCAGATTGGTAACCTTATAATAGGTGTAATCTGTGTTGACAGATTAATTGATTTCACATCAAGCCAACCATGTAGAACATTTGCTAAGGTGTTTGTTTTCTGGAACCCATGGCATGGTTTGCTGAATCTACACATAAACTACATCAATTTTGTTCTGACATAGAATATGCCCATTCCTTTTATTGACTAAAAAAGCAATCACAAATGTCATGGTGGTAAAAACAGATTCAAAGAGCAAGGTAAGGGCTAAAGCAGTAACTTCCAAGTTAAAAATGCAGCGCTGCTAATATCTGCACAAGGGCAAATTTAGGTTCTAATGTAGCCACACATATTCTTAAGTCCATTCCTGTTCAGCTGGGCACTAAATCGTGCGGCTAACCTTTAAGTTGTTTGAACCTTGTTAACTTCAGCGGGATTTAAGCACCTGCACAAAATTTAGCACATGTCCTTGTGTTCTGCTGAACGGGAAAGGCACCTGATTTCAGCTGGGCCAATGAAAGCCATATAAGGATATGTCTACACAACAGCCTTATTCTGAAATAAGCTATTCTGATAGAGCCATTCTGGAACAGCTATTTCAAAATACAGTGTCTACACATATCGGCTACACTGCAGCAATATTTTGAAGGATGATCTTCCAGAAGATTTTCTTCCGAAAGAGTGCATCCACACGCAAAAAAGTGGATCAAAAGATTGATCCTCTCTTTTGATAGACAGCGTCCACTCAGCCCCTACTCTTTCAAAAGAAAAGGCCAGGGACTGAAAAATCCGATGCCATGAGGCACTCTTCCTGATCCAGGAGCAGATGAGGGCTCCCGGAAGAAAAGCTGTATTCTTTCAATTTCGGATTGAAAGAATGCATGTTGCGTGTAAATGCTCCATGTGTTCTTTTGAAAAAGGGACTGATTTTCCGAAAGAACTTGCTAAGGTAGATGTGGCCATAGAGGCAATTTCAAACAGAGCCATTGGATGCACTATGTCTTATTTCAAAATTGGCTCTATTCCCTGTCTTAACAGCTGTTTTGAAATAGGCACTATTCTTTGTATAATCAGGTTTACCATTTTCAAAATAAGCTGACCGCTATTTCAAAATTATTTTAAAATAGTGGTTGCATTGTGTAGGTGGTAGGATAACTATGACTGTTATTTTGAAATAACTTTGCTGTGTAGACCTACGCTAAGTGTGCTGTGGTCATACAGCTAATTGCCCGCCCATAGCCAGTACAGATTGAAACTCTCTTGTCTGACACCTTTGGGAACTGATTGGTTCCAAACAAAAGAATTTGCCATACCATAAGATGTCAATATTGCCTGGTACGTTATGAACCCTTCCGCTGCTTACTGGGCTCTTAGGAGACATTTAGGGTAAATTAGAGCTGAATAACAGCATAGAACAAAGAGAGCCAGGACTGGTGACTGTAAACAAACTTGTTGGGACCACAGGGAACTGGGCCACACTCATGATAAGTGGTCATCTGGCTAACTAAGATCATGCTGGATTATGGATGTTCCTGGATGAGAGAGTGCTGGATTAGAGACGTTCAGCCTGTACTGTCTTTCCTCTGTGTAATTTTTTTTTTAAATAAACAGCGTAGTTTTAACTAAATGTTACTTGTCAATTAGATGTCGCAGCCTGTTTGCCACTGGATTTCTGCAAGGCTGTAATTCCATTCACCTCGGTGAAGTTCTGCTTTATAACAGAGAGAGCAGAATTGGGTTTAATGAGATAAAATGTTTATTCTTTGCTCATTTGTTTAAATAAAAATAAAGGAAAATAAACATCAAGGAAACCACAGTAAAGCACCCACTGGCGGATTGCTTATTATCAACACCATGCAATATCCTAATGGTAAGATCGATATCAGACATAATACTGAACCAGCAGCTTCATGCCTCTTTAAGCATATTTCCCCTATCCTCTCTTTCTCATTAAGATAAAAATTCTCATGGAATGGTATCGTCTTAAAATCTTCCTTTGTCGTCCAATCTGTGCTTGTCTGGGGACTTGCAGTACATGTAATAGTCTGAGTATTTAATGTTCAGGACAGTCAAAGGAAAATGTGGAGTATGTTGTTTAGATTTATAGGGATCTAAGTTTAGAAAAAAGATAGTTTGTGTATTGGTTAAGATTGTAGGACTGTCTCTGACTCCATTGCTGGAGAACTGACAGACTCAGTGTAAAGTCCTTACAGAACTTTACAGATTCTCTTTTTGAACTCCTCAGAGTTGGACCATGTCAGCTGAATTGTGTCACAAATTTAGATCTCCCCTGCTTTAACTTTAAATGGCTGATTTATGTGTCATGCTTCTAGTTTTAGCTTTAATTTATAAATACCCTTTATGAAGACCCAGAGATATCTTTTTTGAATATTTACTTATGTTAATTGAGCAAATAAAGATTTCAAATTATGTTTCAAAAGCTTTCAAATTAGGAGAGAGAAATCGAGATGATCCATGGTTTTTTATTGCATTGTCTGTCATGCACATGTAAGCTCAAATTAAATCTGAGTGTGTTTGTAGAATGGCCCGGGGTGCTGAAAGCAGACTGTCTGGGAGCAGTTAAAGAAGACTGTAGATGTCTAAGATGGGCAGAATGATGACTGGGAAATGATCTTGTTCTAACTAGAATCCACCGGAGTTTTGCCACTAACGTTACAGGCAACAGGATGTGTCTCATTTGTTACTGGAAGGTCTCACTCTGTTTTAAAAAGTCATGTATTCTTACACAAATTGAAAGTGGGTGCTGTGTGATTCTTTAATACCCAATAAAGATCCCCAAGAAACCCCAACAGCATTGTATTGTACTGGCAATAGCTGCAGCTTTTGATTTATGGTGTGCAGCATTGCAAAAATGACTCAAGTGAACCTGAAATTATTTTTCAGGCATATGCGCAGCAGATATAGGTCACTGATAGCTTTTGTCAATCATGGCTGGTTACGCACTTCTGATTCAGCGAAGTTTTGCTGTAACATTACTCAAGCCCAGTTGAGGACCTAACAATAGACAATCTTGTTTCCTGGTTGGCTGTCATGGGAAGTTTCTCAAACTTCTTGTGTCTGAAACGCAGTTATCTAATAAAACTTTTAGCAAGTGCACAGGAATAAATTCTGTTCTCAGTATTCCGTACCTCCAAATGAAATCTGACTACTTATGTGACTTTGATTTTATATAACAGTAACAAATTTGATACAGCATGTCCTGTGATGAGAACCCAAGTGTAAGGAAATACATCTAGATAAGCAGATGTAAATTAATGAACTATCAAATTGCATACTGCAAAATGGCAGACAAATTTTGTAAGGGCTTATATACAAATGATAGAAATCTAAATGCTAAGATGAGTGAACTTGAATGCCTGATAACTAATAACTAATAAATAAAATTATTATTCTTTAAGGTGCTACAGGACTGCTTGTTTTTTGTGAAGCTACAGACTAACCCCCTGAGACTATTTTGAATGTCTGGTATTAAATGAGGATATTTATATCGTATATGTCACAGAAGGCTGGTGGAATTGTGATAATCAATGGGACACAGTAATACCAGAGTACAAAATACATAGGAAAAAACAAGCAGTCCTATAGCACCTTAAAGACTAATGATTTTATTTATTAGGTAATGAGCTTTAATGGGTTAGACCCACTTCATCAGATTTGGAGCAGATAATAAGAATCCAGGGTTTATATAGCGGGAGGAGGGGGGAGGACAGAGGGGGAGGGGTGTGTGGAAGGAAGGAGGAGGAAAAGAAGAAAAAAAGAGTCGGGGTGGGGCGGGCAGAGTCACCTGTCATTAATAGGCTCTGTGGAAGAAGTAAATTAAGTGACATGGCTGCTATTCCTGTGAATATTAAAGGTCAGAATATTGTCCTCATAAGCCCCAGATTAAATATGTGAACCTTGCAAATGAATTCCAATTCAGATGTCTCCCTCTGTAATCACGTGGTAACATCCTTTTGTAGGAGAATGGCCACTTTCAGATCCTTTATTGAATGTCCAGGGAGGCTAGATTGTTCCCCTAAAGGTTTATGTGTATTCCAGTTCCTGATGTTAGATTTGTATCTGTTCACCCTTTGGTGCAGAAACTACCTAGTTTGTCCAATGTACATGGCAGAGGGGCATTGCTGACACATAATGGCATATATCATATTAGTGGATTTACAGGAGTATAAACCCCTGACAGTTTTATAAATATGTAGGAGTTAGAGAATAGATCAGGTGGGTAGGGGAGTTTCTGTATATGTGAATGAAAGCAGAGAGTCAAATATAGTACAAATTTTAAATGGACTAGACAGTACTGTAGAATCTCTATGGATAGAAATTTCATGCTTGAATAATAAGAATATAAGAGTAGAGATTATTAACAATAATCTGAACAGGATGGTGATGGTATCTGTTTGCTCAAGGAGATTAGAGACGATGATAGAATTTAAAATCATTCTCTTCAATGGTGGGGGATTTCAGGTGTCCCCATAGGGACTGGGTACATGTCACCTTTGGATGGGATGCATAGACAGAGTTTCTTGACAACATAAGTGACTGCATCTTGGAGTAGCTGGACCTGTAACTTACAAGAGTTCCTAAGTGGAGCACAGGATTGGGTCCTAGGTGTATATGTAGTTGAACCACTTGGTAATAGTGATCATAGACTAATTAAATTAACATCCCAGGGAGAGTGGGGGAATACATCAAAGAGGCCCACCACAGCAGCATTTAACTTTAGAAAGGGGAACTGCACAAAAATGAGGAAGCTAGTTCAACAAGCTAAAAGCTACAGTCCTGAATGTGAAATGCTGGCAAACTGCATGGAGTTTAAAAAAAAAAACAAGAACTTAAATAGGTACCTCAGATAAGAGTCAGTTACAAGCAAAAAGGCATCTTTTAAAAATTGTAAGTTGAAATCCTACACAGAAAGATAGAAAGAATCATAAATTCTGGCAAGTCAAGTGTAAAAGCATAATTAGGCAGACCAAAGAAGAATATGAAGAGCAAGTAGTTAAAGACTCAAAAACTAACAGCATTTTTTAAGTACATCAAGAGCAGGAAGCCTGCTAAATAACCAGTGGGGCAACAAGATGATCTAAATTAACAGAGCACCCAGGGACGATAAGGCCCATTGTGGATGAATTTCTTGAATCAGTCTTGACTGCAGAAGATATGACAGAGATTCTCACCCATGACTCATTCCTTTTACGTGACAAATCTGAGGAACTGTCCCAGACTGAGTTATAATTAGATGTTTGGGAACAAATTGATAAATTAAATATTTGTAAGTTACCAGGGACAAATAACATTCAGGCAAGAGCTCTGAAGGAACTCAAATATGAAATTGCAGAACTATTAACAGTGGCAGGTAATTTACTGTTTAAATCAGCTGCTGTACTAGATGACTGAAGGACAGCTAATCGGATGGCAGTTTGTTTATAAAAAAAGGCTCCAGCAGTGATCCGAGCAATTACCAGCTAATAATACCAGGCAAATTGATTGAAACTATAATGAACAGAATTATCATGTACCGAGATGAACACAATTTTTTGTGGAAGAGTCAATGTGGTTTTTTTTATAAAGGAAAATCATGCCTCACCAATCTATTTAAACTCTTTGAGGAGGGTCAACAAACATATGAACAATGGTGAGCCAGTGGATATATTGTATTCAGACTTCAAGGAAGTCTTGGACAAGGTCCCTCACCAGTATAAGAGGGTTCAGTAACGGATCAGTAATTAGTTAAAAAGATAGGGAACATAGGGTAGGACTAAATCAGCCATGACTGCTGGGGAGGGACACAAGGGGGTCACTGGTTATATGAGTGAACCTCCCATGACTCTTCCCTGTGCCTCTACTAGCCTGGGAGAGGGCCATTCCTAAGAGAGTGCAGGGCCTAGACAAACTTCCTGTCTGCCCCAATCCCCACCTCTTCCTACCCCCGCCCCCCACTCTGCTCCTTCCCCAAAGCTCATGCATCACTGCTTCCTTCAAGCCCCAGCCCTCCCTGGCTATTCCCACCCCTGCTCTGCCCCCTCCAGCTCTCCCCCCTTTACTGCAAGCTCCCTCCCCTGAGCGACATGGCCTGGGGAACTACGAGGAGGCACTCATTGGTGTCAGCAGGAAGCAGTACAGTCTACTCTGTCCCCTACTGTCACAGGGAAATCTTGACAGTACTCTGTCGACAGATTGCATCTACACACAACTTGCTCTGTAGACAGAGAACTGCCAGACTGCACTGCCCTCTGGTGAGAGAAAGCAGAATGACGGCTCTGCAAACAGAGCTGCTAGGCAACCAGAAGCCCTCTCTGTCCACAGAAGTGTCTACACTGCATATCTGTTGACAGAACGCTGTCAACGGTTTTATGCCTCAAATTTTGAGGGATAACTCTGTGGAGGCAAATGCAAAGGTCTGTTGAGACTGTCAACAGAATGCTTTAAGTGCGTAGACGCTCCCTGAGTTATGTCGACATAACTCCAGTGTAGACATGCCTTTAACTCTTGTACATATGTGACATTTTCTACTCTCGTTTTTTCACTTTGCACATTGAATTCTTACCCTATTACTCTGGGTTATTGATGCACTTTGTAAAATACACAGCATTGATAAACATTGCATGAACTTTGAAATTCCTGATTTCTTTGCATAGGAGTTTGTAACAATGCTGCTTTAGCACTGGTTCTTAAATGAAAGAATGTCGACATTTTAAATTCTGAAGAAGGGATGCATAAAGAAAGGGGACTCTGGGTTATTGATGCACTTTGTAAAATACACAGCATTGATAAACTTTGCATGAACTTTGAAATTCCTGATTTCTTTGCATAGGATTTTGTAACAATGCTGCTTTAGCACTGGTTCTTAAATGAAAGAATGTCGACATTTTAAATTCTGAAGAAGTGATGCATAAAGAAAGGGGACACCATGAATAAGAACCAAATTCAGTCCTGATTCTGCAGTGAAAATCATGTGGGCAAAGGGACCATGCACTTGTCCTAGTATGTTCAAGTTCTTATGTAACACATGGATGTACCACTGATATCAAGAAGAGGGGTCCTTGCAGTTCTAGGGCAGTATATGGTCTTTCTGTGTCTTCTCTTGAAAAAATAGATGTGATATTCTCTACTGTACTGGTATACTCTACTCTTTACTGCAGTTTCTCTACTGCAGAATCACCCCACATCTGCCCTTCAAAGCCTCCCTTTCCTATCATCTTTTTGTAACCCACTCACTTAGGCTCTGTCTCCTATTTAGCTCGGTGTCCAATGACAGGGTGTCAGTGATGGTGGACCTGAGGTAAACGAACTCGTGGACGACTTCTAACGTATAGTTGTCAATGCTGATTGATGGGGATTCAGCAACATCCTGATCAAGTATGTTTGTCTTCTTTCGGCTGATGGTAGCGGCCACAACTCTGTCCAGACTCAGCAAGAGAGTGTGGAATAACAACAAGCTGTACACTCACACGAAAATGCAAGTCTACAAAGCCTGCATCCTCAGCACCCTCCTTTATGGCAGCGAGACTTGGACCCTGTATGCCCACCAGGAAAAGAGGCTGAACGTCTTCCTCTTGTGCTGCCTCAGGCGCATCCTTGGAATATCATGGAAGGACAGAGTGACCAACACCGCCGTCCCCGAGCAAGCTGGAATCCCAGCCATGCACACCCTCCTCAGACAGCATCGGCTCCTCTGGCTTGGCCACGTCCACAGGATGAATGATGGAAGGATTCCAAAAGATATCCTGTATGGTGAGCTAGCCTCTGGCAAAAGACCTCCCAGACGCCCGCAGTTGCGCTACAAAGATGTCTGCAAGAGAGACCTCAGAGAGGTAGACATCGAGCTGGACAACTGGGAGGAACTAGCAGACGACCGCAGCAGATGGAGGCAGGGGTTACACAAGGGCCTTCAGAAGGGCGAGATGAAGATCAGACAGCTAGCAGAGGAGAAGCAAGTGCACAGAAAGCACACTAAGGACTTACCAGACACCCACCACATCTGCAAGAGATGCAGCAAGGACTGTCAGTCTCGTGTGGGCCTTCATAGTCACAGTAGACGCTGTAAATGAGGTCCTCAATTGAAACTATAAAGGGTGCGATCCATAGTCTATGCAGACTGAAGGATGCCTACTACTACTACTAGGCTCTGTCTACACGTGCCCCCTCCTTTTGCACGTTAAAGAGGCGGTTTGGAAGATACTAATGAGGCACATGATTTAAAAGTGCAGCTTTCAGAACGCATGCTGCCTGTATAGGCAGGGGCCTTTCGAAAGGACCCTCCTGACTTCAGAAGCCCCTTTTTCCTATTTGGATTTAGGAAGAAGGGTTTTTTGAAGGCAGGGGGTCCTTTCAAAAGGCCCCAGTTTACATGGGCAGCATGCATTCCAAAAGCGGTACTTCCAAATTGCGTGCAGCCACCATTATGCTAATAAGGTGCTGCATATTGATTGCAGTGTCTTGGTAGTATCTTCTGAACTGACTCATTAACATACTCCCTCAGAGGGGCAAGTATAGAAACAGCCTTACTGAGAGTGATTCACTGTCCCATGTAGTGGCACCTAGGCCCCTTGCAGAGAGAAAGAATAAGGCTATGTCTACACTTAAGGGATATTGTCGCTTTTAAGTCAGTTAGCCCGATTTTACCAAGTGCCTGTCTTCACTGTAAATTCCATTAGATCAATGGACGGTTCACTAAAATGGACATAATAGTGATATCATAATATCATAGTAACCTGACGGGTGGATCGTTCAGTTAAAATTTAAAATACCAAATGAAGGGTAGTGAGGAAGCGCCATGTCATTAAATGGAATTCATTAGCCTCCTGAGATGTCCTGTATGTGCCCCACAATGCCCCACAGCTCTCTGCTCTGTCCTCTTCTGTCTCCACTGCACTCAGGTGCACAGGAATTAGGCAACAGGAAGACCGTTTCAGTTCGGCACCTGAAAGCCCGTGGCTGTAGGGTCATGAGAGGCTGAAAAATCTTCTTTCTTTCTTTGCTGTTAGTGCGTCTGTGGGATCTGAGGTTCTGTGTCTACCTCTGCTCGCTGTATTTTTTTTTTTTGCTGCTTGGCGCCAGCCTCTGCCTCCTTCTCCCACCCCCCCGGACCATGTGGCAGCTAGGCTGTGAGTGGGTGGGTGGGGGTCGTGCTTCTTTGCCAGATCTAAACCTAGATCCAAGCCTGCGCCTGCTGGTAACAGGGGCAGGAGGTGGGTCCTGACCCAGAGTGTCGGCGAGCAACCAAAGTGGCCATGACTGATTCAATGATCCATTGCATTTTCAGTGTAGTGCCCTTGTCTACTCAATCAAATTCTTGTTCTAATGGTCTTCTTTGTCAGGTCTAAACCTAGATCCAAGCCTGGGACTGCTGGTACTAGAGCAGGTGGTGGGTCCTGCCCTGGAGTGTCATACAGCATCCTGGGCCCAGATGTAGCCCTGCTGGAGCTCCTTCACCTTCGCCTGGACTTCCTCCACGCTGCCGGGGAGTGGGGGGCGGGGTGGCCTCGTTCTGCCAGTGTGGTGTCCATCCGATGTAGGCTTGGGCATTATGGAACTTCACCTTGGGCTCTTGGAGTAGATCCTCAGGTCCAGGAGGGTCTGCACCTTTTGCCCACTCCAGGAGGGTCCCGCCTCTTGGTGCCCTGGGCTGGCTCTTGGGCCTTTGAGATGAAATTACTAATCTGAGGGTCGTCTTTGCCAGGAGGTCTAAATCCAGATCCAAGCCTCCAAAGATCCGGTGCTTTTGCACCCTGTTTGGAAAACTTGTCAGTTGGGAAACCTGAAATCTTTTTTTCTAACCTTTCCTAAGCGCTCTACTACCCCTCCCCTGCCCTCAAATAGGAAAAGCACATCTCTTATACAGGCAAGCTAGACCCCATCTGGAAAAAGGGACATTGGTTTAACATGGCAGGGGAATGATGGAAATGAAATGTAGGAAATGGAATGTGGGAAGATGTCGTCAGATTCCCACAGCCACTTGCAGGGCATTTTTTTTTGCAGGGCATTTTTAGTAAAATTGATTTTAATTCATAGGGTAGATGCAGCCTGAGTCTTGCCTTAGCTGAGAGGCAGCTGGCTGTCTTTTAGCTGAAACTGTAGAGACTTATGCACTCAGCTCCAGAGCTCCCAGGCTCGAGTTTCCACTTATCTTATCCTAGCCTGACAACTTCCCTGCTCTCCTGCCCAAGTAAATAAATAGCCCTGGAATTAACAGGGTGTTTGCCACAAACTGACATGTTTCATGCTTTTCTTCTTCCCTTTGTCTTTTTTCATTAGATTATAAGGTCTTCAGGGTCTAGACTTCCCACCTGTGTGTGTATACAATGCCTAGCAAAATGGTGGGGACTGTACTTGATTGGTTCGTAGGTGGTGCTGTAATCAGCATGATTAGTAACGATCTGGAACAAGCTGATTTTGAACTGGCATGAATGATAGTTTTCCAGGTGCAGCAAATACAAGATTAGACCTTGTTATTAATTAATTCTTTCTGTTCATGTTCTGTGCTTTGGTACCAGGCCACAGCATTTCACACATAAAAGGGCAGAACGGTCTCAGGAGGCACTGTCCTTATTTGTACCAAATAGCCACACACCACAAAATAGCAGAGTTGACACCATGTGCCTATCAGTTAGCACTTCATTTCGTCCTAGAGACATAACAGAGGTAATGTGCTTTGCTCTTGCTGTGAACCGGGACGCAAAATGAAAGATAACAGCCTGAGACTAAAAGACCCATGAAGAGCAACGCACTTTGTAACCTCTGCAGAAGGTCCTGAGAGAACATCTTCCTGCACCTGCTTCCCTACTCATTTTACACAAAATTATGCACGGCACCAACAGTTCTTATTTTCCATTGATAGCTGATGGGGGGAGGCTTCTTGGCTTGTGATCTCTAAAGATATCAACACCCTTCTCACATGCCGACCTGTGTACTAGAAACCTGGCTCTTCACAAACTTGTCCTCCATTATTAGAGCGATGCAAAACTCCATGGGGGTTCTGCAAACTTGATTCGGCTTCTGTTTGTTTGTGTGAGTTTGCACCATGCGAGGTAAATGCCATGCGGTTCTGCTTTAAACCTGTGTAGGTTCCCTGCGTTCCTCTTCAAGGTGTTGGGTTAAAATGCACTCAGCAAATTGCACAATGCTAAGCATAATCACGAGCACTGTACAAACAGCCATTAATCAGTCCACCCAATGCTTCTGTAGGTATTAACCCCATTAATCGGTCCACCCAATGCTTCTACAGGTATCAGCCCCATTGGGTTCCTAAAGCCAGGCTCATATTAAGCCTTCTAAGATGCTGACTACTTTGCTGATCACACTGACTTCATCTTTATCCAGGAGCCCAACACCTCCATTTCAACCCCACAGCTTCAAAAATTACTATCCAGTCTGTACAGCTGGAGGTTGAGGAGTAATTCAGTAAGGGGCCATCCACTGTAGGCAAATCAGCCTTCTGGTTTCAGGGGCCACAGAAACAGAAAGCTTCCCTTTGTCCCTTTCCCTATTTCCTGTTATGCATGGTGAAAGGCTCTGTTATGTCCGCACAAGCCAGATTAGATAGTCTGTGCCTACCACCTTCTCAGAGATGAAGTCTGGCAGAACATCCAGCCAATCAGACATAAAACAACACGATACTCTCATTGGTACAGGTGCAGACAGGTGAGGCATTAACCTTCCGTCCAACTGTAGTAATTAATCTTCCACCCTCATCTTTAGGGAAGAACATGCCAAAAAAAAGGTATTTCACATTCTCTTGGTTACATGCATGGCTGCCACTGGTGGTAAGAAATTACGAAGGTACATCTAAAGGCATGCATTGGCTCCTAATTTGTGGGAACGAGCTGTTAAACTTTCACTGGGCCATCCAATAAGCCAGCCAGCCCTTTAGAAAACTCCATAGCACCCCAAAAAAACCATTGCATATTCCGTTAAGAGTGGCGTTTCTAAATCACACATTTCTTTCATGGGCAGGTGTTATTCTGTTGTATTCTACAGCTTCTCTTAAGAAAAATGGAGTGGGGAAAAAGGCATACAAGCGTAGATTTGTTCTGTTACACCAGTGATGTCCATAGAATAACTCTGGTTTCCACTGGGGTAGCTGAGAGCAGAATTTGGCCTTGCATCTGCAAAGGAAAAGGATACTCTAAGTCTGAAAGTAGGGCATTGGTGGCAACTCCAGGCTATACATTCTCTATAAGGTACTCACATGATCTCTGTTACCATAATATATGAGCACCTCCCATGTACAATGTAGTTATAATAGACCTGTGAGGTAACAAAGTATGGGTTTTACATCACTGATCTGGCATGAGAGGTCTCAAACATCAGAATTTGTCAGACCAGGGGAAGTCCAGAGCTTCCACCCCAGGCAGCACAAGCTTCCTGCTTTCCAGGGACTCTGGGCTTCCTGGTCTGCCACAGGGATCCAGCCCCCCACTCCTACCCTACTTCTGGGGCTGCCAGAGGACTCTGTCAGGTGAGGGCTCTGACCCTCCCTAATGCTGAAGTGGGGCAGGCAGGTGCTACGGCTCTGGCCCTGGACAGGCTGCAGGCCACTGTTCTAACCTTAGCTCCTGCCTTGCCGATGTGGGTCCAGCCCCAGCCATGGGACTCTCTCATCCAGCAACATTTGTGGTCTGACAGGACAGACCACAGGTGTTGCTGGGTGAGAGCCTACCAGATTTAAGAGGTTCATCCTGTACTATTATTCGCACACAATGGTGGAAAGGAGCAGAAAGAAGCTAAATGATTGCTCCAAGTCACAAAGGAAACCTGTGACACATCAGGAACTTCAATTCAGGCCACCCAAGGCCTCGGCTAGACTGTCCACTAACCATTCGACCGGGGTGAGTAAATATTTTAGGTTGTGCCCCCCTTTTTAGCCCTTTTGGGAGGACCACAAGGAGGGATGCAGGGGGGTGTTGCTCAGAAAAGGGGTGCGACGCTTGAAAAGGGAGTGCTGGGACGCTCCAGGGGGTGTCCCAAAGGGGAAAGGATGCTTGCGGGGAGGACTCCAGGAGGATACCTCATCAAGCCAGGAAGTTGCCGGCTGCCCCTCACCGCTTGTCCTGGGACCTCTGTGGATTCTGATTGGCCCGGTGGCAGGGTGTGTGTGTGTGTGTGTGTGTTCCCTTGGCAATGCAGTGGCAGAGGCCTTGCAGGAGAAAGCAGACGCAGCAGAAGCTGCAGGGGGGGGAGCCGATCACTCTACGCCCCTCTTAGAAAATGTCACCCTCCCACTTTGCACACCTCTGCATTAAATAATCTTTCTCTTTAGTCTTTATAAGTATATTCGTTTGCGATTGAAGACAGCAGTAAACAGCAGATAGCAGGTAGGTGGATCACAAAACACTGTACAAGTGTAGAGGTACGATGCAGTGGAGTTCATGTATTTTGGTGGCTTGTGGGCAACCAGAACAAGTCCATGAAAACATCATCAAGCTGTAAAAACTCAGGCTGAAATAGAGCTCAGCTGGCTTGCGGAAGCTTCTTGTCATATTTTTAAAGCGTTAGGCTGACATTTGTAGGAAGGAGCCGTTTAAAAATAGGGCTTGAAAATTTTGCTATTAAGAGAATGCCTTGTTTCACATAAAGATAGGGGGCAGGTGGTACTTTTAGTCTGTAGGGCCCTCTTAGTTCATCTGAAACTGTAGCCACAGGTGGGAGAGATTTGAAAGCTACCACTCTCTCAGGCTTTGCCACAATAACTGGAATTTTCTAGACAAATATACACAAAATAAAATGTAATGTGGGTTGATGAGGGAGACAGCTCATCTGCTTGCAGTGGGACCAGGGACCGACCTTTAATGGAAGATTAATGGAAGGAGAGCTGCTTATGAGGTCTGAGGGGTTGATATTTCTCCTTCCAGCATGCTGGTTGGCCTGAGACATGCTCTTAAAGCTAATCCTTCAAAAATGTAAACAAACAAACAGACACTTGATTTTAACGTCAAGCTGATGTAGGGGCTGCAATTGTCTTTATCCTTTGTATTTGTCACAGAATACTACATATGTGAGTATGTTTTATCTGTCCTTTGATCCAAAGAGTTGATGGGCAGATATTTTGTACCTGACATTCATGTGTATGGGTAAAGAGGAGAATGAATACAACTGTCACCAGTATGTTTTTATTTGGTCTAACACTACTGATAATTAAATGACATCATTTCCTTATACTGAGCAAAATGCTTCTTACATTCATTGGTAGTAAATCAGCTTCATGCAAAACGCTAGTGTACTTTAATAATTAGCTACACTTTTGCCTGTGCAGGCCTGGCAGTATCTCTACCCTATGGGACAGGAGGAAGCCTGGATATTACCAGACTCTGCAAAACGGAGAAGGGATTCCCTTTCCTAGACAATGAAGGAAGGGAAAAACCTAGTCCCCTTTCCCATCAAACACACACATAGGCAGGAAAAGGGAAATTCTGTGGCAGGTCTCTGTGTTGGGCAGAACATCTTCCTACCACACCCCAGAAGAGATGGGTTGAATGGGGGCAGGCTTTGCTCGGAATGAGAGAAGTGATGGAAATACACGTGCATGAACGCATCTTTCCAGAGGATGTTCAAGGTCCTTACACGAGAGCAGAGGAAACCTGGCCCCACATACGCAGAGAAGGGGAAGAGGAAGAAATCTTGGTCCTCTCAACAAGAGGAGTAGAGTAGAGAGTGTCTGGGTCCTAAAGGGGCAAGGAAGCCCAGGTTGCCAAATTTTGAATAATACCCAATCTTGAAGCACACCTACTGGATCAGGCCTAGCATGCAACTTAAGGAGATGAATCCCTGTCTTCCCCCAGGTGGTGAATCTCAGTGGGGCTTAGGCATCGAGATGCCTAGAGGAAGGTGGCAGTGTATCTGCTCAGAGGCAGAAAATTATGTATCAAGGAAACTTTTACTGTGAAATGTTAGGTGCCCAAGTAACTATGGGCATCTACAGGGTTTGGCAGCCATTTCGCAGATCTCAGAGACATAGGAGCCTATGCCTGGGGTTTAGGAACCTAAGCACCTTTGTGGACTGGGGCTTTAGTAACTAATACAAAGAAATGACCAGTCAATACAAGAGATCAAAGTGCATGAGAACAAGCCATGGTCACACAGAGTCCTTGTTAAATTTATTTTAACTTCTTAGTACTTATCTAACGTCCATTACCATACTGAGTAGTTTTCCAAATAAGAATGGAAACAGCAAAATTTCCTCTTTTTTCAGCCCAGCCTATAGGAAAATTAGCTTGATTAGTTTATAGGATTTGGTGGATTGTGCCTCTGTATGTCCTTTGTTTCGCTCTAGCTTATGTGAAAGTTCAGTCGCCTGCACTCACAAGCCTCCCACTGTTGGTTAACTTGTTTCATTTTAATAGTAGACCATAATTTTCATGGGAGATTATGGTGGCAGCAGGAGAGGTGATCTCTCAGGTAGGTAGAAGAAATTCCATGGAGGAAAGGTACTCTTGCATATGGCTCTGCATTCAATGGAGAGTCATGGCGGAGTATGGAGAACAAGAGTCATGTGTCTGTGGTGATCAGTGTTGCTGAACAGGTGAGCTGCTGCATTTTATACCAGATGGAGCTTGGTTTAGGCTATATTGAGTGGTTATAATAATGCCCAGAGGTCCTGAAGGTGTGGTCAATTTGCCTAGCCAATTAGTACAGGGAAGAGTCACATTGTAAATGGGTTAATAAAGCCACGGGGGCAAGTGTTACATCATTAGAATGCCCACCGTTGGAGTCAACTAGAACATCTGTGGATGCTGTTGGAAAAAATACGTATAAGTATTACTGCTTCCAAGCCGGATATTGGCTAGTATCAGTCCTAGAGGTTGTCTAGTTTAGTTGTTTTCTATCTTTTTTCATTTGTGGATCCCTAAAAATTGTGAATGGAGGTGCAGACCTCTTTGAAAATCTTAGGCTATATCTACAGTACAGCCAGGATTAACAGTATGGAAATTTAGCACTTTAAAGACTAACAAAATGATATATTCGGTGATGAGCTTTCATGCGACAGACCCACTTTTTAGGATCTAAAGAAGTGGGTCTGTCCCGCAAAATCTCATCATCAAATAAATCATGTTGTTAGTCTTTAAAGTGCTACATTTCTGCTGCTTTGGTTTGTAGGAGTACAGACTAACGCGGCTACCTCTCTGTTACTATTCAATATGGAAATTGATGGTCAGATTAGCAATGCTAATGAAGACCTGTGACTTGAGCATCTGTGCATGGGTGGGACTTGAGACAGTCAGCAGATCTCCAAAGGATATGTCATGAGCACATTGTCCTAATGTACTACTTGCTTACTATTCCTCAGTCTCCCAACTGGGTGACTAGCTGTTTTTTGGAAAAAGTTCAAAAAAGGGCAACAAAAATGGTTAAGGCGTTGGAATGGGTGCCGTATGAGGAGAAATTAAAAAGCCTGGGACTTTTCATCTTAGAAAAGAGGAGACTAAGGAGGTATACGATAGTGGTCTATAAAATCGTGACTTGTGTGAAAAATGTGAATAAGGAAAAGTTACTTACTCTTTCACATAACACAAGTCCTGGGGTGCATGTATCACACAATGAAATTAATAGGTAGCAGGTTTAAAATAAAAGGAAGTATTTCTTCATGCAACACACAGTCAACCTGTTGTGGATGTTGTGAAGACCAGGACTTTTAACAGGGTTCAAAAAGAACTAGATAAATTCATGGATGATAGGTCCGCCAATGGCCAGGATGGGTAGGAATGGTCTCCCTAGCCTCTCGTTGTCAGAGGCTGGAAATGGGTGACGGGAGAAATCACTTGATGGTTGCCTGTTCTGTTCATTCCCCCAGGACATCTAGCATTGGCAACTGTTGGAAGACAGCCTACTGGGCTAGATGGACCTTTGGTCTCACCCAGTATGCCTCTTCCTATGTTCGTATCATCAGGGTTGTCTCAAACCCTGAAAAAATATTGTCCTAATTTTCACACTTGATATCTGGTCACCCTAACTCCCAATCACTAGGGGTTAGTCTTCATGTGATTAATATTAAAACACATAGCATTTAGTATTCATCACTTGTAAATCTGAATGATTGTCCTTCATGCTGACAGCAGCTGTTTCCATGGTTTGGCCCATACGGATATGTATCCACAGTCACCACTTGTTCTGACTTTGTGGGAGCTGCATCGTGCTGGTACAGCAAAGCTGGTTTTACCACGCCACAGTCATCTTGAATCTTTATCCCGGGATAAACAGTTCCTGGGATGTTTTCTGCTGGATGGGTGCAGTTCTGAGAATTTTTTACATCACATATATTGTCACTGTACTTCACCACTGAGGGCTTGTAGGCCTGGTAGGATACTTTAGTAGTTGTTGTGATAACAGTTTGTAAAGCTGGGGCAGCTTGAGCAGAATTTGTACCATACCTGCAAGGATACTCCCCACTGTAATAAGGGAGATTAGTGCTTGCTTGAATCTGTCCGTAGTCATTCCTGTCTCCATAACCAGTTTTCCCCAAAATTTGCTTTAGCCCATGATGTCTACTATCAAAGTTCTTATCATGGGCACTTAATGAATTACTGTTATACTGAAGTCCAGTCACATTAAGGGGGTCTGAATTGCCTGGGGTATTTGCCAAATCTTTGTAAATTGTTGGATAGGAGCTAGAACATCTATAACTAGGAACTCCAAATTCATAGCCTCCTGACCTAGGCAGCAAGATTCTTGGGCTAGGACACTTTTGGAATGGTGACGGAGCAGTCCCTTGGAAGCTGGCTGAGTCATAAGCAGTTTTGCAAGGGTCCGTATTTTGAAATGCAGGATAAGGCTGAGGTGGAACTGGGAAGTTGGTGTCTGTAATGATACTGAATTTTTCTGAGCCTTCCATGCATGACAAATGATGGGTGTTGTTGAAATGACCACTGCTATCATGATATCGTCTTGTCTGAAAAGATTATGAAAACAAATCTTTGAGTTCCAGAAATAAATATTGTACCCGTGCGCATACAGTTCTATATGCTTTCTTGCATTACTGCTTATTGCAGCTTTGGCAGCCTCTCCACTGCTTTAACAACCTGCCCTCCCACTCCCAAGAAGGAAATCAAGCTGCTGCAGTGTCTTGTAAGAGTCTGTTATGCCTTCTGACTCATGGTATGTGGTTATACCATGTTTGTAATGAACATGCAGATGTAGAGTTACCTCTGAGTTAATAAGCCTCTTTTTCTGGAAAAGATGAGAAGTCGACACTTGCTTCTTATTGGCACTTCTTCTTGCCTCTGTCTCGGATTTACTCTCTGGTCTAGGATGGTCATGGACTCCTTTGGCCTGCAGTAGTGATAAACCATTAATAATTTGCTTATTTAAAGAAAATAATGATAAGTGTGCAGCTAAAGCTTATGGTCATTTTTCATTATTTTATGGCATCCATGAGAAAGCTTGGTGCTTCACAGAAAAGATAGAAAAAAAATGCCTGCTAAAACAGGTTATAGTCCAAACTATGGATGTATGAGACAAATGTAACATACTCCAGGAAGGGGTATACGTGCTGAAACTAGAGTCCCGGATGTTGCTCCCACATGCTCCTGTCCTGAAGTGGTTTTCATGATATGCAATGTTTACAGTTTGTTTCAATGGCATCTCGCACCCACACCATACACATTATTCCAGATCCCCTGACAAGGGGAAACTGATAGACCAACATGTGCTATGGTGGTCTGATGCCATGATTGCTCAGGTAGCCAAATAGATGACTTCATAGTTTAAATGTTTTTTGTGGTCATGTGTCTATTTTTAAACAGCAGGGTAAGGAATTATTCTAATAAATATTATATAAGTGACTCTTTAGGAGGGGCCGAAGGGTGGTACAGATGGAGGTTGAAGAATAGATTTTGAAAGGGCTTCCCAAGTAAAAGTGGCCTTACAGGAGAAGGCATGGAAATGTTTGAACTGATGGACACTTAGTAACAAGAAAACTGAAGAGGAGATTGCAATGCAAGGTGTGAGTGCCTTAGCGTGGGCCAGTAACTTAGCCGTTAGAGTGGAGAGGAGAGGGCAGCTGAAGATTAGTAATGCTGTGATGAATTAAGCAAAGGGAGTTGGTCACCCTCTGCACGTGGGTGAGAAGCAAAAGGGAAGGAGAAGTTAAATATGACCCCAAAATTTGGATGTGGAAAATAAAGATGTTGTCTATAGCCATGGAGTTCAGGAGTAGCTGAGAGGATCTGGGAGGTAAGATTAGGAGCTCTGAACTTGAAAATCTTAGTTTTCCTTCATCATACTGGCCATTAAAACAGTGTACATCAGTTTTAAAAATCTTGCACAGTGCACGCTGACAAATGCTCTTTACTTCAAAAACAACAACTCTTCTCAAGCAGAACTGAAATGCATTCCATGGAAGGGCATCCAGAGTTGCTCTTCCATTAAAAGGGTTATGTGGGTCTACTTTAAACTTTCTTCTACCTTTCTGTTGTTGTGACTTGTCTTACTTTTGGACCCAAATTCTCTCTGACGTCAATGAGACTATTTACATACTTAAGTGTTTGCAGGAATGGGGTTATAGCTTGTTTTAAAACAAATGGTAGAACCATAGGAATACAAGCAGAGCCATAGTGGGTCAGATCAAAGGTCCATCTAGCCCAGTATCCTGTGTTCTGACAGTGGCCAATGCCCAGAGGGAGTGAACAGAACAGGTAGTCGTTGAGTGATCTTCCTCCTGTCATCCATTTCCAGCCTCTGACAAACAGAAGCTAAGGACACCATTCCCACCCATCCTGACTAATAGCCATTGATGTACCTAACCTCCGTGAGTTTAGCTAGCTCTTTTTTGAGCCTTGTTAAAGTTCTACTCTTCATAACATCCTCTGGGAAAGGGTTCCACAGGCCTACTGTGTGCTGCTTGAAGAAAAAACCCTATCCAGATGATCACTATTGTCATATGAGCCAATCAGTGAAGAAAGAAACCTCATGTGATGAAATGAAAAAATATCTGCTATGGGTAGGATCATTTTGCTATTCTGAGTGTTCATATCAAACATGGATTTAATCTGAATGCTCTTCAGATTGTTGAAGTTTTAAAAATTGACCAGTGTTAATGAGTCTCAGTGAAGGCCCCAGTCCTGCAAACAGTTGTTATGTTCATGCTTAACTTTTCTCACAAGCATCCTTCCATTAGCTCCAATGGCTCTACTGAGATGAGTTAAGTTAAGTACAGGAATAAGTAAAATAGCTTATAAAAATCTCCACGTATTAAATAGAGTGAAATAGTTAGTTGTAATCTGTCTTTTCTGTTAAAATATGATTTTCAGTTTCTGTGCTTCGTGAAATAACTTTTGAACAGTAAAAGGGAATATTTTGGAATACAGAGAAATGTAAGGAACATGATCAGAATAATCACATTTCTCCAGTCTACCACGTTAGCCAAGCTCTCCCTCCACTTTCCTCTTAATTCAGTAAAATTAAGCATAAACGTCTGATGTTCATTGCTACACAGTGAATTAATCAAATGATCAATTGAATGCGAGTTCTTTTAATGGGAGAAAATCTAACCCATAGACATATTTAAATCTTGATCAGTCCCTGTGCAGGAAAATCTCCCATTTTATAGTTAACACATGACATTCATCAGATTTTCATCTTTGAGTACTATGTGATTCATTCAGTGGTAAAAGCTGGGAGTCTTAATATGAGTGTGCACTCATAAGAATAGTAAGAAGGAAGGTAAATTTAAGGACTATTTGTGTGTTACCTGGAAAAATATTGCCTTGCCATCAAGCCTCCAAAAGTTAGTCACTGGGTAGCCACTGTGTCCTCGGCAAGGAATTAACTCTAGGGCTGAGTTACAGTTTGGACAGGCTTTCTCTGAAAAAACAGATACAGTGAGTGTCGAAGAGCATGGTTTAAAGGGAGAAATCAGCTGAGCACATCCCTGAGTTCACCCCGCACTATAACTGATCCTTTAATGAAACTCCAAATCAGAATATAATACTCAAACAAAATAAGGTACACAATGGAGCATAGTGGAACTATAAACTATACATGGACTACAGATGAGTACTTGAAGTGGACACGTTAGACTTCAAAGATATTTAGATCTGAGTCCATCATGTAGGCTGTTCTGAGTGTTCATATTAAATATGGAATTAATTTAAATGTTCTTCAGATTATTTAAGTTTTAAACACTGACCAGCATCAATGAGTCTCAGTGAAGGCCCCAGTCCTGCAAACAGCTATTATGTTCATGCTTAACTTTTCTCACAAGCATCCTCCCATTAGCTCCAATGACACTATAGAGATGGGTAAAGTTAAGTATAGGAATAATTAAAATAGTTTATAAAAATCTCCATGTATTAAATAGAGTGAAATAGTTGTAATCTGCCTATTCTGCTAAAATATGGTTTTCAGTTTCTGCGCTTCGTGAAATAACTTTCTGCCCTTCGTGAAATACCATGTTCGTTATGTTCATGCTTAACGGCTGGACTATCTAACATTCAAACATTTTTGAAATTTGGAACTACTGCTTTACGAATAACAAAAGCAGGATAAGTCAGTGCTGTCTGTGATTGGGAGCTAGCTTCCTTTGGGTCAGAAATCAGGACCAAATGAAAAGAATGGTTCAGCCTTTGGAATACCACCCCTTTAGCTTCTCTCACTTTGTTGCTTCTGGCGGGCTTTGTCACAGATAGCAGGTCGGAGCTGCAGCCTGGTGCCATCTGGAAGCATGCAGTTCCTGGTGCAGACCACCACGCCAAGGCAGGACTTCTTGAGGATCTGGCAGTTGTGGTTGTTGGTGTTGCGCATGGCCCAGCCACTAAGATGATGCTGTGCGTTCTTTTCCTCGGCTGAGTAAATAAATCTCACGTAGCCGTCTGGCCATTCCTGGAAGACATCAAAGCGCTTGGGCTCCTGCATGACAGTTGAGTTAGAGGAGAAAAGCAACAATAGAAAAGAAGGGGGAAGTGGAGACCAGAGAGAAGGAAGGAGAACGTATTAACGGAGTACCTCAGCATAGTAAAAACTACTCATTCTGTCTATACTTTTTTACCCTGTTCCAGTGTGTAATAAGAAGTTACTCAAGGAAGTTAAAAATCAGTATATTTAGAACAACAAAAGGAAATAATACTGTTACTAAAGTAAAGCTCTATTCTAAATCATATTTGTAAACTTAACATTGTCGGGTTCCATGTCTATAGACTTTCAGTCACTCCAAATCAAGTGTGTTTAATTTATAAACAAGAAGAACTGAAAAACAAAACAAAACAAAACTGCCAGCCCTGTAAACTCAATCTGGGTTGCAGGAATCACACTGGCCTCCTCCAATCTTGACCATCAGTACTCATTGGGAAACTCGCTATGATCAGTGACATCTTTGCAATGCAACAGTCTTTAAATTACACAATTGTAACGGACTGGCCAGTAACAGAAACTTAATAAACAATTTACAGTAAACTTTATCGTATCTGACATCCCTGGCACTGGGAGATTGACGAGTATTCAAATATTCTGGATAATAGAGAGGTATGCCTAGCAATGCATAACTCTAAAGAAAAACAAGAGTAGATATTAACAAATAAATAAAAATGTATGCAGAGTACTTTATTTACCAATAACAGTAGTATTGTACACTGTAAACTTATACTGTATTTGCTGGATTTATTTGTTTTTACATTCAGTATACTGTACTTATGAAAAAGGTAACTAAAATTTACATATGGTTAAAATGCCAGTTATTTGAGAGCTCCAGATGATACAATGCTGGCTATGAGTTTACTGTAGTATCTTATGCACAAAAACAAATAAAATTCATCTCTCATTTTCTTATGCTCGGTCCATTTCTGGATTTGTGGTTTATAGAATAATAAAAATTAGAAATACTCTCAGTAAAAGTTTTGGTTATGTCACTTTTCTTAAAATGTATCTAATAAGGCTTGAATAGACCCTCTACCAAAGAATATGAATTGCATAGAATTATAAATTATATATATTTTTGGAATATACTTATAGTTTAAAATAAGCATGTTTTGAAATTGAGATATTAAGTATTGCTTTGAAAGAGATGCCTACCAAAATGTAGTTATTACAAAAGTGACAGAATACAGAGATTTTTAAAAACATTTTCTTTGTTATGTCCTCAATGAAGAAAAGTAAGATTCTGACCCTGCAAAATCATTTGCTTAACTTTATGCCTGTAAGTGATCCTAAGGTACCCAGCTGGACTATATATGTGCGTGAAGTTAAGCTTGTCCATGAGTGTGTGTAGGACTAAAGTCCAAATGATTAAATGACAAGCTTTTAGGGACTACAAAAATAGATCAGAAAGGAAACAAGTTTTTGAACTCAACCAAAATCTATTAAACGAATAGACAATTCAACAAATTTTTAAAATATTTTAAATTATTTGAATAATGATAAACACCATCTGATAACAAAGAGATGTCAAAGCTTCAGGGCTGCAGATGGTAGGGAGATTCCCAAACCTGAGCCATCCTTTGTAAGTGACAAATCTGAGGAATTGTCCAAGACTGAGGTGTCATTAGAGGAGGTTTTGGAACTAATTAACAAACTTAATAGTAACAAGTCACTGGGACCAGACAACTTTCACCCAAGAGTTCTGAAAGAACTCAAATGTGAAATTGTGGAACTATTAACTGTGGTTTATAACCTATCCTTTAAATCAGCTTCAGTACCTAATGACTGGAAGATAGCTAATGCAACACAATATTTTAAAAGGGCTCTAGAGGCAATCCCATCAATTACAGACCAGTAAGTCTTATCTCCCTACCGGCAAACTAGTTGAAACGATAGTAAAGAATAAAAAAAAACGGAGTTTGTTGGGCAAAAGTCAACATGGTTTCTGTAAAGGGAAATCATGTCACTCCTTGTGGGGCACCTGCCATTGGCCACTATCAGCAGACAAGATACTAGGCTAGATGGACTTTTGGTCTGACCCAGTATGGCTGTTCTTATGTTCTTATGTCAAAGGTAGCTAAGATTTAAAAGCTCTGTGGAAGTTGGTTTAATAAAAGATATTAGCTCACCTACACAACTCTGTCAAGAGATCATTTTATATTTGAAAATGAAAGTTTTTTTTCTCATTAATCATAATGCACAACTTCAGGAGGCTATAAGAAAACTGTAATTCCTAAATATATGAACTAAGCTCTTAATTTTGTAATTTTTCCATCCTATGATTGTATTGCTTTACTTATGTTCAGGAGTATATGATTTTTCCCCTTGTTAGGTTGAAGTACCTTTGACAGTTTCAAATTCCCTGCAAAACTGAAGAGTCAAGCAAAGTAGTTGCTGAAAAATCAAGTCTTTGGAGAGAAAGTTTTAAATTATTTTATATCATAAGGCCATCAGAGGAGATTTTTTTGAAAAATCACAATAGTCAATTTCTGAATTTCCCAATAAACCTACTATATGAATATGGAAAGTCTTAAATTCTTCTCCATATTCCCACTATTCCATGGAGTAAGACATTGGGTGAAATCCTAGCACCACTGCAACTGAGAGGAGTTTTGCCATTGATTTGAGTGAAACCCGTAATGCTCACATTGTCTTTTACAACAATGCAAATCAATGATTCTAAAACCTCACTCTGGACTTGCAACTCAGCCATTGAGTTCCTATTGCTCCAACAATCTATGCACAGAAGCAATTTTGTTCTGGCATGGAATCCCAGTGAAGAAAATGTCTCCTGAGTAGTTTCTTTGATGTCAGTGAGATTTTTTGTGTGTGAGTAACCTTTTGCAAAATCAGGCCCTGAATGTTCCATACTACTGAATGCTTACACAGAAGAAATCATTTCCATTCTGTAACAAAGGCTACTTTATGTTCTGTAGAATACCGCCCAATACTAAAAGTGTTGATGCTAAATGGAGCGTTAGGTAGGTAAAATCAGGAAATCTCTTCTTCCAGCTTCATCCCTTATTGCAGGAGCTCTCATTCTTGGAATCACAAGAACAGATTTCAAGGAGGTTGAGACCAGCTTTTCTTTTTTCATAGATAGAGGGGATGAGGATCTGGAACCTTCTCTTCTATTTTTAACATTGGCCTTGAGAACCATTGGCTCTTGAGAACCATTTCCTTGTTGGACTCACACTAATAGTTTATTTTAAAATTATTTTAGAGGGGTTTTCTATGGCACACCTAAGTGTTTGCTAAGTATTTAAATAAACGTGACTGTACCTGAATGTAATTATAAAGAATTAAAATATGACTGTGAGGTCTCCCCTCAGGCTCAATAAATCCCCCGCATTTATTCCTGCCTTTAACAATCTGTCCCACTTTGTATTTAGCTGTGACCCTTCTGACACCTTTCCCATCTCTGTCTCTTTCACCAGTGGAAGTTGGTCCAATAAAATATATTACCCACACCCACTTTGTTCTTCTCTGTTTATGCCAGTCTAATTAAACTAGCCTGATAAACAAATAGACAATGGAATCAGCAAGCACAAAACCATTCAGACACACACAGTCTGTCCCACTTTAAAGAAACAGGGCAGGTATAATTTATTAGTACTGAATTAAAATATAGTGATCACTCTGAGATCTCTTCTCTGTTTGGACAAATCTCCAAAAGCACGAAGACCAGAGCCACTGAGAAAGCAAACCTCTCAGAACAATCCTGGTTTTTTTCTTTACAACTTCCAGAAAGATGTAAAAAAAATGGTAAAGGCTCAGAGACGAGCAACAAAAATGATTGGGGGGTGGGTCTAGAAAACATGACCACTGAAAGATGATTGAAAGAATAAGGTTTAGTTTAGTTGAGCGGCGCAATAAGAACTTTCGAGTACGTAAAAGGTTGTTTCAAGGAGGAAGGAGAAAAACTATTCTGCTCAACCTCAGAGGGTAGGACAGGAAGCAATGAGCTTTAATTACAAAGGGGCAGGTTTAGTTTGGACATTAGGAAAGAACTTCCTGTCAGGGTGTCTAAACACTGGAATAAATTGTCTAGGAAGATTGTGAAATCCCCATCACTGGCGCTATTTAAGAGCGGGTTAGGCACACGTCGGTCAGGGATGGCCTAGACGGTGCTTTGTCCTGCCGTGAGAGCAGGGGACTGTCCGTGACCTCTCGAGGGCCCTCCCAGGTTTAGTGTTCTGTGATTCCAGGGGCTCCGCGTTCCGCGTCCCCAGTGCGCTTAACCTCACCCAAGTCATTTGCAAGTCCCAGATACAGACTGGGCGTCAACTCAGTCTTACGAAAACCCTCACTCCAGCATCCCCCTCTCTCTCTCCCGGGCGCGGGACTTCCCAGCGCCCCGAGGCAGCCAGGGGAGCGGGCCCTGCGGAGGGGAAGCCCTTGGAGGCTGTAGACACAAATCGCAGCTGGTCAGTTGCAGTCCCAGTCCGGCTAGGGTCCCGCTCGGCTCCCTCCTTCGCTGGGCGCTGGCTGGAAGCGGGCGCCGAGCGATCAGAGCTCTGTTTCCCCAACCCACCGCAGCGCCCTCGGCCCCCCCTACCTGAGGCAGCTTGGGGTCATTGATATCCCAGGTTAGCTTCATCCCGTAGGCGCACACGCAGTCCGCCTCTTGGAGAGGCTCCGGGGCGCCCTTGGCCGTGGCCATCGGGGACCCTACGCACCGGGGTGGGAACCCGGAGGAACAGAGGTGCCCGGAGGCGCGGGGGCTGCTCGGCCCGGGCGCTGGCAGTGCTGCCCGCCCGGCGCGTCTGCGCTGTGCCCTGTCCGGGGCCCGCGGTGCTGAACGGAGCCCGCCGCTCCCCGGCGCCCCGCGAGTCCCCTTTTATGAGGGCGTGGGCGCCAGGTCCCGCTGCTCGCCGCCTCCTTTCCAGCTCCCCCCCTCCCGCGGGCCTGGGCTGTGCTAAACGCAAGGGGGGCGGGGGGGCTTGGTATTCGGGCCGGCTCCTCCCCTCCAGTCCCACGCGCCAAGGGGAAGTTTGGGAATCCCGGGCGCGGAGACCTCGAGGCCCCGGACAACCAGAGCCCGGCAAGTTTGCACAGTCCGGGGCTTGGCCAGGAGAGGCGCCTCTCAGCTGACCGGGCCGGGGGTGCGCAGCTGTCTGTCAACCCCCAGTGTCCGAGGGGGCAGCCTGTGGGTCTGTGCCTCCGGGACAACAAGGGGTCTCTCAAGACCAAACGATACGTCTGAGCACGAGCTTTCCCGGGCAACCCCTGCACGTCCTCTGCCCGCCCCAGGAAATCTGCTGCCCCTTCCAAGGGGAGCCGGTCACTACCCTCTTGCCTTTGGCTTCGGCGCTAGGGCGCTCCGGGGTGAGCGGGTGAGAACGTGAAGCTACCGCCCCAAAGCCGGGATTTCATGTCCTCGCCAGTCCGTTCCGAGGCAAGGCTTAGGACAAGACTAGCTCTGCCGCAGCGGTTCCCCACCCGGGCCTTGCAGAGGGTTCGGTGGGTGGGGGGGGAAATGAAGAGAAATACAAATGAGCGTTAGAAAATAAGTTGCAAGGTGATAACCAAGTGCTGCTTTTCCAACGAGGTCATGAAGCGCCACCCGAAAAGCTGAGCTGGGGTTTCATGAAGTGCACATCGGGGCTGGGACTGGCTTTGATGGGGGGGGGGGGCTGAAGGGTTAGGGGGTGATTGGGGGGTCCAGAAAAGGTTGGGTGGGTACCTGGGGATGAACAGGTTGGGAACCGCTGATCTCAAGCATAAGCAAACAGAAGGACGCCCTGAAATCTGACAGGAACCTTCCCCATGGGAGATTTCACCCAGGTAAATAAATGAAGCAAGGAAGAATGAGCTTTAAAAATTCACAGCTGATCTACTAGTCCAGGATCAAAGGCTCCTTTCCCCCCGCCCGACCACCCCACACGTTGCTTCTGATCCCTAGGAACAGACCCGAGACATACTCCCACGGTGGTAAGTAAATAACCAAGAACACGGGCTGGGCTCTCGAGTTTACCCTCAACCCTTCTCCCTCAAGCCTCCAGTCCTGAGCGAGGTGAATGGCACAGGTCCAAAGCTCTGCCTGCCCAGTAAGACTCTCTGCCATGCTTTGTACTTCCGAGCACAGACTGGTTCCGAAGATGATGTATGGGGGTGGGGGTAAAGCACGTGCATGCTGGAACCTCCCCAAAACGCAAGAGCCTGGGGATGTGCAAACTCCGTGCCGCGGCCTTCCGCAGCTCGCGCAGCAAACACTGCCTGATTGTTACCCAGCTCTGCAGTGCCCGGCGGGCGCGAGACCCCCGGGCTCCCTCAGCCCTAGGTGTTCCCAGCGAAGGCAGAGCTCGCGGTCCCCTCTCGCGCTGCCGCGATCAGCCGCAGCTAAACCCTTCGGAGTGTTTCTCCGGAGCTGTTGGCGATGGGGCAGGACGAGGAAGAGGTGCGCTCTCGCCCCCCAGGAGAGGGAGCTCCGTTTTGGCGCGAGGCGGGTGCAGCCCGTTAGTTCAGAGGCCCCGTCTGCCACACACCCATCCCGGTGGGAGCTCTGCACATCGGTTTATCCCACGCTGCATCGAATCCAGCCTCCGAAGGACCAGCAGAGAAGCCTGGGGAGGGACGGTCCAGTCTTCTTCTCCCATAGGAGGGAACCCACAGGGGTGCCAATAAAAAGCCCCGCTGGGAGAACAAGGCTCAGCTAAGGAGCACGGCCTGGCACTGCATTCCTTCCTTCCTTCCTTCCCGGCTGAGAGGTTTGCAATTCAACGCAACCCTTCCCCCTTCCCTTTGTCGTAACGGACCCAGGGGTCTGCGGCTGTTCATATCTTCCTGTTCAGCAAAGCCAACTCATCCGGCCGTCGTCCTTCCGGCAAACTTCTCTGGAAACTGAAGGGAATCTGCGTTTCCCCCAACTTCTGTGGCTGCTCTGCAGCTACGCGGAGGTCCCGGCTGCAGGGACGGGGTTGCTGCTCCTCTCCGCTGCAGTCTCTCCGAGACACAAAATTACACAACCCTCATTTGCCGAGAGATGCTTCTCGCCAAAAGAAGCGGAGGCAGCATTGAAGATCTACTCCCGCACCCCCAGAAAGCAGCGGGAGCTTCGTCGTTGATTTCAATGGGTGCAGGACCGAATCTTGACACAAAAAGGATGTATGAAAAAATTCAGATCACTGACCCATTATTTCCAGCTATAAGACTTGGTAATTGCAGGCTAATTTTGGATCTGAAAAGACCCCTTTGGGAGCGCTAAGTAGGCAGTGACCAGTAACTACTGGCTGCTCTTACGGATTATGCTTTTGTACTCTTCGTATTTGTACTGTTTCTCCACACACTCAAAGTGGTTACATTGCTGTGCAGTTAAACAACAAAATAAGACAGCAGAAATGTAGCACTTTGAAGACCTACGAAATTATTTATTCGGTGACGAGCTTTCGTGAGACAGACCCATTTCTTCAGATCCAGATAATTTCCAACACAGACTGACATTTATAAGTGCAGAGGACCGAGATTGTTCTTTGCACCAACGTTCAGGAGTGTCTTCAGTGGAACGGGTGTGGTCGTAGCACGAACACATTTAGGAACTTGTAAAGACAGACCCGTTGTTTGTACTTCTTTTATTTGAAAACCTGATCAGTAAAACCATTTTGGCTCTTAATATCGTGGGGGTCTGTCAGGATGTTAGAGGGTAGCATTATCTTTGAGCTGGAAGGAAGTAGGTGCCTGGCCCCAGAAAATCTGGAAAGCTAGCTTCGGTCTTCCATAGTTCTCCTGCAAAATATACCTTTTGGCTTAAAACCCCCCCCCCCCTTTTTTTTCCTTCAAAAAATCCCTTGTAGCTACAGGGCAAAGCTTGTTATTCTGGAATAACAGGGCATTTAACGCCAAATGTAGCTCCACCAAAACAAATGATTTTTGACTGACCTTCCCTCCCCCCAGGCGCCCTTTTCAGTTTGGAAGTTGAGTCATGGTGGACTCAGTAACAGGTAGCTCTGGCTTAATTGGCTTCCAGGGAGCCATCCCATCACTGCTCTTATTTCGAAATTGGGCTTTCGAGCATGAATGTCAATTCCAAAATGGTCTTGCAGTGTGAACACTTTTTTTTTTTCAGAAAAAACTTATTCAGACATTAGGACATAGTAAGTTTTTCTTATTATTAAGACATAAGTTATTTAAGAAAAACCCTGCAGTGTAACATTGCCTAGTTTTCCGCTTCTGTTTACATCTGTAATTAGACTGGGAAACGGATCCTAAAGGCAGAAAAGGGCCCTATTCTGTTTATCTCCTCACAACTGTACTCCAAATTCCATCACCTATAAAGACAATTCCTGGGCACCTTTGTTCACCTGTTTGTTGTGTGTCCTATAAACGCTATAAAATTATCTCCTGGAGCTGTGAAATATTTTTGGCATCAAAGATAATCCCGACCTGAGCTGGTTATTGCAAAAGGGGACTCCTTTCTACGTTGCAGAAAAGGCAATATATTCCCTCCCTTTAATGGGTTCAAGACAGAATTTTCTCGCCTGAGATCTGATAAAGATTGTGGTACGGATTCTGGTTGTTCACGGTCATCATAAGGACACCCCCCCCCCCCCCGGCCGGCTGTGGCCAAGCTTTTGTCTAATTCTGAAAGAGCATATGATCATTCCGGGGAAGGCAAGTTGTCCATGGAATTTCTACCAAAGTTACGGCAGGCGGATATAGCTCATAATAACCCTTCATAACTAGTCAATTTTCCTACTCCAAAAAAATTGAGGCTGCTATCCAAATGCCTGTTGAGTAAGGGAAGAAGGGCTGGGTTCAAAACACTAAGGGGAAGAGAGTCCCATCTCAGACCCACTTGTGAAAGTATTCCTTGCAGTCTCACCCCCACTGGGAGGTCAATTGTCACTACAGGCTGAACCTCTCTCATCCAGCACCCTCCCGACCTGACCTGTGCCAGACAGGATTTGCCGGGCCACAGTAGGTCAATATTGTCTAGCAGCAGCATCAACACTTGCACTGCTTCCTGGGCTCTTAGAAGACATTTAAGGGTAAATTACAGCTAAATAACAGCGCAGAACACTGTCAGAGGGATAGCCCTGTTAGTCTGTATCTTCGAGAACAAGAAGTCCTGTGGCACCTTATAGACTAACAGATGCATCTGATGAAGCTGGTCTTTGCCCAGGAAAACTTATGTTCCAAAATATCCGTTAGTCTATGAGGTGCCAGAGGACTTCTAGCACAGAGCACTGAGAGTCAGCACTGGTGGCTGGAAACAAACTTTATGGGACCACGGGAAACTTGGCCACACCCATGAGAAGTGGTCAAAGCGCTAACTACAATAACTCATGCCAGATTATGGATGTTGCCGGTTGAGAAAGTGACTGACCGGAGAGCTCCCGCCTCTACTGCGGGCGGTTTTGGCATCAGGAAAAGCTCTCTCGGAGGAGAGCAAGCTGAGGTCTGCTGCCTCAAGGAGCCTACAGAAAAGTGATGGCTGCCTGAGCCCACCTTTACTCTCCTGAGCCCTTTGCGCTCTGCGATCCCTGCCCTGGTGGACGGCGTGTAAGGGCGACCAGACTCTACAGCAGCTGCCCAGGATCCAGCGGGGCTCAAGCCCTGGCTGGTTTGTTTGGCGGCGGAGGGGAGTGGGAGAGGGTCGGCCTGTGGATCGTTAGTTTCTGTCCATTTGGTTCCACTTGCACGGCAGGTAGCTCCCCTGACACGGTCACCCCCTTGAAGGAGCAGTAATTCCAGCCAAACTCCGGCTGGAGCCCAGACGTGCCAGGGAAAAGGCGGTGGGACGGTAGGGCAAAACGTAGCGAGGGCAAGTGGAATCGAGGTTCGCCCTGCCTGGTGCTCGCGGGATCAGTTACACCCGGGCACAGGGGATGCACAACACCGCCGCCTGCGGAAGTGGGCAGCTCTTATTTAACACCGCTTTGAGCCCCCGCATCCGCGTATCCGCAGGTCCGCTGCGTATGGATTTTACTAACGAAAACCAGCGTCCTCACTAGTTTACCGCTACCACCCAGCGCTCTCACGCGTGTTATTCCTTCCCCGCTTCGTAGGGCACAATCCGCTCGGAAATCTGCATACCCATCCCATGGAGCTGGAAGGGACCTCTGAAGGTCATCCAGCCCAGTCCCCTGCCCTCACAGCACAGCCGAGCACCGGCCCTACATTTGTTTTAAATCTGCTTGTCCCAGACCCCTAAGTGGGCCCCCCTCAAGGGTTGAGCGCCCAACCCTACACTTTAGCAGGCCACTGCTCTAACCACATAGCTAGTACAAGGGACCCCTCAGGCTGCTCAACCGGAAAGAAGAGCAAAAACCTCACAAAATCAAACCCAAAATTCTCCTCCTCCTCAGTTTACTTCCGGCCTAGTCACTTTCAGCCTTTTCCTTCCCGGTCGGCTAAAGGCTAACCCTGCAAGTCACCGAGCCCCTGCCCAGGTTGACTTCAGTGGGGCCCATCTGAATAAAGCCAGGCAAGGGCTTAAAGGGTTTTCAAGCCTGAGGCCCTGATCTTGAGAAGGATCCCCTGGGTCTGGCCAGTAGTTTTTAGTTACAAATCCCTGAGGCTCCGCTTCAAGCTTCCCGCGGGCGGGGACCCATCCTTGCTCGTGGGCGGCGCCGGGGAAGGCAGGGACCCTTGCTGTGGGTGGCTGAGCTAGGTTTCAATGGAACGCCCGGGGTCTGCCCAGCTGCCCCTCTCTCTCGTGCGCAAATCTCGTGACAATGCCGCCCCCGCACAGCAGGGTTGCAAAGCTTCGCTCGCCTCGTGCAACGTCCCGCCCCCCGCGGACGAACGCCGCTTCCAAATCACGCCCCCTAGCGGGACAGGCGGGGATAACCCACAGCTCATGCTAGTCCCTTCCGGCCCCGCGGAAGCGCACTGCACCGCGAGGTCGTCTCCGCCCGCGGCTGCAAGGTCCCTGCCATGCAGATCCCCCGCCCCCCAACCCCCGAGAGCTCCCCGGGGTCAGCGCCCTGCGGCCGAGGCCGGCTCCATAGGCTCGGTGCGGAAAGCGCCCTGCCCGCTGGTGAGGCTGGAGACATGTCACCCGCGGCGCTCTCCCTCTGGGCTCCCCTTTCTCCCCACGGGTCCCTGGCCCAAGCCCAGCGCTCCCCTGCAGCCAGGCGGGCGGCTCCCAGGGCTCCCTAACCAGCTGCACCTGGACAGGTCGCGGGCTGCCGAGCCTCATTAAGGCTGCAGCTGGCGCGCTCGCGGCCCCGTCTGTCCTGTCCCGGGGATTTGCACCATGTTGAAGGTGAGTGGGCGCTGGGAGCCCAGACTGGGGAATGCACCTGCCCTGCCCCATAGATCAGCTGTTCGGGGCCCAGCTCTCTAGCTGAGTCATGGGGCCAGGCCAACTGTCCTCCCACCCCTTTATTCCCCCCCCCCCAGTGACAGGTAAGGGGGATTCTTACTTCTTCCGCAAATCTCCTTCCCTCTGATGCAAAGGGGATTAGTCTTCTACTCTGGAAGGTTGGCTATCTCTCTTCCTTTCCCACGCTCTCTGTTGCCCTTGGCCTGAGAAAGAAGCTCTGGGCCTGCCCAGCTCACTACTCAAGTGGGGGCTCATCCACATTAAAAACTCAGGGTTAGGCAACCTTAAACTTCCTAAAGCTAGGTCTCTGACAGGCTTAGAAATAGCTTTGCAAACTGCCTGCTGCCTCCAGCTCTTGGTACCTACCCACTGTGGCATGGTCTGAAGAGGTGGTCTCTGCTCTTCATCCTTAGCAAATCACACTTTTCTTTTCTCCTCCCCCTATCCCAATGCAAACAAAGTTAGTCTATAAGGTTAGTCACAGGACTTCTGGTTGTTTTTGAGGATACAGACTAATTTGGCTACCTCTTTGACACACAAGGTTCCCTGAAAGCCTGCTGCGTCCTGCTCAACTTTGTCCCCTGGCTCTCTTGGGTGGAGTTGAAAGGTTGTTGATTTACCATCTGTTACTCATCAGACGCCCTTACCACAAAGATCTCTCTGGTTAAACAAGCAAAAGCATGCTGAGGAAGTCATGGTGTCAGAACCAAAGTTTTTAATTTAATACAAAAGTCTGTCACTTCTGTCCCTCAATGTAGTTCCTCTAGGCTTTGTTGGGATGCAAAGCCAAAAGCCACTGGCTTTTTCCAAAAAATCAGGGAAACAAATTCTAGAGCTCAGAGCTCTTCCTCATTTCTCCCTTGTTTTTCATTTTCTTTCATCCCCTCTATGTACATCAATCAGGCTTTTTAAAAATAACATCATAATGTTTTATTAAGGAAACCACTTATTCAAAGAGGGATCTGTTAAATGTTAGTGTGACTCAGGTATTAAATTTTTTTTAGAGGTGGACAATATTTGTAACAGGCACTGGAAGTAAACAATATCTATGTACATAGCATGGCTGTGTACTACAATACTGGGATTACTGTACTGTAAGAGTGATCCCTTTGTGGAACATGTTTTTTCCTATGATGAATGGAGCCACCAAAAGGAGGACTGGCATTAGAATGTCATTATGACTATACAGTTTCTTGAATGCTGTTAAGAATTAACCCAGTGGATTAATTTAACCATATATCCCAGAAACAAGGTATCTTCTATGGAAGGTTCACTTCTGGCTTTCATTTTTAAATTAAGGTATCTGTAGCTTTGAGAGCAAAATTAAATATAGATTCATTGTGTAAATGAAAGTTTACTACTACTTGGGAAATGGGAACTATAAAACTTCGGTTGATTCTGTAAAAAAGCATCAAGACTTTTCTTCCATGTACATTGGTTGCCTTTGTTTGGTGGAATGTTACTGTTCCAGCTATGGTAGCTTTTCTCCCTAGTGGTGGAAACTTTCATGATGGGACTGGGGAGGGAATACTTGCATTTGGATTGTTGATTATAAAACTGCACTTTTGCAGAATGACCTTTGAGAGAGAGAACCTGGATTGCCATATGTATAATTTTGTTTCAGTGATTAGTTATTACTTTTAAGCAATGGGTGTTTGAAAGGTTAGGGAGAAATTTTGCAATAGTGCCTTAAAATATGCAAGTTAAAATAGCTGATCAAAAAGCTTTTAATGACAAACTACATTTTTTTTTTCACTTTTCGAGCTGCAATGAGTACCTTTTTTCCATTTTCCTGTTCATTTAAAGGATGAAGAAAATCAAGAACAGAGCAGTGAGATAAAGGAAAGCATGTCATCCAGAACAGAATATTATGTAAATACTTTTTAATAACCCACTCCAAACTGTTTCACCTTCTTTTGAACAGCCATTATTGATGTGGTCTTTATATACACCAATTTTCAACATACTCTGAAATTTCTAATTTAATGTGACCAACAAAGTGAATACATAGAGACATACATTCAATTTCTTTTAATTAGTACATGCAGGAAAATATTTGGTGGGAGGGCTAATATGGTATAAGCCAATCCTAAGCCCTAAGAGTGCAGTTGGATCTGTGTTAGTGAGTCCCTCTTATGTGCTTGGTTGGGTCTCTGTTGGGTTCACATTAGTTGTTCCCTCTACTTTTTCTGTCCCTGGCCAGAATAAATTTTATGGGCACAAAGCATGTGCAGATGCACACGACCAACAGATACACAAGCTGCCTGCTGTGGATGGCTGGGGGCTCTCTGCTGGGCACCACCAGAATCTCTCCTAGGTGGCCATCCAGGTCGTCAACTTACAGGGAACACTGGTTCAAATATGTTTGGATGAGACCTCTGAGTCAGGATCAGGGCTGAAATCATCAGCATAAAAGCGGATATACAGTATGCAAATGGACAATGTACATATAAACAATGTTTTTTGAAAAAGTAAATTCTTTAATGGAGGCAACAACAGTTATTATTTATATCTGTATCTTCTAGCCATATTTATGAATAACGTAAGTAACTATCAACTTCCTCTTTTGGTAAGAGAATGGAAAGTAATAAAGTGAGCTCCGGAAAGGAGAAGAGCTATGAAATGGCTGAGCTGGAGGAATTAGGCATACCCATTATCTGAAGATCAGGCCCTTTGAAGGTGTCTGAATTCGATGGCTCAAAAATTGAAACACACCAAATCACTATTTGCTTTTGTAAATATAGGCTGTTTTCTCACTCCCACAAATACAACAGGAAATCATATATGAGTTAAAAATATAATGCTCTAATTCTTATTGAAAGTTCCTATTAATATATGCTGTATTTATGAAAAAATAAATCACATTTTTTCCAAGAAATAAAAATTACTTTCAAAGTGATCATTCTTCATGTTTTTCCCCAGCTCGAATCACTCATAACCGATGCATTTAAAGGAAAGGGATTTGAGAAAATAAAGGAACTGTTTGAAGAAAAAGAAATTTACCAGCCTCAAAAATATAGCAAACAGTTGTTTAACCAACTTGATAAAGTGCTGAAAAAGGCAAGTAGCATACTTTATGGGGTATCATTTTAAGACTCAATTTAAATAATTGCTATCTTAGACAATTATGTTAGTGAAAACATGGCTAAAAATGTTTTATAGGAGTTGGACAAGAATGAATTCCAAAATGTTTCCTTGTTGCTGAAATGCATTCAGATCTACATTAAAAATGATCCTCAAGAAGGAGCGAGCTTGCTTATTCAGCAAGGGCTGATACCAAAGATAAGTATAATATTCACATTTTAGTCCTCTAATCAGATGACAGATTTGTTCAAAGTGTGATTTTTTTTTTTTTAAGAGAAAAACATTAGGGTGTGACTTCTTAGCTGTTTTGAAATCAAATCCTACTGTTCCTTTCAGTGGATGGAATGAACTAAGTGACCAGACTGAGTGGACTTCTAAAATTACTTTTTGTTCAATTTCAGTTAAATGTTATATTGTTTTGTATTGCTGAGAATACAAACCAATAACTTTATCTAATGTAGTAACTGCACATAGCAATTTTTATTTTGAAAAAAAACTATAAACCATGGAAGGAAAGGGTGAGTTGAAACATGACATTAATCCAGTCCATGAAATAAAATATATTTAGAAGTTATTTATTTAAGTGGTACACCAAAAACAGTCAGTCATCATGAAGTCAGGATTTTCTGCCATGTCATTTTGTGTGAAGAGTTCTATAAACAAATTCTTTCAACCCTATGATTGGCAGGCAGTGTTGATTTCATTACATAGTAAAAACCATGTTATCTGCCACTTGGTTAATCATCACACCTGGCTAGGACCAGTAGCTGCAGGGCCAGCTGCCCCACCAGGGCCAGCAGAGCAACAAGCTTGAATAACCAGCACATTTTAGTTTTGGACATCCCTTGTTCCTTGTGGATGCCAGATAATAAAGCATGTACTGTACTTGCATTAATGAGAATACGACTGCAGGAATGAGATTATAATGCTGGGCCAGGAGAGTGTCTACAGGTAGGCTGTCTTCTAATGCCATCATCATATTATTCTGCTTTCCATGGATACCACTACTGAAAAAGCACCTGCGAGTAGAACTAGCGATATGAGATCCCTTTTATGCAGCATGCACAGAATATTCGCCCTTAGCCATTTACAAGAGACAGTCTGCATGGGAGCTGAAATGGTTTCTCTCCTTGCGAGATTCCTTTTAGGTCCTGTGATATGCAACACACAGTGGCAGGCTGCTCAACTGGCTTCTGCTAAGCCATTACAAACATCTACTACCAAACCTCTTCAGAAGCATAGATCTGCCTGTAACCTCTGTAGGACTGAGGGTTTGTCTGTGCTTAACTGGAGAGGAGATGGAAGATCTGTAAATCATGCTCCTGGAGGTTGATTTAGTGGGCCATGTAGGGAAGTGCAACAAGTGGTCAGTTTAGCTTTTATGGCAACCTTGGTATTCAAAGGGGTCACAAGGAGTAAGGGTATAGCTACACTACAGAAGAGATGGACCCTGCTGCGGTTGATCTCCTGGAGTTTGATTTAGCATGCCTAGCATAGATGTGCTAAATTGAATTTACAGGGCACCTCTGTCAACCATGGTACTCCTGCCCACTGGTTGGGAGTAAGGGAAGTTGATTGTAGCCCAGGTTTTGGTCAACCTCCCTTAGTGGAGACAGCACAGAAGCCTGAATTAATGTACATTGACTTTAGCTATGTAATCAACATAGCTGAAATTGTGTATCTTAATTTGACCTTCCCCTGTAGTGTAGACCTGCCCCCAGGAAAGTCAACAGTAGAATTTCTCCCATCAATCTACTGCTGTGGGGATGCTGCAGGAATTCGGTTTAAGGTACACATAGCTGTACACGTAGCTGGAATTCAGTATATTCAGTCAACTTTCTCCCTAGGTGTAGTCCTGCTCTGAGAGGTGTCATTTAGGTATTACAAGGTTTAACAATATTTCTTTATAAAATACAGACATTGAAATACTGTAAGTAGGAAACAAAAATTGGCTTTCTCTGTAAGTTCTCCAGTAGAAACAATGTCACTAGCATTATGTATGCTGGAGCAGGGGACAGATGCAATGGGGATGTAGGTGTCATGGGACCATAAAGGAAGGAAGACAGAAGGTGAGCTGCTGAAACAAGAAGCTGTTGCTCAATGTTGTGTTTTTTTTTTTCCCCTAATCAGTGCTGGTGGGTGCTGATGCAGGTATTTTCACAAAGTACTGCAAAAGGGATGGGATTTGACTAATTTCTCTTTCAAGTCACCTTTACGTGTGGTGCTGCTAATCTCAGTGATCGAGTAATCTTGTGTGTTTGGGTAATGCATGTAGCCATTGATGCATAACTTGAGGTGAAAATACATTCAACTAAAGTTTTGTTAGCTTTCCCTCGTTTATTAATTATTTTAACTTTTACATGGTTTCTTGGTTTGAAAGAGCAAGAGAATTTCTGATCCTCATAGAGCCAGCACAGAATAAATCTCTGCTGAGGCTTGTTGAAGATTTTTTTGACTCTGCGTTGGTAAGTACATGCATTCAAAAATCGGTTTGTCTTCTGCTATGAAAAGCCAACCATGTGCTAATGATCTTCTGTTGCAACAATGCAAGTTATTCTGGCTCCCAAATCCATCAAATATTGCAGAACTGCGCAAAGAAATTTGAGTCTCAGTCACTGATCTATTTGTATCAGCGTAACTCCGTAATGCAGGCACTGTGTAGAAGGGTATGATTTGAGACCAGGATATGTTGCTCAAATGTGTACTGTTTGCATTAGTACAGTTGGGAGTAGACAGTGGCGAAAAGTAAGACCTACAAGAAACTTGCTTTGAAATGGATCCTGTAACAATATACTATATAGACAGTTTATTTTTTTCAGAGCACCACCATCGCAGAAAAGAAACATAAAAATTTGCCTTTTCTTTCAACAAAATGAGCAAAGATTTTTTCTTTAAAAAATATGGATATAAGATATTTCTAAGGAAACTTCTGACCTTCTTTTGTTTAGTTTCTAAGCTTTGGTAAAACTTGAGTTAAAAGACTGTTGTAGCTCACAAAACAAGCAGAAAAACACATGAATATAGAACTTGCATAGCAGTTTTATGCCTGTTTCTTGAGGGCTCCTCATGAATGTGCCTAAATTTTGAGACATTCCCAATGGGTAAGTGCAATTTGAAAGGTTTTAGTTGAGTATGAGTGTCTCGTGTGCTCTTAGGAAGTCATGGAGGAATCTCTTAAAGTTTCCAATTAAAAAAAGACACATTGGAGCTGGGCGGCTATGGCTAATTTGGATTTTAGCGTATGTTAGTGCTCTATTTTATGAACAGAGAGGTTGCCTGTCAGGACACGAAACTGCCTAATGCTTCCATAGCAAGTTAAGTGTTCATGTGTTGATCCCTTTAAACATATTTGATGTCTGGGAATTTTCTGTCAGTGACGGTTTTTTAAGGAAAATGTAGATCCTGTGAAACAGAAAAAAAATCCACTAGAAAATTTTGATAATGGCTGAAGCTTTTGTACCGCTCCTCTCCCAGAAACCGGAAGAAAATACTTAATATTGGGCTGATCCAAACTGAAAAGTTTGTTAGTCACACAACTGAAATGTTGACCCAAGCCAGAATGAAACATATTTCATCTGTTTCCCTCACCTGTTGCAGTGCCTCGTGAAAATGGTAGTGAAGATGATTCATGCCCCAGTCTTTCTCAGTGGTGCACCATGATCTCCACTTTTCTTTGTCAGTGCATAGAAAGGGAGTCCCAGGGCCACAGTGGATAACAGAAGATGTAGTTTGGCCATTGAGAGCTACCTAAATTAATTTTGAATTAAGCCTAAACAAAATTATTCAGCATTATTGAATAGAAACCCATTATGCACAGAAAAAATTACTTTTCATCCCCAATTTAGGACAATAATTCTGAAGTATCAGAATAAGCTCTGGTTAGAAATGTCAATCTGCACTCCAGTCTAGCTTCCTTTTTTTCATTTGCAGATATGATTTATGATTAACCTTTGTAGTGCTAAGGTTCTTGACTCGCCAGAAAAATAATGTTTCGTCTTGTTGTTGAGACTTGGAAAGGAATTGTACAAGCTATTTTGCAATACATGTATATACAGAAACTGCCCAATGCTATTTTGTTGTGCATGAGCTGAGCTGCACAGTGAAATCTTCATATCAAAACCTGTTTTGAATACAGTAAATGAACAATTACTAATAGCAGGCGATCCTTACTGAAGTGTTTCTATAATCAAGACATTATAAAAGACAATCTGGCAAAGCTAAGTTGATTTCTAGCCACTAATAAACCCAGCAGTGGTATTGTATCCATAATTCATGCATAGATGGGGCAGACAGGCACTAAATATATATTAAAAATGAAAATATATAATTGCATTATCATCTGGTTTGTTTTGCTTCCTATCCTCATTTTTAGGTCGGTTCTTTTTTGTGTTAGTTCATTTGTGTTCAGAAAGGCCTATTGTGTTCCAGTCTGACCACTGTTATAATACAGACCATAGAACTTCCCGAAGATAATTCTCAAGCATATCTTTTAGTGTAAAAAAAAAATGTTGATTTTAAAACTTTTTAGTGATGGACAAACTGCTATGACCCTGGGTGAATTGTTCCAATCGTTAATTACTCTGCATTAAACATGTACGCCTTACTTCCAGTTTCAGTTTATCTAGCTTCAACTTCCAGCTATTGGATTATGGTATATCTTTCTATGCTAGATTCTAGAGCCAATTCTTAAATATGTTTCCATATGTAATTACCTATAGGCTGTAGTCAAGTCACTCCTCAACCATCTCTTTAATAGACTAAATAGAAGACCTCCCTGAGTCTAATCCCTAGAGATAGGCCTATGCTTCAGAAGAGTGCCCAAGGCTGGCCCGTATGGGCAGATTCAGATTCCTGGGGCTCATTCAGTGAGGTTATAAAATTGTAGGTGTTTGGGGGTGGACTGAAGCCTGGGTGCTCAAAGCCAAATACTTTATACTGCAGTTGTCAAGCCCCTCAGTCTGAGCTCCAGGAGCCCAAATCAGCTGACGTGGGCCAACTGCAGGTATTCTGTTGCGGTGGAGACTTGCTCTATGAACCATGTTTTCTAATCTTTTAATCGTTCTCACAGTTTATTCTTGGAATCCTTTCCAGTTTGTCATTATCTTTCTTGAATTGTGGGCTACAGACTACCTCCAGTGCTAAATAAAGAGATATGCTAAACTTTACTACTCCTCAGGGGTCCCCTATTTTTGCATCTCAGGATCACATCAGCTCTTTCGGCCACACAATCGCCCTGGGACTTCATGTTCAGCGGATTATCTTACATGCCTCCCCTCCAGTTCTTCAGAGTCACTGCTTTCTAGGACAGTCGGCCCTTCTGTAAGGATAGGCTCAGTTCTTTGCTCTTGCTATGTATATTTGTATTTGGCTATATTAAAATGTGCATTGTTTGCTTCCACCCAGTTTACCAAGTGATCAAGATCACCCTGATTCAGTAACACATCCTTTTCATTACTTACCCTTGCTCTGTTTTTTTGGATCACTTGCATGTCCATAAGTGATCCCCCCTGCGGGCATCGAAGAAATATTAAAAACTGCAGGGCCAAGAAGTGATTGCTCTGGGATCTTACTGGATATGCACTTGTTCAGTGATGGCACCCTGTTTGCAGTTATATTTTGAGACAGTTGTTACACAGCTTTTAATTCATTTCAAGTGTGCTGTGTTAATTTTATATCATCCTAATTTTTAATCAGAATATCACGTGGTACCAAGTTCAGTGCCTTATAAGTTTTACATATGTTACATCAACACTGTTGCCCTCATCAAGCAAGCATATAATCTCATTTAAAAAGGATATGAAGCTAGTCTGACGTCTTATTCTTTAAGACTCCATGTTGATTAGCATTAATTACATTATTGTTTGAACATTTTTGAGTTGTCAATCACCTAGTCCATTGTCTTGCCCAGCCTCACAGGCATATAATTTTTCAGGTCATCCTATTTACCCTTTTGAAAAAAGGCAGAATATTGGATTGTTCCAGTTTTCTAGAATTTCCCCAATGCTCTAAGAATTATGGATATTCAACATTAGTGATGAAGTGAGCTGCTCAGCCAGCTTTTAACTTGGATGCAAGTTATCTGGCTTTGCTGATTAAAGAAGTCTGTTTTCAGTAGTTTGTTTCATATTCTCCAGAGTTACTAGTGAAATGGAGAGAGTGTTGCCATCATCATATGTGGTATGATTATACCTAAGTTCTCCCCATACAGAACAACACTTATCCTTTTGTGTATTATTATTGATAATTCTACCATTTCAAGCTAGCAAAGAACCAATATCATGGTCCTGCTTCTGTTTGTTCCTAATACAGTTTAAAAACTCTGTATTATCACTAACTCTGTTGGCCATAGATTTCTCATTGTCCTTTGGGTTCCCTGATCAATTTTCTGTAATTCCCAACTTCTCTTTTCTCTCAATTCTCATCTGTTTAGTCCTGTTTCCATTTGCTACATATTATTTTTAATAGAAGCCTTCACTTCCCACCACAAACAAGATCATTTTGACTTTCTAACATTACTAAATTTTTCCTCAGAACTTCATGTAGTCTTCTGATGACAATGTTTTGTTATGACTTTTAGCACTGTACCATACATACACATCATCCTACTGCAAGTTTCAATATACTATGCTTACAAATAGATGAAAAAATGACACTTTTCCACAAGGCGTTGGGTTTTTAAAGGAACCATGTTCAAGGGAATTAGACATTAGGCATTGAAATTCATGAGACTGACCTAAAGAGCTTGTGCAAATTTCAATTTATAACTGTTACTGGACAATTTTAACTAAAATAGCAGCAACACCTGGATGTAAAATTGAAATTATACCCTATTAAAGTGTATAAATACGAGTGCCTCACAGAGGGCAATGGGGGATGAGTGAGATGGTAGGGGCTGCATAAACACAAATTTTAAGTAAAGTGAACTGCTATTGTGGTATATACCAATTAATCTAGATTCCCCTTTCTTTTTTCATCAGGTCATTTGCAAATGCAATAGTGAAGGTCAGTGATTCTCCCAAATACCTTTAATCTATGCATGTTACCTGTATAATTTTTAAAAATGAGGGAAAATAGATCTGACATGAGTAAGCTATATGCATAACTGTTTATAGGTAGTTTTATTGTAGCATGCATTTAACTATATTAAATCCTTTTTGTAACTATTGATATATACCAAGAATATATAGCCTTCCTAGTGCCAGAACTAAGATGAAATGTTTTGTTTCAGATTGTTTCAGTGTTTAGCTTGTTCCAAGGTAAATGATACTGTTGAAATGGAGTTTATAGTCAAACCCCAAAGTTGTCTCCCTGCTCCCCTCAAGAATATATAAAATTATTTTCCACTGAAACTGGGCACAAGTTCTATTAAAAAAGTTTGAGTGTAGAAACTAGAAACCATCTATGTTGATAAGAATTGCAAAACAGAATGATATACATGAGCACCTCCGTGGAATATGAGAGAAGTTGTTTACTGCTGTTATAGCCTGCTATTTTTGAAGCAGATGAGACACCGTATGATTCAGATTGTGCTGGTCTGATAGGGTAGTGTACACATTTTTTGAACCAATTTAACAGTTTTTGGTAGAGGTGTGACATTTCTATTGACATACTTTAAATTGGAATAGTATCTCTAGTATGGATGAATTACAGGTATATAAAGGTGACTTATATCGGAATAACTTACTACTTCTGCCCTGTGGTAGAATCACCTTTTATTCTAGTATGACCACATTCACACTAGGGGCATGTACTATTTCAACTATACTGGCATAGTTTAAAATAGCACAATTCTTTGTGTAGACAAGATTTGAGCCAGACAACATTTTAAATATTCTCCTAGGAAAGAAGCAGTTGCTGGATTCATTTTTACCTGACTTAGGACACCTAGTGACCGAAACAGATATTGGCTGTGCCCTTCGGCAGGAGGTGAGACTTAAGTGAGGATACAAACTATGAAATGTGTGAAAAACGCAGTCAAGAAAAATAGATTAATAGATCATTTCTTCCTCTTTTCCTTGCTGTCTCTTTCCACTGTCTTCCCCTTTTCTCCTCCTTCCAACCTCTCCCTAATAAAACACCTCCATCTCTCCCCTGGCTCCCCCCAAAAAATCAACCAACCAACGCTGCAAAACAGGCGTTGAGGACTCTGAACTCTATGCTGGACAGTGTACCACGGGAGGAGAGAAGAAAATTTCCGATGTCTGAAGAGATGTGCTCGCTAACGTAAGTATTCATAAAGCAACTGGTACATTTGTTGTAGAAAGAATAGTGTTTAGTTATGTGGTGTAACTTGCTTTTCAACAATCTGGGGCTATAATCTTTAGAAAGAACACAGTCAGCGAGGAGCTGATGGATTGTAAAAGCAGGGATAGAAGTTGAAAGCTTTTCATTTTATTTTACTCAGGAGCATTTAGTTAGTGGCTGTACTTTTATTCATTTTTAAAGAAAAGTGTGTGTCTGTGTGTGTATATATATATTTACTGTCCATGTGGCTTTAATTGATTAAAATGGAAGGAAAAATATTAATTGATTTATGTTGTTTCAGGAAAGATCTTTCAAAAACAATTCTGGAGGTTGGTGGTAAGACACTATTAGCTATTATTTTCATGAATTAAAATTCTTTTTCCCCTGAACTCCTGTTAATGAATTGGTACTTTATTATAATTCATATTTTATTTTTTAACTTTTTGAACATGATTGTTGAGGCAGATTAAAAGTGAAGACAAAGTGCATTTTAGGTAACTAGAATCTTGCACCGAAAAGCTATTTATACAAACTTAAAAACATGCAAGTAATTAAAAAGTAGGAATACTTATACTGTGGTAAAGACTAAAAACTTACATTCAGTGGAAACTGAATGCGTAGGAGATCAGCTTCAGATGGTTTTATTTTGTTCTGCTTGCCTGGTAAGTAGTTGAAGAATGTATTTACCAGTTAACCTTTTAAAAATAAAACTTTCAAATTTCTTCTCTTGTGCCCAGTACAGTATCTAGCTTTTATCAAGTTAATCTAAATATCGCAGAGACTCTCTTTATAGTAAGAGCATTTTGAGGAATCTGTATTTGGCAGGTGAAATAACAGCCATAGAGAATTCCTGCAGGTGATGTTTTCTTTCCTTTTACTTCGGAGAGTGTCTCCAGATACTCATGGACAAGAGAGTTAATGGTGCTCAGTAACTGGATGAATTAAATGAAGTAAAGTAGTGAAGAAATGTAGTCTCATAAAGTCTCAAAATAGTTTGCGAAATTTTTGCATGACGGTTAGGCTTTTGTCATCCCTGAATCAAATTACTAGCTTGTTAGGATAAAATTTAGGACAATGGGCTGATATTAGTTAAAGAATCTTATTAACTTTCTCTTTTTTTGAGGGATGTTTTTATTCTTGTATTTATCATATGTAGATTATGACCTTCAGGTTGCTCTTTCGGAAGCACTTTGTAGACTGATAACAAAAAAATGGAGGGATGACCTTGTTCACAAATGGTTTGAAGATGAGTATCTCGCTGAAGCTTTCAAAGAGATAAAAGATAGAGAGTTTGAGACGGTAAGGGCTCTTATTTTGAAAACAAAACCTGGCAGTTATATACAAGGGTTAGTTTCATCTGGGCTTATTGTATAAAATTCCTGACAGTGTTGAAGAGATGTTCTAATGTCCTTGTGAGTAACCGGTTGAATTATATCATCACCTGCTATGTTAACAGAAGGTATTTTTCAGTAAGCAGAGAGATGCGAGAGGAATGTTTTATAGTGTTAGCTTTTTGAAAAAAAAACATAATAATTTTGCTTAAAATATTAAATACAAAATAGAACGAACCAGTTGGAATAGAGGTCAAAAGAACAAGTGGGGTGTGTTGTGCCTTGTCTTATCCTTCTTAAGACCAGACTAACTACACAGCAAAGTTACACTGATTTAGAACCAGATTCTCCCAACCTACTTCTTAAGTAGTCCTATTATGGGTAAGACGTGATTCACTGTGCATAATGTCTAATGACTGAAGCCATTTGAATCGCATCTGCTATTACATGTCTTCTCAAGCCTACAGCCAAACATATCATCTTACATCAAACCCCTCCTTTTGTTTTCTTGTAATTAAGACTTCTCCACATGTATTATATCATTCCAGAGTAGCCCAATTTATTCATCCTCAAAGCCTTATATCAGAGCTAAAATGCCCTTTCTCAGTACTAGAAAGTGAATGTACTAAAGGCAGTGACAACAGAAAGAGGAGAAGAGCATTCAAGAACACTCTACCTAGGCATGTAATATGCCCTCAATTCAGTGATGTCCTTATATGCCAGAAACATAAGTGACATCTATTTCTTCAAACAAAATTGCTCAAATAGAACATGAGTATAAATAACCGTGGGGAGCTGCTTTTATGTAAGAAGCAGCTTAGTGATAACAGTACAAGAAAACGGATCAGAAACCTAATGTGATACTGGTACATCTAATTTGGGTAGAGTGTTTTTTCTATAATGAGGTCAGATCCAACTCTGATGGTCTTCAATGGAAACTAGACTAATCCTCAATATATATTAGTTGGACCTGCGATATTAAACTAAGTTCTCTCCCTTTTGACTTGTTCCCCTTCTGTCAAGTGTTTCTGTTCTGATTTGTGTGGTTCCTATGTGAACTTCAACCAGGGTACTTGCACACTTGGGGGTACACTGAGGTCTTCCGGGGGTGCAGCAACCTATCTAAATACTTGCCTAGTTGTACAACAAGCTACATAAAACACTAGTGAAGTCAGCACAATTTAAAAGTGCATTCAGACACTGACTTTTTACTCCTTCACGTGCCTTATGCTGAAATGGAAGTACCATGTTTCTATTCCAATTAATTTATTTGATCATAAGGGCTACGTCTACACGTGAAGCCTACATCGAAGTAGCCTATTTCGATGTCGCCACATCGAAGTAGGCTATTTCGATGAATAACGTCTACACGTCCTCCAGGGCTGGCAACGTCGATGTTCAACATCGACGTTGCGCAGCACCACATCGAAATAGGCGCTGCGAGGGAACGTCTACACGCCACAGTAGCACACATCGAAATAAGGGTGCCAGGCACAGCTGCAGACAGGGTCACAGGGCGGACTCAACAGCCAGCCGCTCCCTTAAAGGGCCTCTCCCAGACACACTTGCACTAAACAGCGCAAGATCCACAGAGCCGACAACGAGTTGCAGACCCTGTGCATGCAGCATGAATCCCCCGCTGCAGCAGCAGCAGCCAGAAGCCCTGGGCTAAAGGCTGCTGCCCACGGTGACCATAGAGCCCCGCACGGGCTGGAGAGACAGCATCTCTCAACCCCCCAGCTGATGGCTGCCATGGAGGACCCCACAATTTCGACGTTGCGGGACGCGGATTGTCTACACGGTCCCTACTTTGACGTTGAACGTCGAAGTAGGGCGCTATTCCGATCCCCTCATGAGGTTAGCGACTTCGATGTCTCGCCGCCTAACGTCGAAGTTAACTTCGAAATAGCGCCCGACGCGTGTAGCCGCGACGGGTGCTATTTCGAAGTTAGTGCCGCTACTTCGAAGTAGCGTGCACGTGTAGACACAGCCAAGATGGTGGAAAGTCATCATGTTTTCAGTAGTAGTAGTAGTTTTTACGTGAGGTGTAACTTGGTGTGTAGAACAAATCTGACTCCTGAAAAGGGTACAGTTATCTGGAAAGGTCGAATGGCACTTGTTACAAGACCTCAGATTACCTCAGGACAGGGGTTGGCAACCAAAATAGAAATAAGAGCCATTTTTTTTCAATTTGGCAAAAGACTCAATAATTCAAGACCTGCAATACATTTGAATGTGAAAGAGTCCTTAATAAATGATGTCACAGTTTTTGTAACCCCTCTTTTAAGAACAGTGCACACACAGTGATTTGTAATGCGATGGACATTTACTGCAGGATATTCACAAATCTTTTACGTATTCTGTTTCTGCACACTTTAGGCATGCGTTTGTACCACTGTCTTCCCGACTTTCACTGCCAAACCTCCTCTCTCTCTCGAGGACGCTAGGAGGAATTATCCAACATTTCGAGATCGCATATTGTTTGCTCTTTAAATGAGTTGTTCATTGTAGGGCTTTTAGACATTTATTATTTATTGAAGATAACCAGAAGGGTGGTGTGGTTTTTTTGCTTTTTTTTCTTTGCAATCGTAGCATCAGGAGCTACAAAGTCCTTAAAGAGCCATACACAGCTCTGGAACTGCAGGTTGCAGATCTCTGCCTTAGGACCGTGTTTCTCAGCCAGTGGTATGCCTACCCTCAGGCATGCATGAGAGAAGTTTGGGGGTATTTTATAATTTTTTTTTAAAGGGGTACTTTATAAAAAAGGTTGAGAAACACTGGCTTTAACTACTCTGGGTTTCAATCATCTGAAGCTCCAATGATCCTGTCTGTGGTCTTCGTTACCACACTATAATTTGTCCAACAAATATGTAGCTTACCAAGCTAAACAGTAAGTAATCTTTCTTTTTCTTTTTTTTTTTTTTTTTTTTTTTAAACAACCTGTTCTTTGTTTTGAAGGACTGCAGAAAATTTCTCAATCAACTAAATGACAGACTTGGGGATAAGAAAAGGTAAGTACTCTGCTGTGAACACTGAATATAGTACCTGACCAGTTGTTTAGTCACAATGATTGGCAACTTACAAATACTGGCAAGAAAAATGCAAGCCTTTAGTTAAGGGATATGTAAATTGCTGCTTGGATGCTAACGAGTGTCTAATTAAACCCCTTTTACAGACCCTGGTATCTGCATTTATTCTGATGGGAAGGAAAACTTTGCCGCCTAAAAACTTGAACTCATTTATTCTTTTATGTTGAAAACACTCAGAAAGAAGTTAATGAAGTTAGGCTAGTCACAACGCTTTCTGAAAATTTCTTAGAAACTGCAGTGATGAGGGAGGTATGAGACCCTGAATAACTTAAAAGTATGGTCTGTTGCATTGATTCATGAAAGCTTACCCATATTGCAAAACCTATTTGGTTCTTTTAGCCTCCTGTCAATGCAGAGTGGCATCTATAAGGTTTTTTCTTTTAAATCTAGTCTTTTTTCTTAGTCCCATGTTAACAACCAATGTACTGAACTACTGATTCTTCTGTTATAAGATTTTGCTTACACTATTTAGATAGCCATAAACTATAGCACCGGAATAGTTTGCTCTGCTTTTTCATTCATCTGTACTCCTGTTAGTATTACTTTACTGCTGTTTATAAATAAAGAGGTTTTTGATTGTTTTAAATTTCCATTCTGACTTGTGTTCTAGAGCAATTTACTATGTTGAAATACACTTCTTTTACAGAGTTTATTCGCTTCCGTGTATGTCTGCTTTTGCTGATATGGAGCCGGTACGTGGTTTTTATATGCTGGTGACAAGTGTGAGGGGTAGCCACATTAGTCTGTTTTAGCAAAACAACGAGGAGTCAGATGCATCTGACTAAGTGGGCTGTAGTCCAGGAAAGCTAATGCCCAAATAAATTTTAGTCTTTAAGGTGCCCCAGGACTACTCTTTGTTCCTTACACTATTACTACAGCTAATAAAAGTGGACAAAATAACTTATTAGAGTAAAAGATATTTAGTTCTACTTTATCTTACGTGTGTGAAGGGAGTGTTCCTGCACATACTTGCTTTGCTAAACTGTTGGTCTATGACTACGCTAGAAGCATATGTCAACAGAAGTTATCGTCGATGCAGAGAAAAGTCTCAACAGAACCTCTGTCAGCAGATCGCATCTACATCTATACACAACTTGGTCTGTCGACAGAGAGCTGCCAAACTGCGCTGCCCTGTGGTGACAGAAAGCAGAATGGCAACTCTGCAAACAGGGCTGCCCAGCAACTGGAAGCCCTCTCCATCAACAGAAGAGTCTACACTGCATGCCTGTCAACAGAACTCTGTCAACAGAGTGTTAGGCCTCAAATTTCTGAGGGATAAGTCTGTCAAGGCAAATGCAGAGTTCCGTCGAGACTCTGTCCACAGAATGATTTCTGTGTGCAGATGCTCCGTGAGGTATGTCAACTGAAGGCCTCTTCTGTTGACAAAACGCTCTAGTGTATACCCAGCCCCTTCTGTTGACAGATGCTTCTAGTGTAAACACAGCCTGATTGTAGACGCTCCCTGAGTTCTGTCGACAGGCACATGGGAGTGTGCTCTTCAGAAGGTTATCATACTAAACCTGGGAACTGTGTCTACACTTGATAAAGTTACCATATTTGAGCTTTCAAGACTTCAGGTACACTCCATACTGATACGCTTCCTCTCGGGGTACCAGTGTTTATCAACTTATGCATATTAAAGTGTTCTAGTATATATGGCACATTAATACAACGTGAGCTGGTAGGTACTCATACAGAGACACTCCCACGCAGGGATATCTCCTTTTTTGAAAGTTCAGACATGGTAACCCTAAGACTTGCACTTGACTGACAAAACTTTTGTTGTTCATGAGTGCTTAACTCCTCCCCCATGAACAACAGTTTTGCCATAGTAAGCGAAAGTGTAAATATGGCTTTGTAAGCAGGAGCTCTCTGCTGCCAATAACATAAAATCCCCTTAATGGTGGGTGGAGGTATTTTGTTGACAAATGCTGTTCATGCACGCTGACTTTCGAGCCATAGCTAAAAGCTGCATAATGTATGTTAAACTTTTGTAGTTCAGCACCCTTGGGACCTGGCTGGTGCCAAACCAGCGAATTTGCCAAACTGCAGGAGGTCAATATTGGCTAGAACAGTGGTTCCCAACTTTTTCCACTTGTGTGGACCCTCAGTCACTTCTCCCATGGGTCCATGAACCCCAGTTTGGAAACCACAGGTCTAGCAGCATTACCAACACTTCCATTGCACATTGGGTTCTTAGTTCTAATTTACCCCTAAATGTCTTTTAAGTAACAGCACGGAAAGCTGAGAGCCAGGATTCGTGGCTATAAACACCGTAACTGTATAGCTTCTGCTTAATTGAACATTGCAGAAACTTAAAGGAAACACATTTGACTGCTAGAAACTTATTTTTTGATCAGAGTCTAGTGAGACTTAACCACTCTGTCTATAAACTTTATGGGACCACAGGAAACTTGGTTACATTAATGATAGCTGGATGACTACTTAACAAAATCATGCCAGACCGGAGGTTCAACCTATATAGACATACCCTCTGTAACAGAAGTTTTAGTCTGAAGATAGTACCATCAACTCTGCTTCATAAGCACTGACAAGTTTATAGGACACTCCAAAATCTAGAATAAAACAATTGCATAGTAGTTGCTTCAGTCTTCGGTAAACGCTGTTTTCCCTTGGCTGGTGCACAGTGATTTTTGGGTCTTGATGCTGTTGTAAGGCAGTTACAGCTAGCGAGTCACCTATTGATAGCATTTGGAAGCAAATTTAATTGCTCATACTAAGGATAATTTATTTCTATTTAATCCAGTTAACATAGCTCAGGAAAATGGCACCATATTATTGTATGGACTTTTCTAGAAATAAAGAACAAAGTATGTTATATTTTTTTAAGGTGAAGAAGCCATCTGATGAGAAACTGGAGGAGTTCTGGATTGACTTCAATGTTGGAAGTCAGTGTGTGTCTTTCTACATAGAAAGCACTGAGGTAAAACTATCCTCTAATTACTTTTTGATTAGACTAAAACAGTTGAAGAGAATTCACTCCCAAATCCTTTTTAGGGTGCTCTTTGGGACTCCGTGAGGCTGCCAGTGGAAATGGTCAGTAGTTACAGTCTGCGAGGTAAGATGATAGAAAGTTCATTCTCTTTACAATCAAAAATACCCAAAAGAAACTGCAGATTTATAGTAATATCTTACACTGAACTTCCAAATATTCTACAAGATCACAGTTGCCAAGTTGTCAGCTGCACACATACAACAATTTGCGATGTAATTTGAGGTTGAAATGCTAACTTACAGCTTTTACTGTGCTTTTATTTTATGTTAAGCAATATATTTAAAAAGTGAAATTAAATTCCATTTACTCCTGTAATAACAAAGTGTGTCTTTTAAAGTATTTATAGAAATACCTTATAATAGTATTTAAGTATTCTGCATAAACCCAAATATCTTCTGTGAATACCAGTCATTCTTCCCCATAGGACTAAAGCAGTAATAATTGAATCAATGGAAAGACTTGTGATGGGTTGCAACCCCCTTGAGATTGTCATCTGATGTGCTCAGACACCATTGAGTCTGCTTGTTCTGTGAAAGCCTGGGCACCCTGCAGTCCTGTCTTGCTGAGCATGTCTCTCCAGCCAGCTTCAACAACAGACACACATCCATGCCCTTCTGATTGTAGTATAGACAGCAGACAAAACAAACAAGGGACAAATCCTCAGCCCACAGATATAGAACCCCCCTGGGAGCTGAACCCAAAATAAAGCCACCTTATGCTGCATAGAGATGTATGCAGGTTGGACCTTCCTGATCCAGCACGCTCAGGCCAGACTGGTCCCAAACAAGGGAATTTGCAAAACCAGGGGTGGTCCCCTGCTTCCAGCCCCCCAGCTTGCCTCTGGCTCCACTTCCAGACCCCATGGAAACCTTGCCACTAGCTGCAACCAGGCTGTCTGCCAGGTAGCCCTAGCTTCACTGCCCCTCCGCTACTCCCAGACTGCTGCTCCCTGGCCCCAGTGTTAGTTCCCACCTAGTCCCTTCTCTGGGCTCTCTGGCCCTGCTGGTCCATGGATGTTATCAGAGCAGAGAACGCTGGATTTCAAAGGTGCAATCTATACAGTGTAAGCTCAGGAATTTCACCCTCTTTCTCAATGTAGAGAGAGATGCACAGACTTCTCCCCCCAACCCCATGTTACAATAATTTTCACTGTGTTTATTAATAAACAAAAAGAATATTATTAAAAGTAAAAAGTAGGTTTTAAATTGTCATAAGAGATAGTACACTGAACAAAGTAGGTTACTATGCAAACTAAAACAGTGCATATAACTAGTTTCTTTAGTGCATTAATCTTAGCTGATATGTTTAATTAGTACCTATATTATCTCGCCCTAACAGTTGTTCCTAAAATCTTCTTCCTAGAGCAGACGTCCTTCAGGCTTGGGCCCAGTCCCTTCCCCTAGTTCAGTCTTAAATGTTTCTAGGAGTCATCTTCAGTGAGATTTCAGGGGAAAACTAATAACCCGGATCACCACGCTCTCTCCCTTAAATAGGAATTGCGTGAGGCAGGAATCCTTTGTTCCAAGTTGGACACCTTCCAGCTTCTCATGGAAAAGTACAGAATCCAGGATGGATTCTGCCATCAAGTGACATGATCACAAGTTGTTGCAGTGCCAGAATCTATTTCTTACAGGCTGATTCTAATGTTTATCAGAAAACCAAGTTCTCACACAGTTCCTTGTCTCTTGCTAATGTGCCATTAGCTCTGTGTTTGGATTCTTCATTGTTGTGCCTGTTGGGTTGGTAATAGGCTTTTTCCAAAATGAACACATTGCTAATAAATTTGTAGTAATAAGTCAATATTCCTCACTTCAGATACAAAAATGATAAATGCATATGAATAGGACAATCATTCTGTAATCCGAGCCTTTCCAATGATACCTCACATGAAGTATCTCACATAAAGCCTATTCCAGTGATGTCTTATAAGCATACTCCATAAAAGAATATGGAATGCCCAGTTAAAGACTCCTGGGATGGAAAGTGGGCTAGAAAAGGCTTTTTCAAAGGCTGTCCTAGCAAAAGGTACGTTTAAATATCTGCTCTAGTGGTTTCTGTTCAGCATGGGGGAACAGAGATCAAATATGTGCTGGGACAGAGGATGGGGAAGTGGAAAGCCACAATGAGGTACTAGGTGCTACAGTTTGGCTACGCAGGAGACCGGGTTGCAGAGAGGGGTCATAGAAGCTCTGTAACATTCTGTATGGTGTAGACCTTAGCTCCATGAGGGCAGTGTCATCTGTATGTGCTGGTTGGTTTATGGAGAGGTCCAGGTCAGGGTACAGTTGTAGAGCTTTTACCTTGTGAAAAGACAAGGGTAAAACTCTGCTCATGCTCTACATCTCTTTGCTTTTTAAAAGAATGATTCTTCTGGCGTGGAACATGGCATGCAAATTATTTCAGTGTGATATTGAAACATTATTTAATTCTAAAGCAGTGTTTAATTTCCTTTTTTTAAAATAGAGGATAATGGAGAAAAGATAGTTAAAATTTACATGAAGAACCCTACTATGGTCAATGGTAAAGAAGTAACAAAAGTTAAAATACACTTCAGTGCCAAATATGATATTTTAAATATACTCAGCAAAGTTCTGGGAGAAGACAAAATGATGGCAAGTATTAGTTTTCTGATTTTATTAGATAACCATTCACAATTGTAAAACTTAACGTCTTGTTTCATTTTTCAGACGCTCTGGTTGAAAGTTTATCTAGCCCTGAAAGATGCCAGCTGTTAGATTTAAGCAGAGAAAGAGAAAAAAGTGTTTATTCTGATGCTATGGAAAAATCTTTCAAGCCACTTTAACCTAGCAGGAGGTCTTTTTGTTAGCATGTGCTACGTCTACATTAGTGGAGGCTATGCATGGGGTGGTGGGGGGGAACAGAAGAGTCACATGACCCTCCCCAAACTTCACAAGGGAGTAAGGGGCCAGCAGGGACAAAGCTGGAAGAGGAGGCTTGTGGCCTGAGCATTTCCTCCTCCTCCATCCACAAGGCCCAGCTGCTGCACTCTCCTAGGCAGCCTCCAGTCATGCCGCTTGGGGGAGCAGGGATTAATGCTGTGTGGCACAGTGCACTGTAGTGGGACAAAGGCTCTCCTCTCTGCCCCCTCTTCTCCCCCGTGTACTGTGCTGGAATGGAAGAGGAGGAGGCGGCAGAGTGGCCGCGCTCTCCTGAGTCTCAGGCAACCTCCAGCTCTGCTGTCTGGGATGCTGCTTGCTGGCCAGTGCAGCACAGCTGGATGGAGAAGCACGCACATGCGCGCGCGCGTGCACACACAGGGCAACGTGGGATGAGGAGAGTGGCTCGGTCTCCACGCCCCACGTTATGGGCTCTGTGTGTGTGTGAGCGAGGGAGGTTCTGTGCGAGGGGTGGGGAGGAGTGACATGGTGATGTCACATGGGGTAGTTATGTGGCTCCCTTTCCATTAGTCACCTCAGTACACTGGAGAGTTTTGCTGAAATAGTTAAACCAGCAAAGCCTTTGTAGGATAGACTAGTCTTTAATCTTCTGTCCTAGAAATTTAGGTTGTGTTTACCTGGCCTTCCACCAGAATATTGGATACGAACTCAAATTAATGCTACATTGCAATGCTAATGACTGCGCTTGTATAGATTTCTGTAATTAAATGTTCCTTCTCCTTCTAATGTTCACTGACATGTAAATTAGATGACGTAGTAGTTTGACCAAAAGGGAAGACATTCCTCGCCCCTTTAAAAAGTTTCTTTCTAATGCCATGGTGTCTAACCAGTTCTGAAACCACCCTAGGGGCTATCACTATAGGGAGCTAGCGACATTATATTTAGTGTTCAAGCCAACTAATTACACTGAAGCAGCCAAATAGCCATATAGCTATGTATGTCTAGCAGCTAGCATGTTGGACACCATGTTTTTACTGCCTAAAAGAGTGGCTGGTTTTATAAGGTGAGGCCTTGAGCTATTCTGGCTGCCTAATAACGGATTTGTTTGACTGTATACATGATTCAATACTAGTATTTAAGTTTATGCTATTACTTTGAAGTACATTCTATTGAGATAACTGGGCAATCTGCAAATAAAAATATATTTTCCTATGCGCTAATAGTGTAAAGTAGACCATGACATGCAAACTGGGAAAAGAGAAGCTTGTGGGTTCTGCAAAATTCAAATGAAAAGTAGCTCCCCCCCACATCCCTGAAGAACTGTGATCTCACACTATAAACTAATGAAATGCTATGGGCAGGGAAAAGACTTTGGTCTTTTAAGTACTTGGGAGAAACTCACATTATGGGGTCAGCTGAAGTATGTAAATTCGGAAGGAATAAAGATGTAGTGAATGAGTATACTTTTATCCTTGCAGCAGAGTAGATAATTCCAAACTATTAACTGCAGTAAGTACGTTATATGCTACTAATGTTGTTCAGTGCTTTCTTACCTAAAGTATTTCTGTATGGGAAATTGGCTTATTTTTGGATAAAGAATTGGGTTTTTAAGCATAATAATGTTAGATTAGTTTACACGAACAGGTCACGACTGACAGAGAAGAGACTGTCATCACTGAGGAACAAACGGAGCAAAATGGACCATGTGAGTATTTTTTTCCCCAAAACCACCCATTTCCTGTAGTTGAAGCAGCTCTAGGAAATAGGAATGACACCAGACAATTACATAATCTCCAGAGAGTAGCAGCAGCTGTAGAAACTTTAATTTAAAGCAGGGGAACTGACAGACATCCTGGGCTCTGGGCAAGGTGGTGGAAGACCTGGATGTGTGCTCCTGGAAATGTGGGGGGGGACATCAGGGAGAAGGGGCAGGGCTGGGGGCAGTCAGCCTGAAGAATGCCACATTGGCTTCCCCTACCCACCCGCCAGCCCTGAGAGTTGTCCAGAATGCTCTGTGTGGTGCACCGGCGATGATTTAAACAAGCTGGGGTTCCAGCCTCTGCCACTGCCCCTGTGATAGCAGCAGCTGGGAGCTCTGAGCTCTCCTGAATCACTGGACCCAGGAAAAGTGTCCCCTTTATCTCCCTAGCCCCCACGCATCAGTGGGCCTGGTTTAATGAAACTTCTTAGATGCTCTTCCACAGTGACCAAACCTTTAGCAGTGGGAACTGAGGTACTGCAGCTGAAGTCATACAGCTGTGTTGTAAAGGTCTCAGGGCAGATAGCAACATTAATGAAGAGGATCAGAATTGCAAACAGGGTTTAGTAGCTGAAGTAGAACGTATGCCTTAAAACTATCTCTGAAAAGGAGAAGATTCAAATATGAAGCCTTAGCATTAAGGTTTAAAATTTAAGTTTCTGTGAGTGAAGAGATGACTAAAACTTTCTGGAGTTGCTTGGGTGACTTTGGAAAGTAAGTGAACTTTTGAAAGATTCCCACAATCATCTTTGATAAGAACACTAAGTGGTCTTGGGGCTTTCTTTTGTTTCCAGAGGTGCAATGCTTTTTTGCAATTCTTATGATTTTAAAATAGTTTCCTGCCTTGGAGTTATTTAATGATGCTGAGGCGAGTTTACTTTCAAATTAAATCCTAGTTACAAACTGTGAAACTGAAGAATACCTAATCAAATCATAAAACTGTACACTCTTCATAACTCAGTTTGAATATCAAACCCATGGGATGGCTAATTGTTTTGGCTGGTGATAGTCCTAATTTGACTTGCTGATTTTTTTTTTTTGTTTGTGTATATTATACAGCCAAATTCAGAAATAATGTTAGTAGCTAAACATTGGAAAATTGGAGCTTATCTCGACAAGTAAACTACAGCATGTTAAAAGACTGATGTGATGTCAAACTAACCTCTTCATGACATTTTTGTAGGTGGTATTGACAGCAGCAAACTCCATTTAATATCACCTGGGCTTGGGTAAAATCCCTAGTTTCTGCAGGGTACACCACAACCTCCTGATAAAATGTTAAACGTGACGTGTCCTTGTGCATGCTAACCACAACGGACCTAACATGACCCAGTTTTCTAATAATGAGAAGCCTTTGATGTAATTAGATACGACGATGGGACACACTATTGTCACTGCAGTATGCAGGAAAGTGTCAGGCACAGGAAGCACCACAATTCTGTCTTGTATTTTTTGGACTGCTTTTTTTGTCCCAGGATATCCCCTAACTACCCCCATTCATGTGATCTCTGGATTTAATCAATAAAGTGTGCAGCAAACCTCTTATGCAGTGCTCTTCTTCTCATTTATATACATTGCAATGTAAAGGCAACTCCTTACTTTCCTGCTAGCTTAGGTGATGCAGTGATGCCACAATTACAGTAAACCCTGGATTAAAAGGACTAATGAGGGGGAGAGGTGTGCATAAATCCTGAAAGTCTGTTAAATCCGAGAGTTTACCGTATGATGGTGCGCTGACTTTGCCAGCCCCGAGCTGCCTGCACTCTTCCCTGAGCGCGGCATCTTCTCTGGCCCCAGCAGCAGACCCAGCCACTCTGGAGCACCAGGTGGCAGCAGCTCTGGTGAGTCACCAGCATTTACAGTAGTGTACTTTCTTTTGCGGGGGGGGCGAGTAAAGGGACCTACGCCAGCCTTGTTTCTGATGTCTGCTGAACTGCAGTCTGCTGTATCGAGGGTTTACTGTAGCACAGCACATCAGAAATACATGTTCCTGCATACTGTAGTGTCAATACGGGGGAAGACAATAGAGATCCAGTAGCATATTTTGGCTACGAAAGCGAAAAAGCAGTCCAGTAGCACTTCAAAGACTAACAAAGCACTTCAAAGACTAACAAAATAATTTATTAGGTGATGAGCTTTCATGGGACAGACCCACTTCTTCAGACCATAGCCATACCAGAAGAGACTCAATATTTCAGGCACAGAGAACCAAAATTAGTAATCAGGGTTGACAAATCAGAAAAATTATTATCAAGGTGAGCAAATCAGAGAGCAGAGGGGCAGAAGGAGGGAGTGGAGGGTTCATATATCTTTGTTACTGAACATGATCGAGAAGGCTATAGTGTGCTCTTCATGTTTTTCTAGAAATACAGAATGTGAACAATCTACGTATTCAGATATTCTTTCTCAAATTACTGTTTTACAGTAACAGCTCGTGAGTCCATCTACTTGCAGTGGAAGAAAGATTCTGCAAACACTGAAAAAACAGACTCTTTATCTGACATCCTGACGTCTCAATATAGTGATCAATCAGTAAGTAGTTACCATAAACATCAGTGTTAGGATCTTCTGTAGAAATGTAAATGTTTCTCCACACCGTTTATACACATGCTGTGCAGAACATTTGGATGTGCTTCAGTGACTTAGGTTTTGAGGTCACTAGGGCCATTTTTGAAAGTTTTAGCCAGGCTTTCCAAATCTCACAGCTGTCAGAGGAAGGTAACATTTCCTTCCTCCTCCTGCCTCATCTTTTTTTTTTTTTTTTTTAAATATGAAGACTTTACTGCCTCTCAGATCATAAATGTAGCCATAATTCAGTCACACAGAGCAGTACATAAATAAATGTTGTTGTCATGTGCATATCATGTTAATGCTATCATATCTCAAACCAGCATAAAACTAGTTCTGGTATCACTACAAGCATGGGAAGCCAACAGACTGAAACTGAAGATGTGATGCTAAGCCAAGGTCAGGCATGATTTCTTGTAGTTGCTAAATGTCATTCATGTATAACACTTGTGTTTGGTTTTATAGACCTGTACAGATACTGATTTATCTCTGTTAAAAATTTCAGAGTACGTGGCTGCAGTTTCCCAAACTCTTTCAGCAAAACAGTCTGAAACACCATCACCCAAACCAAATGATAAAACAAGGTAAGGACTTTGGAGAATAAAGATCGTGTCCAAAAGAGTAAAATTTCCTTAGGTGCTTTGGTATGTTCCTGTTTAACAAGTCATCCAGAACTTAGTTGTTACAGGTCAAAACTGGTATTTACTACATTGAACTCTTTTATATCTGGCCACGTGTTATCTGGAACTTTCAAATAACCAGCATTTTTACCCGTAAGTAAACTTTAGTTACATTTTCCATAAGTACAGTCTAGTGAAAGTAAATACAAATAAATACAGCAAATAGTTTATAGTGTACAATACTGCTGTTGTTGGTAAACCATTCTGCATATTTTTTTAATATCTAATCTTTTTTCTTTAGTATTATGCATTGCTAGGTATACCTCTCTATTATTCAGAATATTTGAATATCCAGCAACCTCCAGGTCCTGGGACTGCTGGATATGAAAGATTTAATGTTCTATAAACTTGACCGTGAGGTATGGCTGCAGCCTTTTCCCTTCAGAGTTATGGCTCCTGGATTTACCTATAACAGTGCCTGCTGCCTCCATTCCAGGAAACCCTCATAGCTCAGAATACAGCGGGATTGTCTATTGGGAAAGTATTTAACATACAATCTCAAAGAGAAATGTGCCCAAAAACACCAGAAAAACATCTATCACAATTTCCCAAATAATAAAACAGTAACTGGAGTTTTATTAAATATGTGGACCTTAGAATAAGGGAGAGTGGCAAGAAAGATTAATGTAAAAAAACAACAACACACAACTCTACTTCTCCCACCATTTTCAGTCAAAACAAACTATACTGTGCTCCCACCCAGCAATTGTCAAGATAAATAGTGAATTTAGGCCCGGTCTCTGAGTGGTGCAGTACAGCTTAAAACAAAATAGCAAAATAAACACACGAGCATTCTAACAAAATATCCGCAACAAGGATAGCAAGATACCCTTGTGACTGTCTAGTTTGGATTCCAATATGCTGTTAGCTTGGCTCTTGATAGCCGACCTGTGATGCTCCTTGGCTTCCTGGGCTTCTCATCTCTGTGGAGGTGACAGTATTCACTACAACAATGTCCCTACAACCCCAAAAGATTTTTTTAATACGAAATGTAGAGGATAGAAGGCTTCTCCTTAGCTGTGAAGTTTTTCCTCCCTGCTACGCAGCAAACACAGTCAAAAAACATAAAGTAAAATCAAGTTTATTCTCTGTGAGTTCTGGATTATGGTTGGCTCTGGTAGTGTTAGCCAGTTCTGTCTCTATCCTAAATCCTAAACAGCTTGGCAAATGGAGACCTGATGCTCTGTTGCCTTGCTTCTGTAGTTCAGGAGTGAGTCCACTAGAGTTCTGTAGTATTTCAGGTGCATAATCTCTGAAGGAGTTACACTACATTAATGGGAAAGGGGCTGGGGGAGAAGCTGTAGCAAAAAAGTTTTATAATCAGGACTCCTGGGTACTATTCTTGCTCTGTTAATGGCGTGCTCTGACCTTACCTGCCATTCTTGGATTAAATTAATCTCAAAAATTGGTCAAATACCTTGTGGTAAAGATGTAAGTGTTCTAATGGGGTTTTGGGTTGTTTGGTTGTAAGTAGATATATAATCACAGCTTTCTCTCCACCATGTAATTACAACGAATTGAATCCAACTATAGTACTTAGTTATCCCCTCTTTCTTAGCCAATGTCTATACTAGCCCGGAAGATTGACCCGCTCAGGTTTGGTCTTCCAGGGTTTGATTCCGTGCATCTGGTATGAACGTGTGAAATTGGCCTCACAGGGTTGCAGTCAACCTCTGTACTCCTCATGAGATGCAAGGAGTTGGGGATAGACAGGAGAAACTCTTCCATTGACCTTCTTCAGTAGAGATGGCCAAGTAAGCCAAGCAGTTATGTTGATTCTAGTAGTCAACTTTGCCTAGTGTAGGCATAGCCTTAGTGGTGGTACAGAATAGTATTTCCTTCGTTACTAGCTTCCACTGGTGTTGGAAATGAACAGTTCTCTCCTCTCTTCCCCCAACCTTTTATTGCATTGGAGATAACAGTGCTATTGACTTACATTGTCACCACACTTGTTTTAACTGGCTTTAAATTGGTGGTAATTTAGAACTGTTCTCTGACCCTTCTGTTGCTTTATAGTGAGCCACCTAGAGAAGAACAGGCAGATGTCCAAGTTGTAGATGAACATTCCCCAAAGGTATGCCTGTCTTGAGACAGTTTTACATGCACAATTTTTCTTCTAGTGCTTCTTTTCCCCATTTTTTCCTCCTTCTCTGCACAGTAGAAAAACTAAATTGGAATATTAGAAACGTTTTTTATGTACTGAGATGGAATGGTGCTTGGCACAATGATATCCAGGCCTGTGACTGGGGCTCCTCCTGAGTGTTATCAGAAGCCAAATAATAAACTATTGCCTCTTTGCCTGTTCTTTCACCTTTGCAATGCAGGGAAGAAATGATGATAAAGAACCTAGAAACCTTAGCCACAATCTTCAAACAGCCCCAAATAAAATATGTAAAGAGAAGTACGCTGATAGTCAAACCCTTTTGAAAAGACACCTGTGTGAATCAAGCTGCTTCTATCTGGACACCTAACCAAAACTGATGCTTGATTTGAGGTGGTTGTTCAGCGCCCATGAAAATTCAACCTTCTTAATACTGGTGCCTGGCCTTGTCTTTTCAGGACAGCTGAAGCCAAAATATTCATGACTGTGGCCAGCCTACGAAAGAACTAAGGGTTTAAAATCATCTTCTCTGCTGCTCCTCTGGTTGTTCCCCCAGTCCTCCTCCTCTTCCCTGACTTCTGAGTATAAAGTATTATAAAAAGTGGCTGTATGCAGATTAGGGTATTAATTATTTTTGGAGTGAATCTATGAACTAAGACTGAAAGGTGTTTGTTTATTTTTGGTTTCAGCATCTCAAGTAAATAGCTGGGCTGTGTGTGCCATAGTTTTAAATCCTATAACCTCCTTTATTTCAGGTTGATGCACAGGAGAAGAAGAATAGAACAACAAGTTTGGGCAAGCAAGTAGAAACAAAGTAAAGTATATGAATCTTGAATGTGTGTTAAATCTTAGTGCACAGTGGCTTAAATGTTGTTCAGTGTTAAAACTCTACTGAGGAACAAATGGGTATATAGTATTAACAAGATGAGCATAGCAGCCATGCCCTCTAGTGAACTTTTTCAGTATAACAATCAGTGTGGTTCAAGTTAATAGTACTTCAGAGGAGGGTCCATTCCTATGCTGCCAATAACATGCTGAAGAGCTAACTGATATACCACAGATGAAACTTCATCTTAACTCCCACTGTTTATATTTATGAACTGACAGAACCACGGTAACCTCTGTACATTTAGTACAACTGCTGGTGTCTAAATTTGCAAATGTCTAACCTGTTCTGAAAGCAAGTAAGTTCTTAGGCTTGACATTATCGAGTAATGAGATCCATCAATATTTTTTGAATGTAGTGTGTAGGTTGTTCTACATTAAACTAGAAAGCACTAGATTGACACTTTCTCAGGCTGTGGGGTCTGCTGAGCTTTTGAGTCTAGGTACCCACAGGAAGTAGAGGATAGCCAGACAGCTGTGTTTTAACACATGCTCCTGATCGGCTGTGTGTGCCACACAGCATCTTAACACAACTCTGTACACCCCTGAATTAAAATTCTGTCTTTTGGATTCCAAAGGCACACACAGAGTACTTCGTGATCTGCCATAACAAAGGATGCTGACTGCCATTTCCTAGCTTAGTTAAAAGTGAAACTTGGAGAAATTCTTCCAAAAGGCTGAGAGAAATGTGGTTTAGCTGAATGGCTCCATTCACTGCTTCTTGTAATGACAGCAACTTCATTGACAGAGTTCTCCTTCACGGTATCTGGGTGTTCTTTTTGCATCCTTAGATGAATTATCTAGGCCTCATATGTTTAATGCTTTAAGTTTTGAATATCTAATATGAAGTCAGATTATTGTTGCTCTGATAAGGATAACAATTCTTAGTGTTAAGTTTCATGGGTGATATTGAGGTTTACATTGCATTTAGCTAAAAATGTAGGCCCTTTCAACCCCCAAGTGTTTTTGAGAATCAAATGTCAAAAAAAAAAATCAATCTTTCGAGTTAGCTGAATTTTTAAACTGGGCATAGATGAAAACTGGAGAAGAGAGAAAATCTTTGTATATCAATCTTTGGTTTCAAACGTAGAAGTCTCAGTGGCTATTTGCATTTATCACAACAGGTGTCTTCTGCTGAGGAAGGAGGGTGACTTCATAGGCATTAGAAAAGAAGAAGATGAAATATTTTAATGGAGGGACAACCTCTCTGCCGCAGCAGGGTTGCTCTCTTGAGTGTTCTAAGTGCAAAGCGGCTTCCATGTTTCCTCTTGGGAATCCCCAGTATGGGGGGGAGAGCGCAATTCCGTGCAGCATTCTTACCTTGTTAACAGAGGAGTAGAATATACAGCTATATTAGCAGCTAATTTTTACAAAGATGCTGAATAACACTAATAATTTTATGCACTTTGCATGATATTGGGCAATCTGAGGCCTATTTCCAGATGCAGTAAAGAGCTGTGATTAGAAAGAGATGTTTCCAGAAGTGGTCTAGGGAAAAAGTCCCCTTGAAAGCCTCTGAGGTTCTGTTTAAAATCCCATCTGCAAATATTAGGCATATCTTTTCCTGCTTTTCCCACTATTGATGGGTTTTTGGGAGCAGAGAAATGCTTAGTTGACATAATGTAATGTGCTGAGTTACTTAAAGAGCATACAAAAGACACAATTGTCTTGAATTTACTTTCAAAGGAAACAAGGCGTGAGAACAAAATACAAGAAAATAGAGTGGGTGTGGGTCAGAAACCAAGACTTAACAAAGGAGTAAGTGCTTGCTGAGACTAATGCATCTTGGAAAGGTTTTAGATAGATGAGCTCTGTATATTAATAATAAGTATTGTAAATGGCTGCAGTTTTTCAGCATTATACTTTTGCTGAAGTTGAATGTTTTTTCATAATGGTGTGTCATAAACATTTGATGTATTAAGTACACGTTGCTTTGCAGGAAGAATGCCTATGACTTTGAAAATTCATCTGACTCTCTGAATTATGAGAAGGTAAAGTTTGGAAAATTTTGGCATAGGAACCAAAATGAAATCACATTTGTTTTATGTTCAGTAAATGGTGATAAGTTTCAATGGGCTGCATCTTTTAACTGCAGAAGAAGTGAAAAGCTTTTTTGTGAAAGTTGAAAATGATCCTATAACTTAAACTACAAACCAACAATGATGAGAAAGATGAGTGCAAATGGCTATGTGAGATTCTTGTCTCCTTTCATGGAACTGTACTTGAAAGCTTGTGTTCCTCTTTGAAGAAGTGATTATAATTTGTTGACAGTTGCAGTGGATGTAATATGGTACAGCCATTTCAGTCCAGAAAGTCAATATTTATTTCCTTCCCAATGTGTGTTGTTTTGATTTAAGTGAGGTTGAGAATGTCTTGCTATGATTTAAATAATATTTTTTTCCATAGCCTGAGTAGAGAAGCTGAACTGAAGTCAGACTCCATGTTACAATAGAAGTTTTTGGGATCCCAGTTGAAGGGTGGTTACATCACTGTAGCTGAGAAACACCAACTAACTCAATAGTTGAGAAGATACTCTTCATTATAAAATAGGTGTCTGATTTAAGCCTGAAACTTGTAAAATAGTTGAATAGAAGCCAAATGATTATCTGAATGGTGCAAGTCTACACGAAGTTAATGAGTACCTCTGAGTACCTCCCTAAGGATAGCTTTCACACACAAAACTTCGAATTTTTGTTAATATAATTTATCATCATTTGGTAGCATACAAAAATAGCTTTTGGTCCCTGTCTTTCAAAATGGTCTTGTAGGCAGGACTAGTATTAAGGTTGCCTGACATGTCTTATTTTCATATCCTGCTTTCAACTTTAACCAAATTCTCCATGCCGGGTGGTTGCCTCACGCTGAAATGTTTTGGAAAAGCTCAGCCAAAATGGTTGTCACTTCTAACAACAAATGCTATTTAGGGGAAAAATAGCATTAACACGTTGAAATTCTGTGACCTTCTTGTTTTGAGAAGCTCTAATACTCTGTGGTTTTGGGCATGGATTTGCAATTTGGTGTGTGTATTAGGAGCTGGTGGGGCCAATAATAGCCTTTATCAAGGATGCGCTTCTCAGCATCCTCATGAGAAAAGTTCCAAGTCTTTGAAAAGTCACAGTTTGTCTTTGCAAAGACCATAGGACCCCTACTTCATTTATCATACCAGTTGGAAAGTGTGTGGTGAATGATAGTCCCATGCTCATGTGAGGGACTTGCTACCCTGCAGTTCCATTTGCAGACATCCTGAACATTCAGCACTATAAATGAAGTTGGGGGAACTGTGCTTTTCATACAAACATACTATATAATGCTAAATACTTTGGTGGGGAGGGGGAGAGTGCCTAAGGATCTCAAACTGGGTAACCAAAATGATTGGATGTTGTTGACCTTAATCCTTCTGTCCTTCAGTTCCCCATTGATAAGAATGTGTTGCACAGGTTGAACCTATCTAGTCTGGACACTCCAGTTCTGCAAAACCTGTGGTTTTAGTGAGCTGGATTTGCACTTATCATGGTTTGTGACCAAGTTTCCCAGGGTCCCATAAAATCTTTTTACAGCCACCAGTCCTGGCTTTCAGTGTTCTGTGCTGTTATTTAGCTCTAATTTACTCCAAATTTCTTCTAAGAGCTCAGCAAGCACTGAAAGTGTTGGTAATGCCACTAGACAATATTGACCTCCTACGGTTTCGCAAATTCTCTGGTTCAGCACTGGTGAAGTCCCAAGGTTGCTGGACTGGAGAGCTTCAACCTGTACAAATAAATTAATGTTTGTGAAATGCTCAGGTACTTCAGTGATGGCATCAGGAAATTCCTAGGAGAAAATTAATAATTTTGAGTTCAGGGCTTGAATAGTGTGCAGTAAATAAAACCTGGGGTATTACATAGAACGATGAAGAGGAAATGAAAAATGGAGTAGCTGGTGGTTATGCCAGTACTGTCCATCCTGTGCACTAAACAAAGTAGGGGATCTTGTGGAAAAAATAGTATATGATCATGAAATTAAAAGCTATTTCATACTACATTCACACAAGGCATTTTAACACAGGAGTACCTGACTTTGCAACTGTCCTCTTTGTTTTTAAAATATTTTTTGTATGTGTATTATTAACTAAACTAACCAACCTATAAGTTCAGCTTACTAAGTGCCACTACAACAGGAAAATTCTTGCTTGTTTTGTAGTGAGTACAGTTGCCTTTAAAGCTTCTGCTGCTGATAGGCAATGTGGCACAGCTGCAACACTGGTGTTTTGGATGTAAAGCAAAATGTAAAGTGTCAGAACTCAGCTGTTCTCCTTAGAATTCACTGATCTCCTGTGTTAGTCAGAATCTAATGAAATATTTCAACAAATGGTGCTAAGAAATGAGGTTATTGTAACCAATCAATCTCAGCCAGATTTCCTCTACTTGCCTGGTCACTTTTCAGCTCCATTATTACCTCTTCCTAGTTTAATAAATCAGTCAAGTATTTTGCACAGTACATCTTTCAGTACTACCACTGGGTGTCACCATAAAGCACTGTTCTATGATACATGCTAAGATATGTTACACTTCTTATTGTTTATCTTGGTCTAAATAGCTTTACCCAACATTTGCCACGTCTAGAATTTTGTTTTATCCAGCGTGCCTTAGCAATTAACAGCTTTATCATGATTTGAATGGCATTTAAATAAACAGAGTTATTTTCTTAAGAAAGCAAGGAAAAAGTGGAAAAAATGTTTTGAGGCATCTCTATCTCATTATGTACATAATGTCACTTAATTCCTTCTATTAAAAAAGTTTTATTGTGGAATATTTTTAGTCATTTCCCACTTTTTCCTTTTCATGACCTGACACATTAGTTGAATAGATTGTTATAAGGAATATTGAAACTTAAAATGTGTGGTTTCTATTTTAGGTCACTGAAGCAAAACAAAGAATTCTTGGTCTGCAGATTTCTTTACAAGACCAGAGGTACAGCATCTTAGAGCTTTTTTCATATTAACATGTTGCACTGGTAAAAAGCTCAGTGCCTTCCTTAAGATGCTGCTGCTATTAGCTGGTTAGAAGAGGGGGGAAGAATGGGAAAATGCAAGTATATTTTGCTGGTATATTTTTCTGGAGGTGGTTCCTTATTTATGCATAGTGGTGGTGGATGCATTAGAAATCTTAGTTGGTATTGCAGCTAACAGACTCTGGGAGAAGTATCAGAGGGGTTAGACAAGTTAGTCTGTGTCTTCAAAAACAACCAGAAGTCCTGTGGCACTTTATAGACTAACAGGTATTTTGGCGCTTGAGCTTTCATGGGCAAAGACCTGCTTTGTCAGATGCAGTTAACCATTCGCGTTTCTCGCAAAATAGACCCCATGAATTCCAAGCCCAAGATTTTCAAATGTCAGTACATAATGTTAGCAGCCCAACTAAATGGTCTGATTTTTTTTTTCTCTACCAGAAGTACTAGTTACACCACTCTCAGCCCATCTTCCCATATGAAGTTAGAGATCAGAGTGGGGCTCACCATTTCTGGAAAAGCCAGGCCACTTAGGCACCTTGCCACTGGTGCGAGGAGAATCGATTTATTACCAGTATGTGGTGCAGTAAATAAAACCTGGGGTCATACCTAGAACAATGAAGAAGTAGTGAAAAAAGGAGTAGGTGGAATTGATTTAATTACCAGTATGGAGGGCGGTAGAGGGAACATGACCTCCCTGCCTCCATTTCCCCATACTCCCCCTGTCCATTCCCTGTGATCCATCCCATGTTACTTTGAAGGGGCTTTGTCTTTGTGCCACTTCGGAACCACAACGGCAAAAAGAGCTGTGGCTCCATGCCAGCATCTCCTCTGGCGTGGCTGTAGTGCCTTCGCCTTTCCACACATCTTGGCCAATGACTACTTGTATGAATATGGAAAGTAGAATCTGGCCTTTATTTTGGCTTCTAAATGATGGCTCCTGCTACGACTACCTTTTTTAGAGGGGAGGGAAGAGTCGTGCATCTGAAAATTGGTCTTGTTATGACTAATCAAACATCTGTCTTCTGATGGGAAGGACAGAGGGCACCTTGAAGTATGGTGTTTACAAAAGGATTAGCCATCAGACTGTTATAAAATTTTTTTCCATAATCACCTCTCACTAGGATGAAACGTATCTTTCTCTCTCTGCCTGTCAGACCCTTTGCTAATACAAGCTGTTCTGGCAGAGCTGCGATTTCTCACAACTTTATCATGAGGCTCACCATAGTTTGTAACTTGCTTAAAGCAACGGCTCCTGAAATCAAGAAGCTGGCCAAGAATCTTGGCTTCTGTTTCAAATAAATAAAAAAAAACTTCAGGTCCTGAGAGTTGTAGAGGAAGCTCTGACCACGTGAAACGAATGCATCCTAAACGCTGAGAAACCAGAAGGCAGATAAACTCCCCAATTAAGTAGTATAAAAAAATCTTAACTTCTCTGTGACTTAGGCTGAGCATATTTCTCTATGCCAAATATGGGACATCCTGGGGATGGGCAAATGCAGCTCCCCGGCTATGGCTGCCAAGCAAATGCAGCTCCCTGGCTTCCCCATGCCCTGGTGTGCCAGAATGGGGCTACCCCACCATGTGGGAGCTCCCCAGTTGCAGGACCTGTTGCCCTGGGGAAGTGGGAGGATTCAGTGACTGCCCCACACCACTGGGCTCTGGGAATGCTGCAGGGATGCTCCCTGGCTCTAGCTGTGGCTGTTCTGTGGGGGTGCTCCCTAAGTGCAGGGGGCGGCTGCAGCTCCTGGCTGCCCCATGCATCAGGAGCTGGAAATGGGGCTGCTGCCCTGTAGGGGACTTCCCTGGTTGCCCCATTTGTCAGGGCATGAGGAGTGGGACTGTTGCCCCGCAGGGGACCTTCCTGGCTCCCAATGCTTCAGGGCACCGGCAATGGTGCTGCCATCCTGTGGGGGACCTCCCAGCTGCCCCATACCTGGGGGTGCTGGCAATGGTGCTGCTGCCCTGTGGGGACTCCCTAGCTGCCGAGGCACCTGCCTTGTGGGTGGGGAGGGACTACATGGGAGGCTGCCCTGGGGCAGGGGTTGGGATCTCCCTCTGCAGTGCTCTCCCCAGCTTCAGGGGCAGCTGCCCCCCAGGGGAGCTGCCTGGCACTGCTGGGGCACCAGGGTCCCCGTAAAATCTTAAAGGTGGGACAAAACACACTACCCTACCCCGCCACCCTATCCTGCCTTACCTCTGTGACAGAGCCCTGACTCCCTGTCCTGCTGCTGCCTGAACTGCCCCCAGTACCTGCTGCATGTGCTTTCTGGCCAGCTCCTGGTTGATTTTACCTGCAGCTGTGCTGACTTGGGGAAAGGGCAGCTCGGCAGGGGTAGTGAATATGTAGGACAATTCGCTTTTTTGTGTTTTTTAAAAAAGCGGGTTGCCTGCCTGAAAAACAGGATTGTCCTGGTGGAAACAGGATGGATGGTCACCTTGGTTTGACCTATGGTTTCTGAATATATGGAGTTGGCAGTGCTGCTGCAGAGTTGCTGTATCTTTTTCAGTCAGTCATAACGTGAGCTTCCTTGACTAGTTCTAATGAGTATAATTTTGGATTATTCAACAGAAGTCACGAAAATGAAAGCATGAAACAGGAATCAAGCAAGCCAGGAAGAAGGCCTGTAAGTAATACATATTTTGTTATGGTAAATTGCTTAGACTATTGTGTGCATATTAACATGGTTTCTTTCTGCTTGTAAATCAGCTGACCACATGGGTTGTTTAAATTCACTTGGGGAAACAGATTAATATTGCTGATGGTGAGCCTCCAGATGTATTCAATATTTATTCAGCTGCATGGTTACCTTCGACTAGCTTACCAAACTTCCATAGCTTTGACGAGCCGGTTGTCAGAGCTGACACCTCTGAGGCACTCTCTGTGGGGCCCTGGCCCCAACCGAATGGAAAATGCGCATGCACATTTGTGTGCCCAGAGATCTGGATTTGAAATTGCACAACTGATGCCCAGAGAGCCTGGCATGAGTGGTCAGAAGGGGGTTAATCAAGTAATAAAAAAGAAGTGTGAAAAGAAAGATGATAGGAGTGCTCAGCCAACTGCCTCCACCCCCCAAAAATCAAAATGTTGAGAAGAAAATTAGTTGAAGAACCAAACAACATAAAGAGATAAAATGCTTCAGTTGCCTTATACCAGGAGCCTATGTAGCAAAGAAGAATGTAAATTGCTTGTTTATGCGAGTACATTTGATCTAGGTAGTATTACTCAAACTTGGTGGGGTGGCTCATATGACTGGCATGTTAAAAATCAATGGCTGTCACCTATTTAGGAAGGTTCAAGTGGAGAAAAGGTAAAGACATGTTCTTCCCCATCAAAAATGGCATTTTTGAATTGTTTCAGTCACTGGTAACTTAGAAGAAAATGGTCTTGAATGCTTGTGGATCAAGGTGCTCACAGCTAAAGCACAATATGGGGTTTTAGTGTCTCCTACAGGCCATCAAAATGCACAAGGCAACACAATAATCAGCTCCTTATGCTTTTATAAGGTACAGGAGGCAAAAACTACATGAATTCATGGAGACTTCAGCTTGACACCTGCTGGAGTTCTGCTGCTGCCAGGACCAAAACATCCTGGGAATTTCTAAACATTACAGATAATTTCCTAATGCAGGTTGAACCTCTCTAATTTGGCACACTTGTCTGGCACCATCCATAATCCTACATGATTTTAGTTAGTCAGATGACCACATATCATGGGTGTGTCCAAGCTTAACATGGTCCCATAAAATTTGTTTACAGCCACCAGTGCTGGCTCTCAGTGTTCTGTGCTGTTAGCAGTAAATCTACCCCTAAATGTCTCCTAAGAGCTCAGTAAGCAGTGGAAGTGACGTGCTAGACAATATTGACCTCCTGTGGTCCAGGAGATTCTCTCATCCAGTCAGCTCTCGGGGGTGCTGATATGAGAGGTTCAACCTGTATTACCAAATATGGAATATTAGACCTTGTCTTAACAGAGAAGAGGACAACAGACCTAAAAATTGGCTTCAGAACAAATGACATGTAACGTTTATAATGGGAAAGCAGAACAAACTCCCATATTGTCCAGTAAAATGTATATACTTGGTGCTTTGAAAAGTCCAATTTTACAAAGCTGAAAACAATTATGAAAACAACTGTGAGGAGGAATTTAATATGAAAAATGTGGATGATGATCAGGAATTAAGGCAGCTATGTGTGGGTTGGCTGAGGATGGAATGAGATGGGAGGGGAAGTTGATAGTAATGAGTCTAAATCAGAAGCTAGAAATAGTTGAAAATTGATGTCGGAAGCAAATGGACATGGATAAAACTATGGCTAGCAAGCTAAGGACAGTAAGCAGTGCTTTTTAAAAATATATATTAGAAACAAAAAGAATTTTAGCAATGGTATTAGTAGAATTAATAACAAAGCAGTAAAACATTCAATACATATTTCTATTCTGTATTTGGAGAAAAACGGGTAACTTAAGCATATTGTGACTAGTGTGGGATAGATTTACACCTTGATTTGCCATGGCTAGCAGTTTACATAGACCTAATGTGATGGATGGGGTGTGCAGCTACTGTGTTGTGATTCAGGCTGTCTACCCTAGGGAAAGTAAGTTGATTGCAGATATACAATTCTAGCAACATATCCGCAGTCGACTTACCTGGCCATCCTCACTGAAGAAGGTTGACAGTAAAGTTTCTCCCTTCAACCTTCCTTACTCCTTACCCCTACCAGAAGTGTGAAATTGAACCCCAGAAGATTGACCCCGGACAGGTCAGTCTTCCAGGCTAGTATAGACATAGCTTCAGAACAGCTAAGTGTATGTCCACATGGCAAAGAAAAACCTATGTCTGCTGGTGACTTCACTACTGTGCTCTGAAGTTAAGATTTGGGCATGGCTGTCCCTGCCTCTGAAATATGCAAGCCGTCCTAATACTGGTAGGTGTATAAAAATGTTGGGCCAGCACTTAAGGTATGTCTATGCAGCTGCTGAGCACCCACTGCTGGCATGTGCAGCAGAGCTCAAGGTGTGGGGTGTTCTGTTGCAGAGTTGACTTCTTGATTTGGGTAGGAGCTGGAGCTCTTCGAACATCCCGCCTCACGGGGTGGTGGCCTCTGCTAATAAGCTGATCAAAAGATTTGCACTGTCGCTTGTTACTGGGAGTTAGAATTTGACCTGTTGGTCTATTTAGTTTAATTATAGGAAACACCTTTTCTCCGAAAGCAATCTTGACACTCCAAGCAATAGTTTGAGTGAAAAAAGCTGGATCCTTGATTCTCAGAAAAAGTTGTTGCCTAAAACCCAAGATTATACTCGAAGAAGGCCAAGGGTCAGAAGTAAATTAAAAGGTAAGAAGGTGATGATGTGTGTGCCACAATGTAGCTGACCTGTGCTACTGTGCAGCAAAGGTGTTAATCGAATGACAATGTCCAAGTCTGAATTAGGCAGTGTTTGTGAGATTGAGGGCTTGGATGAAAACGGACTGGTTACGGCTCAGTTTGTGCAAGATTAAAATTATGTTGGTATTCCAATCGGTTAGGAAAGAGTTAGCCGAGATTTTTGTCTGCCCCTGCCTTGAGAGAGTACATCAGCTGTTGGCAACTTGTTTGTAATTTAGTATAAAATGAGATCTTGGCATGCGCACGGATGCTGAGATAGTGGCAATGTTCAAAGTGCTGCTCTCTGTCTCTGCTCAGCAAGAATGTTATGAGCTTTTCTTGAGGCTGGGGATCCTGCTACGATTTTCCATGCCTTCTGTCTCTTTAAGATTGCTGAAATGCACTCTACTTGGGGCTGTGTCTTTAGTCCTAGCAGAAATTGAAACTGCTGCAGAAAGAGGCTGCTTGCTTCTTTTCTTTTTCAGACTCTTGAGTGCTCATCATTTGCTCTGGGCACTTCTGCACAAATACAATAAAATGAAAATTTCCAACTTTGATAGTGTCTTTCACTTATACATTTTATGCAATATCTCTCTCCCATGGAGTATGCAGCTCCAGGGCTCCGTAATCGGCAGTGGTTTCTGAGATCCTTCAGTTTAACATATAATCTTTTGAATGGGTTGAAGCCTCCTCACCATAGGCATAAAAGCTGCATCACAACTCCTATCAGAGCTCTTCAGTGTAAAAAAGGAATGAAGTGGCAGCAGAATGCTCTCTGTGAGGGACCCGCACCTATAAGACCTCTTCCCATTCCTCTCACAATTTCTCAGCCAATTTTGGATTTATTGCCCTTCCAAATAATCTGTTAGGTTTGCTTCTTTGCATAGATGTTGGAGGATGAAGTCATCTTCAGATCTGCATTTTTGCTAATGGTCAGCTCCATAAGTAAATTAGTGTTTTTAACATATGGACATGTCATTAAGGTGGGTCTTGTACATGCTATGAAAATTTAGGTAAAAGTGAATGAGACATAACTGTAAATTTACAGGAGAGGAACAAAAGTGTACAGTGTTGCAACTTGCCTACGATCGGATAAAGCCTTCCTTTTCTCTTACAGTGTTGCCATTATCATCCGCAAGCAGTGGCAGTGATTACTACACAAAGAAAGTAAGATGCTACTCTATTTAGTGTGTGTTGCTATAATGCTAATGAATTACTTCTATGAAATATGTTGAGGCATGAATAGATAGCATGAAGCTACATGCACTGCCAAGAGTTATACCTGGGTTCTCAAATACATCCTTAACATTTATTTTTGAAGGAAGCTATTGTTCATAAACTAGTCTGCTAGCATCAAGATATATTGAGTTGTTAGCTGCAGGTGTGTTGCATCTGAGGGCTTGTCTAGTTGATGAGTGAGTGACACTGCAGCAAACCAGAGGGTGACTCCACAATGCATCAACTTTTCTTTCAGTAATTAGCTCTGGGTACACTGCTGTAGTGCAATGGAAGCAGCATGATGTGTACTAGACACTGGAAAGAGGTGTTCACCGAAGGACCTTTCCTGACTAAAGGAAGAGGGGAATGTAGGCACCTGCCTGAGAGGTTGCATTTTAGTTGGAGATTTAAGGCCTAGAGGTGTATGGAACATGTAAAATAATAGAATTTCCACCTCAGATGAGCCTCGCTTAGATTTTATGTACTTGTCATTCTTCGGAGCAGGAATTAACATTCATAATCCAGCATCAGTTTTGGAAATCCAGTGGTACTTTGGTTTCAGATCAGCACCCTATAGTTACAGCAGCTTAGCTGAATATTTGGATATCAGGCCCTGGGCTCCTCTGTCCTGGCACTTTCTCCTCTCTCCTCCTCCTGTTTTTGTCTGGGCCTCTTGTCCCACTCTATTCAGTGGTAGGCCTGCTCCCCTCTGGCCGTTTTCTTGGCTTATGTTCCTCTTCTTCCATATGCTTCCTAGTTAACTTTCACTTTCAATCAATGTTATCATTTATTCAGGAATATGGACCATAAACTTGGCTATAGGCTGCATGGCTTTCAGGCAAACAACATTTTAAACAATGGATAACGGTTTAGTGACACCAAACTTTCCAGTGAGCCAAATGTCATCTTTGAGGTGTCTTGTGAGCACAGATAAAGTGTGAAGTCCACAATGTTAACAATAACATGTTGAATAATCAGTAACTATCGGAAATCTTACACAAGACTACTTCAGTTTTCTCTCCTATAATATTCTGTGGTGCTTCGCACCAAGAATTACTTAGGTTGCAACTGTGCTTCCTAAAGGGGAAGCTTTAGAGTTGCCTGAGATTTAAGAGCATGAATCCCTTGAAAATCAATGAATATGTTCCAGAATCGCTTGAGTAATCAGGATGTCGTACTTTAAGAACCTATACATGCTAATCTCCTAATGACTACTACTGTTTGTTTTTCTGATTTAATAAAATAGGTACTTAAAATACATATATTTTAGGTTGGTGTTTCAAGACCAACAATGCACAGGGAAGTGGAGAAGACGGAAACTAAATCGACTGCAATGAGACTTGATTTCTCTACAGTGGAACTCGCTGGTACTTTGGATTTTTTCCATTAACATGCAATCTACTTAAACAGGCCACATACATTTTGTATTCCTGTTTGTCTCCCTGTTCGCTACAAATTCCTGACTACTGGTGCCAATCATAGCAGAGATGAGACTTTTTCAGTGGTTTAAGTGAACTATTTTGAGGGGTGAGGAAATCATTAAGTGATATTTCATTCCTTGATACACAGGTTCAAGTTGGCTCAGCTCATCCCTACCTACATTGGGAGGGCTGCTTATGCTTTGTGCTAGACAGGTTTGTCCTTCGTGCTCAAACTTCCAGTGCCAGTGGATGGAGAATGGAAGGAGGGGGAGAAATCAGATTTAGGACTTTTGGCACTTTAGCTGTCCGTGAAAATTACAATTTTCTTTTCTGAACAGGACTCTTACATTTTGAGAGAGGCTGTTAAACAGACAAAAGATTTCTATTGTTTTAAACTTGAAACAAATCTTTGCTGAAGACTTTTCCTTCCACAATATGACAGGTTGAACCTCTCTAATACTGAACTCTGTTGTTCAGCAGCATCTGTAATCTGGCATGATTTTAGTTAGCTGGAAAATTACTTATGATGGGTGTGGCCAAGTTTCCTATAGTCCCGTAATGTTTGCTTACAGCCACCAGGCCTGGTTCTCAGTGTTCTGTGCTGTTGTTTAGCTCTAGTTTATCCCTAAATGTCTTCTAAGAGCCCAATAGCACAGTAAGCAGTGAAAGTGTTGATAATGTTCTGGACCCTCCCTGGGTTTGGCAAATTCTTTCTTCTGGCACCAGTCAGGTCCCAAGGGTGCCAGATGAGAGAGGTTCAACTTGTAGTCTCTCTTATGATGTAAATATTCCTAACACTTACCTGCTGCCATTTACAGCATGTAATGTCAAGCAACGTATATTAGTGTATTTGTCATTTTCATACTACCTTCAGTCCTAATGGGTACAACTAACTACAACAGTTATGGATTGACATACATAATGCTGCTGTTGCCCTGTGATATTTGGATCCGTGTGGTGTGATGAGAGATCTAATTGTGGTATGCTAAACCGTAAGGTTAGGGGCTGGAAAAGTTAGCTATCTGTCCAACAATTTTTAAAGTATACTATCGTCATGTCCGAAAAAGCTACTGTAATAAAATGCACCTTATTCCTCTCATGTCCTAGCATCATAAAAAAATTACCCTGCTGGTTGTGTCCCTGGTCATCGCTTGCCTGGTAGTACAGAACTCTATGTATAGGACCCAGAATATTTTCATTTTTTATTTCTTCACTTTGTTTCCTCCTGGAGCATACTTGCTGGAATAGGTAGCAATGTATATATTGCTTCAGAGTCCAGCAGCAATGGTATGAAACAATGATATTTAACTGCAGCTGAAAATACAATAGTGCTCTCTAGTATACTGATTGCAGAAGAAGTTGTTAGTGTTGTTAATATTCAATGCACAAAGATATTTACTTGGTCAATTATACAATCCAAAATCAATTGCTTGTATTGTCCGGCTAATACATCACTTAGACATTTAAAGCATGTCTTTCAGATGATTTGGAAGCAGACAGTCCAACACTCCCATTAAGTGCTTCTTCTCATGAATATTCTGATGCTGGAGAGAAGGTGAGGCTTACAGTACTTATTTTACCCCATGCTAATATGTTTACATTTTTACTATTAATAGACCACAATATTTTTTGCTTGGAAATTAGGTGCACTTTTTTTTTGGTCTGGATAGACAGCTAACCTAGTGCATCTTTATCTTTCCCTCTCTCTGTAGAACTATGAAGACATCTCAAGTAAATTGCTAGCAGAGAATAAACATAAACGAAAAGGCTCAGGTACAGTAGCCATCATCTAAGAAAATATAAAAGCTTTTCAAAGGCATAGGTGCTTGGAAAGGAACACTTAACTGCCCTAAAGTCAGAAAATCTCCCCCAAATGTCAAGGGTATGGAAAGATTTCATTTTCTTATTGTACACATTTTAATACTGTTGATTCCATGCTGTAGCTATTGTATATCTTGACTTCTGTGTAGCACACTTTTTTTGGCCACAGGAGGCCAGAAATGTGACTATTGCAAGCTGACACACACTCAGCAAAGAACCAGAGTAAGGTGGGGTGGTCGATTTTGAACCTTGTTACAGCTACGATGTGATGAAATCAGCACTTCATTTAAAAATGGTCTGTTACGTTCCCCAGGAGTAAGAGCAGAGGTTAAAGTTTTTGCTCAAGGTTAACCTTGTATTCAACTTTTTTTTTTTCCATTAATAGCGCTTCTGGTTTTACTCTGCAGCATTTCTGTTAACAGCAAGCATAATGTGGCGGCTTCACAACATTGATATGTTTTAGTTGCTCTCTTGTTGGGCACCAGCCTGTAGAAATCTGATTCTTTTCTTGTTTTGATTGTTTACCATCTGCTGCCTTTTGGAGTGATCACAATTCATTTGTAGTAGAGTGTATATGTAATAGTATTTAGCTTCAGAGTATGCTTTATCTTTGTAATTGGTGGTAAGACACTGTTTCTTTAGCACCTTTCTTCTCTAATGCTTTCCGTGTGGCCTTGGCAAAACAGTCTGGCACCTACAAAGAGTGCACAGCCAAGAGTGTGCAGAGGGTTATCCTGTTAGGGAGGCATCAGGGTTCTGGTTATCTAACCTGAGGTGTCCAAATGGAATGCCACACTGATCGTGGTGCGTGATTGATATCTTGCCTGGCCACTCAGTTCTTCTTTAAGTCTCTGACTTTTATTGCCTCGAAAGTGTTCTGTAATAACAGCATATTGGCAATGCTGTCAATCTTAGCTGAAGCATAATAGAACAATTTTGTCTGGCTTTAGTGAAAGGAATTACTCAAATTGCTTTTTTATTTATTTTTCTCCTCCTGTGACCTCTTTTGGTTATAGTTTAATGGTGGAGTGTTGCTTGTGTTCTCAAGCTGTTTAATTCCCATACTTAAAAAGCATCAGCACAAACTACTGTCAGCTGTTCTAAGTAAGTAAATTACCAGTGATGTGAGGAGGACTTCACATAATCCTTTTCTAATCCTGCTATTTAAATGGAGCTGGAGCACTTCCTTCCTTGTTGGAAACAAATCCGTTGTACGCTAGCTAAATAACAATAAGGTTTTCTTGTGTGGGGCGTATGCAGATGTTCTTGAGGCTGACTCAATTATCCAAGAAAATGTATGTAAGCTTGTCACTATGTATGTAAGGTGGACGAAGGAACTGTTTTAAAAAACCCACCAAAAACCTGTTGCGAGTGTGAGACTTCTAAATATATGTTGTATACCTACTCACTGCTTGTAGGACATGTGCCTCAGTCTCCGTCCATGTGTCGAGGGGGCCCAGCACCTGTAGGCATTCTTGCACTAGCTTTGCTCAAGCTAAGATGCCAGCTAGATATCAGAGTGGTAGCCGTGTTAGTCTGTATACATGAAGTGGATCTTTGCCCACGAAAGCTTGCGTTCCAAAAAATGTTAGTTTATAATGTGCTACGGGACTTCACGAGTTTTTTGTGCCTTCTATAGCAGTGGCCGGGCCTACCTTCCTTGAGGGCAAACTGACCTAGAACACATGGGTACGTACTCAGAGGGCGGGCAGGAGGGAGCCAGACAACGCCACCACTGCCTGTGCTCCTGCAGTTACATTATTGTTCTTGGTGCGCTGGCTACAGTATAAGCTGGGAATGATTTCCCCAGAAGCTGATGTAGATGTGTCCTCTGAGTAGCCATACACCAGGTCAGGCTGACACTTTTCTCAGCTACCAGACGCAAGAGGAGGAGTCAGCATGTCTGAATTTCTCATTTGCCAAGACGAGTCAGCAGCTGTGGACACTCTTGTCTGCGGTGTAAATGTACTCCTCTTACATGGCTGGGTGCCTGTTTGGTGGCAGAGTCAGAGTTAATTATAGAACATGCGGTCTGATACTTTGTGTACCTCTGTTTGGGGACATACTTGTGGTGGGGGCATGTAACTGAATATTTACTTCCTGACCTCTGGAAGGGCCCCAGCTCTCCAAGATACTGCTGCCTTGCAGAGCTCATAGGCCCCTCACAGGCCCCAGCTGCTCCTGCTATGCACCACCTTACAGAGTTTAGAAATAATCCACAGAGTTCCTATTTCTCTTCTGTTCTCCTAGCCCTGCACAGAATTCAAAAGGAACATGCTGCAGTATTTGTACCACCTTGATCATACATCATTTGAAGCTGACAGGACTGTTTTTATAAATGTCTTCCCTAAAATATAGCTTCTGTCTCTTCAGATGAGCCAAAGTCCTCATAGCACTAAACTGCTGTATGACATCTGCAGCTTTATTTGTTGGCCCTTCTTTTCCTCTCCCCAGCCCCTCAGCATGCTGGAGGAGGTGGAAATGAAGCTGCATGCACTTGCTCTCCAATCTTCCCTGCAGAAATGCACAACCTGTATCTCACATCCACTCCGCTCACTGAGGTCTATACTACTATGGAACCGTCAACTTTGATTTCAACTGTGTGACTAATGTAGCTGAAATAAGTGCACGTGATTCCACTTACTGCAGTATCTTCATTGCAGTATGCTGACAGCTAGCGCTCTCCCATCAACTCCATTTACCCTTCACATTTTGGCAGGGTAGTAGAATTGATGGGAGACCTCTCTGGTTGATTTATCACATCTATACTATATGCAATAAATGAACTCTCCAGTGGATTGATTTGCTACTCGTTGATGCCCTGAGACTCTTGTAAACCGAAAGACAGTGCTAGCTATTGCAAAGGAAGTAGGTACCTGTTCAGCTGCTCTTAAATGCTCAGTGTGGGGCTAGTTATGGATCTCTAATACTGGGGTTGTTTTTTAGCTCTATCGCCTGGTGGTGGTGCAAAAAAACCCAAACTTTCAAGATGGGAAATGGATCTATCATCTCCTGGCGTTTCTCCTGAACCAAGAAAACTTTTTGGTTCAATAGAGAAGAAGAAGGAGGAAATACGAACAGGTAACACCAGAACGGTGGTTAAAATGATCTCTGTAACTTGGCCTTATTGACTAAAATTGAAGTTTGTGTCCAAGCCTAGTGAGAACTATAGTGAACTCCTCTTAAAGCCATTCTAATGGGGCAGATAAATGGATCAGACTGTGAACTCCCAAAGGTGGAAGTAACTGTTAACTCAATGGAAATAAATAGAATTAGAGATGTAAGGAGAATTTGGTCCTATTGTTGGCAAGTTCTCATGGGGAAGGTGACATAGAAATGCCAGAAAGGATAGCAGTTTCAGCTGTACCTACTCTCTGATTCCTACTGAATAGACAGTCGAGCCTCAAGTGTTGCATCTTCAGGAGTTACTAGCTCCCTTTCTGTAAAGTACATGGAGAACCAATTCATAATGATAGTAGGTTACATCAGTGCAAAGTAACTCTAAATGACTACAAGGCCTATGCTATAGAGCAGGGGTCAGCAACCCCTAGGATGGATGCCAAGAGTAGCGCACACAAGCCAATTTTCATCAGCATGTGAGGTGGGAAGAACAGTCCTGCTCCTCCTCCATGTAGCCAGGAGCTTGCTCAGAGCCATGGCACCTGTGGATTAACAAAAGACCAGCTAATGCTGCCACCCACCACCTCAATGGTAAAGCTCCACATCTTTCTTTATTAATGAAGCTGCTGTATGTAAGATTATTAGTGACTTTAAAAAGTATCACTGGCACTCGGACCGAATGTTGAGGTCAAAAGGTCAAATTTCAGCACTCTGCCTCAGAAAGGTTGCTGACCCCTGCTATAGAGTAAATCCTCCAGAAAATGTAGATGACACACTCCTGATGGAGAGTGTAGGGTCTGTGGTTTTCCCCGGGAGCTGCTTCCTGTTCGGGAGCAGAAGCAAAGGTGCCCAGGACAGAGTATTCACCGATAGCAGTCAAAGAGTAGCAGGAAATTGTATTGCCTCATTTCTGAGCATAGCTTCCATCCCTAGTAAAGGATTCATCCGGAAACAAGCCTGCTCATCAGTAAGATTTTAGGAGCTCCAATATTTTTTATCTGATATCTCTCATTTACATGTTAATACATCCTATGCTTGGTTGGTGTCTGTTCTACAATTCAGTCATTCGTAGTAGATTGATAATTCCATCTCAGACTTACTCCATTTTGAGACTGTTTAGTTCCAGTTTCCAAGAACTTTAGAAGAGTGACTGCAATACCATGCAACTTCTAACTTATACTGTCACTTGCGTCTCATTGGAGTGAAGGAATACGCTGAAGTGCAACGCATAATTAGAATCAGGTATGCTTGAGCGCTTTGGAAATGTTTTGCATAAAGCTGCGTGCTCCTCTCTTGCAGGGGAGGAACCAGATGAATTAGATGACATCTTTGTCTCCAAGACACTGCATGAGGATGTCAGTGATTCTGATGTCATTGCTGCCTTTGAAAATTTCACCAACCAGCTAAGGAAAACATTCCAGGTAAATCTACAGTCTGCACTATTTTCCTAGACACATGCAGTGTGTGGCATGCTTATACCTAAACAAAGTTGATTAACTGGGATGCTGGACCTTATTGGGCCTAATTTAATACATCTGCAGAAAGAGTGAGTCCTTTAGTTGGAGGATCTTTTATTCTGGTACTCATTCCCCCACATCTGGGTATCCTGCAAGGCCCAGCTAGTCTGAAGAATGGCGTAGGGGAGGTAATGGATTTGTTGTGAGAGGATAGTTTAATTGGAAAGGAAAGTTCTTTTAAATGTAACTTCATTCTGTGATGTCAATTTATCTATATGTAGACATTCCAAATAATTTGATCAAGTCAGAGAGAGAAGGAAAGGATAATGCTTTTTAAACCATATTCTCATATAATAGTTATATACCTACTTCTTCTGGTTGCAGGTTTGAAGCCACATATATATTGTATTATGTATATGTGTACATATATGGTAGGGGGCGATACAGCAATCATATTGTTTTGGGTGGGTTCTTTAACTTACGGAAACTATTGGCTTCTATATAGACAGAACAGTGGGTCAGTAATGTCCATAAAATAAGCATCTTTTCTGTGATGAGAGAGAAAACGCTATAGTCTGTCCTAATAGCTAGAACTTGTATAGACCCATGGGTCTAGTTAAAAACAGCAGTGTAGGGGCAACATTTTAAGGTTGTTACTTGGGTTGGGGAGCAGGAGGAGTGTGGGTTTCAGACCCTGAACCACAATTTCAATGTGCCGTCTGTAATGCTACATTTTTTTAGAGCGCACTACAAACCCTGAAAAGACAAGTGTGTTGACCCAGGCTGGGAAGCTTGCTCCAAGGTGCTGTGTAGACATACTCATGGGACCTAGGCATGTCTCTTTGGTTTTATATTCCACTGAGACCATTGCATGTACCATGGAACTTAAAAACCCAACACGTGGGAAAAATCAAATTACTGTTGATCTGAGGTAGTGCTAGCTTGCAGTCCTCCTTTCCTGTTTCGCAGTCATGGTGAAAGGACATAATGAACAAGCTACCACAGGGATCAGTTTTGTGGCTGGTTCTGTTCAATCTCTCTATCAACAATTTTTAGAATATGGCATAGAGTGCATGTAGGCTGTGTCTATACTAGCATTCCTCTTTGGAAAGAAGCATGCAAATAAGGGAAATTGAAAATGTAAATGGGGTACAGATTTACATATCTGACACCTCATTTGAATAGTATTTCAAAAGAAGAAAAGCAGTATAGACATGGCTCTTTCAAAAGTAATCCCCATCTTTGAAAGAACCCTTCTTCCTAAAAAAAAACAAGTAGGAACAAAGGTTCTTTTGAAGATGGGGTTTACTTTTGAAAAAGCCACATCTACGATGCCTTTCTTCTTTCGAAAGACTATGCAAATGAGGTGCCAGATATGTAAATCTGTGCCTTTTATTTGTATTTTTGATTTCCCTCATTTGTATGCCTCTTCCAAAAAAAGAATACTAGTGTAGACATAGCCATAAAGCTTTCAGATGACACCCAGCTGGGAGGGGTTGCAAGTGCTTTGGAGGATTGGGTCAGAAATCAAAATGATCTGGGGAAACTGGAGAAATGGCCTGAAGTATAGGATGAAAATCAACAAGGACAAATGCAAAGTACTTCACATAGGAAGGACTATGCAGGCATACAAAATAGGAAATGACTACCTAGGAAGGAATAGTGCAGCAGAAGCCCAGCCAACAGGAGCTGCAGGAAGCAGTCGCATAGCTCACATCACCTTCTGTGGCTCCCATTGGCTGGGAAGGGCAAACCACCACCACTGGAAGCTGTGAGCAGCTGTTCCTGCAGATGCTCGGGTAAACAAACTGTCTTGCAGCCTATCAGTGCTTAATTCCAATTAACTACATCCAACTGACATGCTGCAGGTCCTTGCCCCGGTCTGCAGAGTTTTAATGGTTCAACGAAAGGTGTGAATGTAAACTTATTTAAACCAATGTGAATGTAGGTGTGGACATTTTTTATTGGCTTGTGTTGTGTTTCAGTTTAGCGTAAGTTGATTAGAAACAGATTTAAAATAAAATAAGAGGTGGCACCAGTTTAACTACACCAGTACAAATGTATGGACAAGGTTGAGACTTGGCTTTTTGTTCCGTTCTTACGTTGTATTCTAAGATGTCTGTGATGTGGTCTAGTCCAGGTACAAAAGAATGGAGATTTATGCAAAAAATGCTTTGAAGGCTTCTGAAAAAAGTGTGTCAGCGTTATTAAATCAGATGCATCAGTGCAGGTAAGTAATATGCTATTTGCCAAAAACAGCTTCAACTTTGCATGAGCTTTCGAGTCATTCTGACAAATTACCGTCCGGTTCTACTACAAAAGGCATTTGTGTATTACTCTTCTTAGGGTTTCAAAGCAAAATGACAGTAGCTGACTTGTTTTTTTAAAAAAATCCACAGAGCAGAGTGCCTGTGAAGCTCAACTTGCTTGTGTTGAATGTGGCTGTTTCCCAGTGATAAACCCCTGCCTAACTAGTGGAGCTGCATGTGGAGGCAAAATACTGCGTAACATTCTTTTTGTGCCAAGGGAATGAAAGAGGAATCATTGCAAAGGGTACTGGAGCTAAGGAAGTGGGCAACAGAGACACACAGGCTACGTCTACACAAGAGTGTTTTGTGGACAAAACTGCGGTTTTGTCAGTAATACTCGTGGAGCATCTACACACAAAATGCATTTTTTTTGACAGAAACTGTCGACAGCAAAGCTGTGTAGATGCTCTGGGGGTGGGGGTGGGGGTCTCTTTTGTTGACAGAGTGGATGGAAAGATCGATCCGCTTTTATGTGTAGATAAGATTTGTTGACAGTTTTGTCCGAACATCTCTTCTGACAGTCGCTTCTGTAGATAGGTGCTTCTAGTGTAGATGTAGCTTACGTGTTCCTTTGACTGGCACTTTGTATTAAAAGGCCATCTTCCATAAATTCTTCTTATGTTTGTTACTTTCAAACCGCATCACTTGCCTGCCCTTCCAATAGAAAAATAATTAAACAGAAGTGAATTTCTAGGAAACTCTTCATATTCTTATTGTCAGCTTTAGAGTCAGGTAATCTATTCTGCTTCACTGCAGAAATATAGATCTAATTGCATCTATAGGTGTATAAACAATGCACAAGCACAGTTTGGGGTCAATATTGATTCAGAATTATCATGAGCATATCTCACGTCTTTCTGTGCTCACTAATGTAGGATTTGGCAGTGGCAGTATGTAAGAGTTCCAAGTATTACAGCTTGACCGTATAAATTTAATAGAACATATGTACTGCCCATTGTGTAACTATTGGATGAAATATGTAGCTTGAACTGTACCTTGCTCTTCTCTTGATCTAAATGCAGAAGCAAACAAAACCTCAATTTCTCACACACAAGTTTCGAGTGGGTTTGCAGATAAAACAGCTGTTGTGCTTTGTTGTGCCTCTGTACATGAATTTATCTAGAACGGGTCAGAATGGAAACACTTACTTTACAAAAACAAAATCAAAGCTTTTACTCTTTATTTTGAGCTATACATTTTTGTTGATTTTGAGATTTGAAAACATTTGTCCAGGTCTTAGTTTACTTTCTCCATCACATTCTAATTGAGTAAAATATTTTTAATTGGGAAAACCTGGTGGACAGCCTGGTGTCTACAGTAGCTGATAAGCGTGCTAAGCAACATGCTTATTTTTAATAGCAGTAGTGCTGAATAGGCCCTTGGAAAGAATGTACTCTTTAAAGAGGTAGGGCTGATGAAACTGCTGTCGTCTTATGCCAAAAGGTGCTTAAAACATGTGTTTGCACTTTTGGCCCACTGACTTTTGTGCTTCCCAGGAGCAGTAAGAGTCTGGCATTTGTATTTTCCCACAATGAGTTGGACAGAGATATTTGTCTAACACAGGACATCGGAAAAAATGCCATTTGGTGCAACACCTATGGTACCACTCAGTACACCGGTCTAATAGATGTAACCTAGGAAGTTAAAGCCTTTATATTTATATAACCAGTCCTACTGAATCCTCTCATTTCATATGCAAATCATTCTTGCTTGCATGTGTGCATGTGACTGTGGTATCTTGGCAATGTGCTTCCTTCAGGATAGTTCCAAGTCAAGAAATGTATTTGTTTTTGCCTTAATTCCCAGAATTTCTTTGTTCACCTTTGTGATAAAATGTTCTCGCACTTATCTGAAGATATGTACTGTACCAAAACCACATCTCATGCATTGGAAAGAAAACTGCTTTTGTTTTTTCTTACAAAGCTGAAGAGCTGTGACCTACATAAAAATCAAACTGCAGTACTAACCTGCTGTCTCATGACACTGAATTTTAAAGCTGTTAAATTTGTTTCTTGCACACAGACTGAATAAACTGGAGAGCTTCCACAAGATTGTCGTCCAAGAACTTGCCCATCTTGAGAAGGATGCTCAGATTTTATCTAACCTTGAGAAGGACACAATGGTGCGTGTGTGTGCATGTTTTAATTTGATTTTAACTCCTACAAGGATTGACTGTCCAGTTCCAAAATAACACATGCATTCTTTGGAAAACTCTTGTAGGACTTTTGGAATAAACAGTCGATCAAACTGAGGTCTTTCTGTAATCATCAAAAGCAAAGGTACTTGTCTTCTAGATGTCTTTTAAATGTTCTCTTAGAGATAGGAAGTTATTTTTGCACAGTCTTAGCTAGTTAAATGGCCAGTTCTGGTGTTGGTCATTACTTCTGTTTCTTTTTTAGAGAGACATGGTAGGTAAGGTAGTATCTCTTATTGGACCAACTTTGGTCGGCAAGGGAGGGATTGTTTTGTTCCATTTTAATCAGTGTTGCCTTGAAACCTGTAATTAGTAGATATGGATCCGAGCAGCAAAATATGGATTTAAATGGATGCACAGTTTTGAGGTGCTTGGAGCTGAGATTTTGGTACAGGTCCACTTTCATATTGTGCACATATGCTTGAAGTTAGCAGGTTTCATAAATCCTAACTGGTGGGGTTTCTTTGCAGCTTTCCCTGGAGTTTTGGTTTTGCGTAATGAAAATGGAACTCTTAACTTCCACATTGAAAATGAAACCTCGACTTTCTCAAATTGGTCCTCACAGCTTCTTACCAAAATAGCTTATCTAGTCCAGTATCCTTGCTCCAGTGCCTTCTGTCGGGGAGCAGTTGGTCTCCAGCTAGGATCTTCTGAGGTCCCCTATGGCTGGCCTCACCTTCTGTATTGGAGAGTGTGTCTGGGATCTGTTTGCCCGCAAATTTGTGAAAAGGTTTTCTTGATGAACCCAGAGGCTCTCACCAGGCAGTCTGGGTAACCATGGACAAAATAAAAGCATGTTGCCTCTGTGGTTAACAATAGGAGCCAGGTGCATTTGGTACAGAAGCCCCCAAGGGCATACCTTAAGCTAGCTATTGCTCTGGCCTCTTACCCGCAGTTTGGGGATTCCCCAGAATTTATTTATGAAGCAGTAATTATAGACACACTGACACTAAGCCATCCAATGAGATTATCCAAGTTTAATTTTTCTTCTAGAATACAATCTGTGGATTCAGTATTGGATGAAACTGTGAGGAGTTTTGAAGACACAATAAAAATTACAAAGGTAAGTACTGTACACTAGCATCTTTGTATCAGGTTTCTAAACGGGGGAGCAGTGGATAAGCAAATGAAGTATGAATCTATTTTATAAGTAATTGTTAATGGAAAAACTTTCATGCTTCATAATGGTTGGCTGTGAACACTGGGTGCATATGTACAGTGCATCGTTCCCTGACCTATAAAACGGCTCCTTACAAGATCTGTTGAACATGATGCATATTGATAACAAAACTTTGGCTTGCGCTGAAACAAACTCTAGATGAACCAGCAGTGCTGAGATTAGATTTTCCCCACTCCATTTTTTTCCTCCTTTTCTTTCTGATGTTTCTTCTTTTGAATAGTGAAATCAGCATTTTGTGAGCCCAGTTAAACGTAGCACAAAACTGAATAGTAACAGAGAGATCGCCGTGCTTGTCTATGTACTGTCAAAACAAAAAAGCAGTCCAGTAGCACTTTAAAGACTAACAAAATAATTTATTAGGTGGTGAGCTTTTGTGGGACAGACCCACTTCTTCAGATCATAGCCATACCAGAACAGACTCAAAATGTAAGGCACAGAGGTGGGGGTGAGGGGGAATTCTGCCCCTCTGCTCTCTGATTTGCTCACCCTTAATAATAATTTTTCTGATTTGTCAACCTTGATTACTATTTTTGGTTCTCTGTGCCTTAAATATTAAGTCTGTTCGGGTATGGCTATGGTCTGAAGAAGTGGGTCTGTCCCACAAAAGCTCACCACCTAATAAATTATTTTGTTAGTCTTTAAAGTGCTACTGGACTGCTTTTTCGTTTTGATAGCACCAAAATGTAGAATTGGTAAAGTGCCATTGTTAGCCCTTTGCCTGTTCCTCCTCCTCCTTGTGCATTCACACTATGAAAGGACCAGGCTTAGTCATACCACCTTCTAGTGTCCCTATAAGGGGCAAAGAGAGATTTTCATTTCTGGGGATCCTCTTGGGTCTATTACTTTTGGCTAAGATTTAATGACCTAACAAAGCCATATTTTCAAGTGCTCGAATAGTATTTTTCCCGTGGGCCCTTATTTAGAGAGAGTATCTCTAGAAGGTCACTTGCATTTTCTTACCTCTGCCTGTCATTTTTAAAGTAAAATCCGAACCCTAATTTTTTTAGAAATATGAAAAAATCTCTAGTGATTTCTTTGACGGTAGGAGATGTTATAAGCCATGCTGAATTCATGCCAAGGATCTAAGCTACATATTTAGCATAAACCATTAAGCCAGTGACAGATTTTTGAGCAGGAGATTGTTTAACAGGGAGTTGACCTGAACTAAACATTCAGAATGTTATCGATGAATTACAAAGGTTTTATCCTGCTCAAACCTCCTCCCCCTCCAACACACACTAGAGCTACTGTCTATTTCTTACATATAGACTTGTTCTTTGTCTCTGGCATAGCTTTAGAAGCTTGCAGCCACTGTGTAGCTGGGCATCCTGATGTCTAGATAACAGATTAGGCATGCAGAAATGCAGGGAGGGGGTCGTGTTTGCCCCCTGACTCCTTTGTTCTTGGCCCAGTAACCCTGAACCTCTCTCCAGCTAGTCCTTAAGTTTGGAGCATGGCCCCAATAGTCCAGTTTCCCATAGCTGGGCTCTCTGAGTGGTTTCTCCCCTTTTCCCAGAGGGATAGGGATGGGGACTTACTTGCTCCTGTGACTGCTAAGCAGACAGGCTGTGGTACCTGTCCTAAGACCAAAGAACTTCCTCCTGCCTCCCTGCTAGTCAGCTCCAAACTCCCTCTTTTTCTCTTCCTCCAGGCCTGGCACTGGTTGCAGGTGAAGCAGGGCAGGGCTAGCTGTGCCAACAGGCTTTCTTTAAGACCTAGGACACCTGATTTCTGTGATTTGTGCATAATACTATTAGTACACATGGTGCTTTAGAAGGGTGCCTGCTGGCGAAAAGGCTGTTAATGTGGCATTTCAGAGAGAAACCTTCTTTCACTTCTCATGTCAGATCCTGAGTTCAGGATTCAGTTTCCTATGAAACTGATGGGTTTGCAAACCCTTGCAGTATTATGCTCTTTAATTTTAATTAAAAATTGTTCATTTATGAGTTGTTTAAAAGCCATTCAACTGGTATCTAAATTTGGATTAATTCCAGACTACCTTTGCAAACGTTTATGTGAATATACTCACATTTTCGGCTAAAATACTCTTGTTTTTCTCCTGGCAGTACGACCATCCACAGGAGAAGGTGGAAGAAAATAGTAAGGTGTTCGTTGTTGCTTCTGATTAACAAAACCACTGCACTGTAAAACAGTTTTTGAAGATACTACACACCTTGTGTTGCTTCTACAGAAGACCTTTGAGTCTGTGGAGAACATGGAGGATATATTTTCCTCAGTCTCTCCTCTCTCAGAATAATTACAATGATTTTTGTTTTTGAAAGGTGCTACTTGATTACTCATGTCTCTTGCCATTGTCCACAAGGAGGGGTACCATTGGGATCCCTTGCAGTGTTACTCTTAGGTCCTTAAATTTGATGAATTTCCAAGACAAACAGAAATCCAAATAAACATTATGCTTTATATCACAAACGGATGTAAAATGGTTTACATAAGACATTTTGCTAATGTTTACAAATAAACTCCTTCAGTCAACAATAGGCTGTTCATTCAATGATTTAAGCAAAATATTGCTCATTTGTACAAATTAAATTCTCCTCTCATTTCTTTGTATTATGAAAAGGAGACAAATAATTTTCCCCTGGTGGGCAAAATAACAATTTCTCGGTCTTTTTTTTAACCCTTTAGTAACTTAAGACGAGCCGGTTTTTGTGTGGAATGGATTAGCAGGCTCCAGTGGGTGATCTAGGGTGCACCTCTGACTCAGTTGCTCTTTCCTCTGTGTGTACTTGATGCCACCGGAGTTGCTGCCCTAAACTTTGAAACCTCAACTCCAACCAGGTCTTCCTCTCCCTCACTCCCCTCCACCATGCCAAGCCCCCCAAACCAATCATAGCTGGCAGACACGAAAGCCCATGAGGATGCCCCCTTTGAGTCTAGAAGATTTCATGCTCTTCCCTGGACTCCAGGTTTCCAACCTCAGAGTTCCACCCCGTGGCTTTCAAGCCATTGTCCTTCAGTTACCACCTTTTACTTTGAATTTAGCTGGCACTGGAGAGGTCTATCTGTGGCCTTTTAGGAGCCCAATATTCAGGTAAGAGAGGATGTTGGCAATGGCTAGACTGTCCGGAAATGTGGGCGTGAACTGTCCTTTTTAAATCCAGTGAAGTTCTGCTAATGGAGGCTCCTAATTAAATGGAGCTCAGTAACTCAGGGTTGCCTTGTGCACACAAACTGCATTTAATAGTAAAGCAGAAAGAAGAGAGAAAAACAATGAGAAGTCCCATGTTACTTTATGGACTGACAGATTTATGGGAGCATCAGCTTTCGTGAACAGACCTGCTTCATCAGATGAAGGGACTGGAAATTCCAGAGGCAGCTATAAATATACAGGTACATGAAATGAAGGGAATACCAATCCAGATGAAGGCCAGAGTTAACAAGTTCAGTTCAGGGAGCATGTGACCCACTTTCAGCAGCTGATGTGGAGGTGTGAACACCAAGAGAGGAGAAACTGCCTTTGTAGTTAGCCAGCCATTCACAGTCTTTGTTCAATCCTAAATTGATAGTGTCAAATTTACAAATGAATTGCAGCTCTGCAGTTTCTCTTTGGAGTCTGTTTTGGAAGTGTTTTTATTGCAGAATGGCTACTTTTAAATCTGCTACTGAGTGCTCAGGGAGATTGAAGTGGTATTCTTCAGGTTTTTGTATGTTACTCTTCCTGATATCTAATTTGTGTCCGTTTATTTTTTTTACGTAGAGTGTCTGTTTGGCCATCGTATATGGCAGATGAGCATTGCTGGCACATGATGGCATATCTTACATTAGTAGATGTGCAGGTGAATGAGCCCCTGATGGTGTGGTTGATGTGGTTAGGTCCTGTGATGGTGTCACTGGTGTAGATACGTAAGCAGAGTTGGCACTGAGGTTTGTTGCAGGGATTGGTTACTGAGTTAGAGTTACTGTGATGTTGTGTATAGTTGCTGGCGAGAATTTGTTTGAGGTTGGCAGGCTGTCTGTAGGCGAGGACAGGCCTGCCTCCCAAGGTCTGTGAGAGTGAAGGATCATTGTCCAGGATGGGTTGCAGATAGCTGATAATGTGCTGGAGAGACTTTAGCTGGGGGCTGTATGTGATGGCCAGTGTTGGGCCTGTCTTGTAGCAGGTGGCCTCTGGCTCTGTCATCTGTTTCCTCACTTCCTTAGGGGGGTATTGTAGTTTTCAGAATGCTTGATGAAGGTCTTGTAGGTGTTCGTCTGTCTGAGGGAATGGAGCAAATGCAGTTGTACCTTAGTGCTTGGCTGTATGCAATGGATTGTGTGGTGTGCCCTGGATGGAAGCTGGAGGCATGTAAGTAAGCGTAATGGTCCGTGGGTTTCCAGTATAGGGTGGTGGTCATGTGATCATCACTTACTTGCACTGTAGTGTCCAGGAAGTGGATCCCTTGTGATGGTGGGGTGGAAACTGTTGAAATCATGGTGGAATTCTTCAAGAGCCTCCTTCCCATGTGTCCAGATGATGATGATGTCATCAATGTAGTGCAAGTAGAGGAAGGGTGCTAGGGGATGAGAGCTGAGGAAGCATTGTTCCTGGTCAGCCATAAAAATGTTGCTATATGGTGGGCCATGTGGGTGCCCATCACGGTGCCACTGATTTGAAGGAATAAATTGTCTCCATGTTTATAAATGTTGTGGGTGAGGATAAAGTCACAAGTTGTG